>NW_027223752.1:99558990-99876490 GCF_028538775.1 Myotis yumanensis
TCTTCCATAGGGGCGAAAATGTTAAAACAGTCTGAAATTAGCTAAACTACACACTGCAAAATAAATCAAATGGCTTATACCAGTGATTTTCAACCAGTGTGCTACGCATACTGCATGAGGCACACTGATGTGCTACAAGAATTTTTAAAACAGCAAATACCTGACTATTTAATCAGGGGCATTGACCTCTTTTCCCTCAGACTCTCAATTTAAAAAATACAACAGTCACCCTAACCGGTTTGGCTCAATGGATAGAGTGTCGGCCTGCAGACTGAAGGGTCCCAGGTTCAATTCTGGTCAAGGGCATGTACCTTGGTTCCGGGTACATCCCCAGTAGGGGGTGTGCAGGAGGCAGCTGATCAATGTTTCTCTCTCATCAAAGTTTCTCTCTATCCCTCTCCCTTCCTCTCTGTAAAAAAATCAATAAAATATATATTTTAAAAAAATACAACAGTCAACACAATAGCCGTCTGGAGTGAATTAATCAAAATTATACTTAATTTTTTTTGGTCAGATCGGCAAAAAATTACTTTTGGTGTGCCACAGGATTTTAGTAATTAGTTTATGTGTACCTTGAGATGAAAAAGGCTGAAAAGTCATCTAAAATAATAAAAGTGTAACATAACCAGACACCTGGAGAAGAGGTACAGCGATGCGTGCAGCTTACTCCCGTCCAAAGAGCAGCAGCTGTGCAAGCAGCCCACCCCTATCCGAGGAGCAGCAGACTTGCAATCAACCTGTCCAAGTGCAAGGAGCAGTAGCCCCACAAGCAGCCCACAACATCAGAGGAACAACAGCAGCGTGCAGCCAGCCCCCATTCAAGGAAGAGCAGCCACGTGAGCAGTCTGTCCCAGTTCAAGGAGTAGCAGCTGCGTGTGTAGCCTGCCCCCATCCTAGGAATAGCAGCCTCCTGATCAGCACACCCTCTGTCTGAGGAACAGCAGCTGTGTGAGAAGCCTCCCTGCACCAGAGGAGCCACCACGGCTGTGAACAGCACCCACCAGAGGAGCAACTGCTACCACAACCGCCCGAGGAGCAACCGCAGCCCGAGGAGCCACAGCCACTCAAGGAGCAGCCCCTGAATGACTCAACATCTAGATCTGTCTGTGAGATCAAACATGGGTAGACAAAGAAACCCCCAAAGGAAAGAAAAAGAGGACTCGCCAGAAAAGCATCTAAGTGAAACAGAGGCATGCAACATGTCAGAAAAAGAATCCAGATTAAGGGTCCTAGAGTGCATAAACTGGATGGAGGAAAAAATCAACAACTTATGCAAGAATCAAGAAGAAACAGATGAAAAAATCAACAACTTATGTAAGAATCAAAAAGAAATGGATGAAAAATCAATAATTTATGTAAGAAAAAAGAAGAAATGAAGAGTGATATAGCTGCAATAAAAAACACCATTGAAAGCATCAACAGTAGACTAGGAGAAGCAGAGGACCGAATTAGCGAATTAGAAGACAGGGAAGCAAAACACACCCAAACTGAACTGCAATTGGAGAAAAAAATTAAAAGACAAGGAGGAGAGCCTAAGGGAGCTATGGGACAACATGAAACGAAACAACATACGAATAATAGGGGTGCCAGAACAACAGAAAGAGGAACAAGGGTTAGAAAACCTATTCAAAGAAATAATATCAGAAAACTTCCCGGAGGTGGGGAAGAAAAAAGTCACACAAGCACAGAGAGTCCCAAACAAGGTGAACCCGAAAAGACCCACACCAAGACACATCATAATTACCACGGCAAATGTTCAGGACAAAGAGAGAACCTTAAAGGCTGCAAGACAGACCACATGTTAAGACACAAAACAAGTACCTACAAGTTCAAGAAGAGTGAAAATCATATAAAACATCTCAGATCACAATGGAATGAAATTAGAAATCAACTACAGTAAAAACACTCAAAAACATTTAAACATATGGAGGCTAAATAGCATGTTATTAAACAATGAATGGGTTACCAATGAGATGAAAACAGAAATCCAAAACTTCCTGAAAACAAATGAAAATGAATACACAACAACAAAACCAGTACTGAGAGGGAAGCTCACAGCACTACAGGACTACCTCAAAAAACAAGAAAAATTAATAATAAATTATTTAACTCTGAAACTTAAATAATTAGAGAAGAATAAGAAAAGACAAGAGCAAGTAGAAGGAAGAAAATAATAAAGATTAGACCATAAATAAATGACTTAGAGACTAAAAAACAATACAAAAAAATCAATGAAACCAAGAGTGGTTCTTTGAAAACATAAACAAGATTGATGAATCATTAGTCAGACTAATCAAGAAACAAGGAGAGAGGACCCAAATAAATAAAATCAGAAATGAAAGCAGAGACACAACAGCTGAACACCACAGGAATACAAAGGATTGTAAGAAAATACTATGAACAACTATATGCCAACAAGCTGGACAATGTGGATGAAATGGACAAATTCCTAGAAAAAATACAATCTCTCAAAACTGAATTAGGAAGAAACAGAAAATCTGAATAAGCCAATAACAATTGAGGAAATAGAAGCAGTAATCAAATCATTCCCAGCAACAAAAGCCCTGCTGACAAAGTTGAAGGGATCACAATACCAGATTTGAAGTTATACTACAAAGCCACCGAATTCAAAACAGCCTTATACTGGCACAAGAACAGGTATATAGATCAATGGAAGAGAACAGAGATCCCAGAAATTGAACCACGCCATTACGCTCAATTAATATTTGACAAAGGAGGCAAGAGCATACAATGGAATCAAGACATTCTCTTCAATAAATGATGCTGGGAAAATTGCAAAAAAACATGAAACTAGACCACCAAATTATATCATACACAAGAATAAACTCAAAATGGATAAAAGACTTAAATATAAGTTGTGAAACCATACAAATTCTAGAAGAAACCATAGGCAGCAAAATCTCAGACATCTCTAATGGCAATATGTTTATGAATACATCTCCTAGGGCAGAGGACTAAGGAGAAAATAAACAAATGGGACTACATCAAAATAAAAAGCTTCTTGCACAGCAAAAGAAACCATCAACAAAACATATTTGGCAATGATACATATGATAAATGGGTAATACTCAAAATATATAAGGAACTCATACAACTTAACAAAAGGAAGACAAACAATCCAATTTAAAAATGGGCAAAGACGCCAAAACCGGTTTGGCTCAGTGGATAGAGCGTCGGCCTGCGGACTGAAGGGTCCCAGGTTCGATTCCGGTCAAGGGCATGTACCTGGGTTGTGGGCACATCCCCGGTAGGAGATGTGCAGGAGGCAGCTGATTGATGTTTCTCTCTCATCGATGTTTCTAACTCTCTATCTCTCTCCCTTCCTCTCTGTAAAAAATCAATAAAATATATTTAAAAAAAAAAAATGGGCAAAGAACCTAAATAGACACTTCTCCAACGGGGACATACAGAAACCCAAGAGACATGAGAAAATGCACAAAGTCACTGAGAAGCCACAGCCACCCAAGGAGCAGCCCCTGAACGACTCAACATCTAGATCTGTCGGTGAGATCAAACATGGGTAGACAAAGAAACCCCCAAAGGAAAGAAAAAGAGGACTCGCCAGAAAAGCATCTAAGTGAAACTATAGAACCGAACTATCAGAGAGATGCAAATTAAAACAATGAGGTATCACCTCACATCTGTCAGAATAGCTACCATCAAAAAAAGAAAAAGAAAAAAAAGGATAGTTACCATCAACAAATCAACAAATGACAAGTGCTAGTGAAGATGTAGAGAAAAGGGAATCCTAGTACACTGCTGGTGGGAATGCAGACTGGTGCAGCCATTATGGAAAATAGAATGAGTTTCCTCAAGAAATTAAATATGGACCTGCTATTTGACCCAGTAATCCCACTTCTAAGAATATATCCTAAGAGACCTGAAACATCAATCAGAAAGAATGTATGTACCCCTATGTTTATAGCAGCACAATTTACAATAGCTAATATCTTGAAACACCCCAAGTGCCCATCAGTAGATGTGTGGATAAAAAAGCTGTGGTACATTTACACCATGGAATACGATGCAGCAGTAAAAAAGAAGGTTCTCCTACCCTTTGAGACAGCATGGAGGGACCTAGAGAGTATTATGCTAAGTGAAATAAACCAGTCAGAGAAAGACAAGTATCCCATAATCTCACTCATATGTGCAATATAATGAACAAAATAAACTGATGATCAAAAGAGATCCAGAGTCATAGAAGCTTAGAATATACTGCGGAATCTCAGAGGGAAGGTGCGGGGACAGTGGGTGGGTAGGAAAAGATCAACCAAAGAATCTTTAATGCATATATGCATAACCCATGGATACAGATAATAGGGTGGTGAAAGCCTGAGCTGGAGAGTGGAGGTGGGTTAGAAGTGGTCAATGGAGGGAAAAAGAGGACATATGTAATACTTTCACCAATAAAATTTTTTAAATATATCTACACTAATAAAAGAGAAACATGGTAATTGGCGTACGACCGCTACCCTTCCCATTGGCTAATTAGCGAGATATGCAAATTAATCACCAGCCAAGATGGCGGTTAACTGTCAACAAAGATGGCGGTTAATTTGCATATGTAGGCACAATGCAGGGAGGCAAAATGGAAAGCACAGAAGAAGCCCCCTGGCACTGACAGTGATCGGAAACCCAGGGGGGAGCTAAGAGCCGGGGGGCAGGGCAAAGGCGGCCCTAGGGCCGCCTTTGCCCTGCCCCCCGGCCATGATCAGAGAATCCTGGCCTTTGCCGCTCTGGCCAGTGATAGCAGGAAGTAGGGGTGGAGCCAGCAATGGGAGCTGGGCAGAGGTGGGGCCAGGGATCTCCGGGTGGCTGCAGCCGCTGCCCGGAGCCCACGATCAGGGAGCGGTTGCAGCTGGGTGGGGGGAAGGCTGCAGCTGGGGGTCCCCGCTGCCCTAACGCCTCGGCCAGAGGCATTAGGCACGGGCAGGGGTGGAGCCCATCAGGGGGCGGCTGCAGCTTGGGGGATCCTCTGCCCGGGCCTAATGCCTCCGCCAGAGGCAAAAGGCCCGGGAGGGGCGGCTGCAGCTGGGGTCCCCACTGCCCGGGCCTCACGCCTCAGCCAGAGGCGTAAGGCCCGGTGCAGGGGCGGCTGCAGCTGCGGGGGTCCCCTGCCCAGCCTAAAGCCTCGGCCAGAGGCGTTAGGCTGGGCAGGGCCAGCTGCAGCTGGGGGTCCCCACTGCCCGGGCCTCACGACTCAGACAGAGGCATAAGGCCCGGGCAGGGGCGGAGCCCACGATCGGGGGGCAGCTGCAGCTGCGGGGGAGCAGCTGCAGCTGGGGGTCCCCACTGCCCGGGCCTCACGCCTCAGCCAGAGGCATAAGGCCCGGGCAGGGGCGGAGCCCACAATCGGGGCGGGGGGGGGGGGGGCGGCTGCAGCTGCGGGGGGTCCCCAGCCCTGCCTAACGCCTTGGCCAGAGGCGTTAGGCTGGGGAGGGGCAGCTGCAGCTGGGGGTCCCCACTGCCTGGGCCTCACGCCTCAGCCAGAGGCATAAGGCCCGGGGCAGGGGCGGCTGCAGCTGCGGGGGGTCCCCAGCCCTGCCTAACGCCTTGGCCAGAGGCGTTAGGCTGGGCAGGGGCAGCTGCAGCTGGGGGTCCCCACTGCCCGGGCCTCACGCCTCAGCCAGAGGCATAAGGCCCGGGCAGGGGCGGAGCCCACAATGGGGGGGGGGGGGCGGCTGCAGCTGCGGGGGGTCCCCAGCCCAGCCTAAGGCCTTGGCCAGAGGCGTTAGCGAGGCGTTAGGCTGGGCAGGGGCAGCTGCAGCTGGGGGTCCCCACTGCCCGGGCCTCATGCCTCAGCCAGAGGCATGAGGCCCGGGCAGGGGCGGAGCCCACGATTGGGGGGCGGCTGCAGCTGCGGGGGATCCCCTGCCCAGCCTAAAGCCTCGGCCAGAGGCGTTAGGCTGGGCAGGGGCAGCTGCAGCTGGGGGTCCCCACTGCCCGGGCCTCACGCCTCAGCCAGAGGCATAAGGCCCAGGCAGGGGCGGAGCCCACGATCGGGGGGCGGCTGCAGCTGCGGGGGGGGTCCCTTGCCCAGCCTAACGCCTTGGCCAGAGGCGTTAGGCTGGGCAGGGGCAGCTGCAGCTGGGGGTCCCTACTGCCCGGGCCTCACGCCTCAGCCAGAGGCATAAGGCCTGGGCAGGGGCGGAGCCCACAATGGGGGGGGGGGGGGGGGGGCGGCTGCAGCTGCGGGCGGTCCCCAGCCCAGCCTAACGCCTAGGCCAGAGGAGTTAGTGAGGCGTTAGGCTGGGCAGGGGCAGCTGCAGCTGGGGGTCCCCACTGCCGGGGCCTCACGCCTCAGCCAGAGGAGTAAGGCCCAGGCAGGGGTGGAGCCCACATCGCAGGCGGCTGCAACTGGGGGTGTCCCTTGCCCAGGCCTAACGCCTCAGCCAGAGGAGGTGTTAGGCCGGGGCAGGTGCAGCTGCAGCTGGGGGTCCCCGCTGCCCGGGCCCAACGCAGAAGCGTAAGGCCTGGGTAGGGGTGGAGCCCATGATCTTGGGAGGCTGCAGCTGCGGGGGTCCCCTGCCCAGGCCTAATGCCTTGGCCAGAGGCATTAGGCCTGGGCCGGAGCAGTGCCAGTGATCATGGGGAGCAGGGTCACAGTCGCTGATGGTGGGAGCTTGGGGTCCCCTGCCCAGGCCTAATGCCTTGGCCACAGGCGTTAGGCCTGGGAAGGGGTGGAGCAGGAGGTCCCTTGGAGAGCTATGGGTCCCCTGCCCAGGCCTAATGCCTGGGTGAGAGGCATTAGGGCGGAGCAGTCAATTGCAGGGAGCAGGGGCCGAGTTGATGATGGTGGGGAGCTGGGGGTCTCTTGCCCAGGCCTAATGCCTTGGCCAGAGGTGTTAGGCGTGAGCATGGGCAGAGCCAGCGATCGCGAGCAGGGGCGGCGTGGGCGATCGTAGGGAGCTGGGGGTCCCCTGCCCACCCTGATCTGGGACACCGTTCAGGGCAAACCAGCTGGCTCCCACCTGTGCACCAGGCTTCTATCCTATATAATAAAAGGGTAATGTGCACATGCAATTTTTTTCCCCAAATATATTTTATTGATTTTTTACAGAGAGGAAGGGAGAGGGATAGAGAGTTAGAAACATCGATGAGAGAGAAACTTCGATCAGTTGCCTCCTGCACACTCCCTACTGGGGATGTGTACGCAACCAGAGTACATGCCCTTGACGAGAATCAAACCTGAGACCCTTCAGTCCGCAGGCCGATGCTCTATCCACTGAGCCAAACCCGTTAGGGCGGTAATGTGCAAATTGACCCTAACAGCAGAACGACTGGGAATGACTGGTCACTATGACACACACTGACCACCAGGGGGCAGAAGCTCAATGCAGGAGCTGCCCCCTGGTAGTCAGTGCACTCCAACAGGGGGAGCACTGCTCAGCCACAAGCCAGGCTGAAGGCATCACATTGGCGATGGTGGGAGCCTCTCCTGCCTCCTCAGCAGCTCTGTGGATGTTCAACTGCAGCTTTGGCCCATTGGCAAGTGGACATCCCCCAAGGGATGTATCACTGCCAGCTTAGGCACAATCCCCCGGTGAGCAGGCCTAAGCCAGCAGGTGGACATCCCCGGAGGGGTCCCAGACTGCGAGAGGGCACAGGATGGGCTGAGGGACCCCCGAGTGCACAAATTTTTGTGCACGGGGCCTCTAGTATATATATATTAGGCTCTGACCAGGTAGCAAAGATCGTTAGAGCATTGTCCCAATACTAGTACATGAAGGTTGTGGGTTCCATCCATGGTCAGGGCACATACAAGAATACATAGATAAGTGAAAAAACAAATTGATGCCTCTCTCTTTCTCTCCTTTTCCTCCTCTCCTCTCCTCTCCTCTTCTCTCTCTCTCTCCAGACCCTCTTCCTCTGTCTATAAAATCAATTAAAAAATATTTTATGTTACATTTGACAATAATACTCTTACTCTGAAAAATTATAATAAGCTTAATCAACTTTTACATTTTTACACAAGCTACTGATTAATGTCATAAAGTCCTCTACTCTCACTTAAAAGAAATTGTAATGTTTTATGATATTTAAATATATGTGAGTAAGCGAATATAGATTTTCACTTTAATTTAGCTCCCATAGATCTAGACTTGATTCCTTCTTTTAGAACTTAAGAGAAACAAGTCAAAGCATCAATTATGAACGTAAAATATTTCCTTTGTAATCAAAGGGGGAAAGAGCAGGCCATGTTTGCCTACAAGGAGTGATTCAAGTTCTTTTTCAAAATAATACATAATAGCCCTGGCCAGTGTGGCTCAGTTGGTTGCAGCGGAGTCCCATGCACTGAAGGGCTGCAAGTTCGGTTCTCAGTCAGAGCACATACCTGGTTTGTGGGCTCAATCTCTAGTCAGGGCCCTACGGGAAGCAACCAATCAATGTTTCTCTCTCACATCAATGTTTCCCTCTCTTTCTCTCCTTCTCCCTCCCTTTCGCTCTAAAATCAATTTTAAAGAATTTTAATAGCCAGACTGGCATGGGTCAGTGGGTCAGTGTCTACCTATGAATCAGGAGGTCACAGTTCAATTCCTGGTAGGGGTACATGGCTGGGTTGCGGTCTCAGTCCCCAGTGGGGTGCATGCTGGAGGCAGCCAATCAATGATTCTCTCTCATCATTGATGTTTCTCTCTCTCTCCTTCTCCTTTCCTCTCTGAAATCAATAAAAATATATTTTTAAAAACTTTAATAATAAATTTTAAAAATGATAGTAATACATAATAGCCAATAGAAAAACATGACATTTGAAAGGGCGAGTAGATGGGAATTCAGAGGCATGCACTGAAGCCTGATGCAGCTGTGTGATAGTGTGAGGCTGTCCCCAGGCTGGCGCTCTGTTCTTACCGTTAGTGTGGCTGTGTTCTCATCATCTGACCACTGCATGAAGAAGAGAATAGAAAAAAACATTAAATGTAGATAATGTACTGGGCTTCCAAAAAAGCAGTACTCCATGTAAAATTTATATATAAACAGATGACATGTTTTCCTGAACACAAAGTATCTATATATATAAAAAGCCAGCGACCGGAACGCTGTAATGACTGGAACAACCGGTTGCTATGACACTCACTGCGGCCAGCAAACCGGCCTGATCTGGGGTGGGGCTGGCCAGCCAAACTCCTGTGGCCCCTCCCGCAGGCTGGCCCTGCTCCCAATCGGCCTCTCCCACCCCATCAAGGGCGGGACAGCTGGTCAACCCCCGCCACAGCCCCTCCCCCCGGGCCGCCCTACCCCCGATTGCCCCCCCACCCCAATCGGGGGCAAGGCCTGCCAGCAAATAGCCCACGGCCCCTCCTGCCCGGCCCTGATTGGGCCCCAATCAGGGTCAGGTTGGCCAGACCCCACCCATGCACGAATTCATGCACTGGGCCTCTAGTATGTAAATAAAGGTATTAAAGTGAGATTTTCATGTAATTTCTCACTTCAATGAATATATGCTAAGAACTAAAGGTCAGAACTATTTCAGAGATCACTGAAATTAGAACAATCTACAGAATAGAGTAGAACCAACCTGTATTTCTTCTGCCTCATCATCACTGTCTGGCTGAGAACATGTTGGAGGATCTTCCCTAGAAGGACATGAAGCAAAAATTAAGAAAGAAAAAGGCTGTGTACCATGTAGTCAGAATTTCAGGTGAGTATGTAAAAAGCCTTTCAATTGAAGCATAATATTAGGAAAAGTCCACTTTTTGAGACAGAAACTAATAAAAACTAATATAAAATTAATGAGAGTACAACAAAGATGGCAGAATAAAAACTTTCTGCCCACTTTCACAAATCACTTAGAAATAAGGGAAAGAAAGCTCAAAGTCCTCCTCTGGTAACACCAAGAATCATCCACAACTCTTGAGGCCAGTCGTGAGAAAGTGCTGCCAGAGACCAGGAAGGTCAAACGGGATGAAGGAAGACCCAGAGGAAACATGTGAAGAGCTGTTCTGCACAGCTGAGGGAACACCCCTGAGGGGCAAGACTCCTTAGTTTATACAGTGAAAACAGTGTGGACTGGTGTCCAGAATCACCTGAGTCTGGACTGGCAACACAGAGAGGTATGGGGAAGACAGTGAGAAAGAAATACTCAGACACACTCTCTTTGAAGAAGCAGGTATGGGAAGGAGGCGTCTAGTAGCCAATCTCGTTGCCTGGGAGGAAGCAAAGGCTAAAGGAACTCAGAGGGGATAACTCTGCCCTGGACCCTCCTCAATACTAAACTACAAACAACTGGCCTAGGAATAACTCACTCACATAATGGAAACAAATAACAATCAGAATAATAGGCAGCACAGGATCTGTACCAAGAAACTACAAGAAAAGGGAAATGGGGCCTCTGGTTGCCATGGGCATCTATCTACCCCTATGTTCCCCCATGAAACTCCATCAAAATGATAGGAACGATCCCAAGAAGAAAGAGGACCCACAAGAAGACAACTACAGAAGGAAGATGGCAACAAACGTTTGAAAAACAGAAAGCCAAGGGGATAACCCACTAAGCAACAGCTAGAACCTAGAGACCTCTGGACGACAAAACTGCAGCTCTGGGCTATGAATAGGGTTACTTGTGTGAGGTCCATAAAAACGGCAGAAAGACTCACCCAGTCTCCTTAAACTTGCACACCCAAGCAACTCATCCTCCTCCACCCCCATGGCTAAGCAGGTTTATTCTCTGGGGGGAAAATGAACTAAAGAGGCTCACGGATCAGGTCCATAATGGCCCAGAGGAATATGGGAGTGAGATGCTACAATATGATGAGGAGCCATGTGAAAGTCATGCTGAACTCAGAGCCCTAGTTCCCATCCTCCTATCCTACTGTCAGAATGCAGACAGATGAGAAAATTGCCTTCTGCAGAAACTGAAAAACCCAGAGTCTAACTGCTGGCAGTCTTAGTCAACAAGCCCACCAGGTACACAAAGTTTCCAAATGTGTGTGTGTGTGTGTGTGTGTGTGTGTGTCCCTCACTCTTAAATATGAATAGAGGCCTAAAATCATCAGAAAACTGAAGAAAGATTTTTTTTAAAGTTTCTAAAAAAAAAGGTACATGGAAGAAATAAAGACAATAAAGGGACCAAATGAGAAAATATTTTAAATATGATTAATACCCTTAAAGATAAAAGAAGAGCCCTAGCTGGATTGGGTCAGTGGCTAGCGTCAGCCTGTGGACCAAAGGGTCCCGGGTTCAAGTCCAGTCAAGGGCACATACCTTGGTTTCAGGCTCCTCCCGGCTCCGACCTTGGTCAGGGCTCCTGTAGGAGGCAACCAATCAATGTGTTTCTCTCACATTGATATTTCTCTCTGTCTTTCCCTCTCTCTTCCACTCTCCCTAAAAATCAATGGAAAAATATCCTCGGATGAGGATTAACAAAAAAAGAGAAGATATTGCATCCATGAAAAAAATAGGAGGCTATAAGAAAGGAACACAGGACAAGATTGAACTTGTAGAAACTGAAAATTCAAAATAAATGGCAAAGTCAAGGAAATTACCTAGAAATTAGGACAACAAAGAAATAGACAATAGAGAAGAAATAATAAGATACAGAGAATTAATCCAGCAGATCCAACATTTTAGCAACAGGAGTTCCAGAAACAGAAGCAAGAAAATAAGAGAAAATTACAAAAGACATAATATTTTTAAATCTCCCAAAACTGAAAAACGTAAGTCTCCAGATATATATAGCACAATTAATGGAATAAAGGGGCAAAAAACTTAAATAATGTGCCAAGATGCCTACAATAATTCTTCCCATCACGTTAAACAAGCCCTTTTGAAGGATGACTTTGCTATTCTTCCCATGAAGAAATAGCATTTATTTTCCCATCCCTTTAATTTAGACCGGCTTCAAGATTCACTATGACCAAAAGGTAGCACAAGTGACACCATGTAATTCTGAGTCTAGATGTCAAAAAAGTCTTTTCAACTTCCAATCTCACTTTTTACTGAGCCAAGCCACCATACATTCCTGCTGCATAAATGACCTTAGCAAGACCCGCAGGGACCTACCTGCATGTCCAGCGTCAAGAATTACAGAGGCTCTGGGATTTTACCCTATGTGCAAGCTAACAAGTGAGCCTATTTGATTCTTAGCTTTGTGCATCTGGAAATTCAATTCTATAGAATTAAGAAAAGTTTATTAAAATTTAAGAAACTGATATACATTAACCAAAATCACAACAGAGTGATGACTGGTAAACCAACGTGTCAATTTCTTGATTTACAGAGGAGGATATGCCTTTCCCATGATTGCTAACCTAACATTTAATATAATACACTCTTGCCCAGCCTGTGTAGCTCAGTGGTTGAGCACCAGCCTATGAAGCAGGAGGCCAGGTTTCAATTCCCAGTCAGGGCACATGCCCAGGTTGCAGGCTCGATCCCCAGTGGGGGATACATACAGAGGCAGCTGATCAATGATTCTCTCTTATCACTGATGTTTCTCTTTCTCCCCCTCTCCCTTCCTCTCTGAAATCAATAAAAATATTTAAAAATTATATGTATGTACATATATATAATACACTCTTAACAATTTTGGATGGTACCGCTCTTGGTAGCTTCATATTTCTTAACAATGTACTTATACTATTATTTCCTTTTGTTGTTGTTGTTAATCCTCAACCAATGATACTTTTCCATTGATTTTTAGAGAAAGTGGAAGGGAGAGAGATAGACAAGAGAAACAGTGATGTGAGAGAGACACATTGGCTGGTTGCCTCCCACGCACACCCCAATCAGGGCCAAGGATTGAGCCTGCAACTGAGATACGTGCCCTGGACTGGAATCGAACCCAGGACCCTTCAGTATATCCCTTTGACCAGAATCGAACCCAGAACCCTTCAGTCCACAGGCCAACGCTCTATCCACTGAGCCAAATTGGCTAGGGCTACTATTATTTCTTGATATTATCATCACCTTTAATATTATTTCTTGGTAGAGTTGTGAAGGTTCAAAACACAAATGTATCTAACATGTTAATTTTTATAATCGGCATCTACTATTATTCTGCCCTAAGAAAGACAGGTCAGCGAAAGAAAGAACCTGAAACCAAAAAGGGACAATGAGAATTAGGACTTGGAAGCATTATGAGTCAGACCATCTGAGATGCACTCAATTTGTGGGCCCACTTCAGGTTATCACCTCCACTATAAAAACGTCCTGGATCACTCCAGCTTACAGTTATCATTTAAACTAAAAAGAAAAAAGAAAATAAACTGCTTATCAGAATACTGGATGCTTTTATTTTAAAAAAACAACAAAACCCCACAACTACTTATATCTTTGACTTCACTACTAACTAAGCGTGGACTCCCAAGATAGAATGTCCCACCTATCTCATTATTCCAGTAGCACACTCAGCACCCACCTCTAGGAGATACCCAATAATGTGCAATGAAAATGAATCACTGTCTCCACCAGAAATGCAAGTGACCAGCCCCCTTTCCCACACCCACTGTGAGCAATGATAATCAAACCAAACATTCTCCTTCCCTGAACCCTGGAAGCAGCCTCAACACATCACTCTAAGAAACCATTACCAGTAGATCAGAGTTGGCAAACAAGATAAATCTTATCACCATCAGTTTACACTATTCGTTTGACTGAGTGCAGGCCACCATGGAAAAGAGTTAAGTAACCACGTTCATTCATTCACTCACTCAACAAATATTTCCTGAGCACAGACTGTGCTGAGTTATAAATGTAAATAAGACACGCTGAAGAGCGTTCAGCCAGGGGTGAAAGGAATGTCCTGTATTCGGAGGTGATGGGACAGGAGACATGAAGAATCAGGAGCTAAAGCAGCCAACAACCATTTCCTCACTTCTCTGCTAATAAAAACTCCAACCTGTTCAGATATCAAGTGCCTCTGTGCCTCATGGACTTCCCCCCACTCACACAGTGACTACAGACCAGTCCCACCAATCATGGTTATTCCAACTCCTTGCCAAAGAGGGACCAAACCCTGACCAACAGTTGCTAGAGACCCCTGAGAAAGTTCACCCTGCTTTTAAAAAGGGACATGAGACAGGATCTCATTTATTCTTACCTTTGGATATGGTAGTGTGAGAACATGATGTCTGAAGCTACTACAGCAACTTGGACTTCAGAAAGGAAAATCAAGAAATTCAGAGAAGCTAATTTCTAGTCCTAACATCACTGAAGTACTATACTTTTCCATAACTGCCATGCCTTCCAGCTTATCCTATATAATAAAAGCCTAATATGCTAAGTGTCCGCTCGTCCGGTCGTTAGTTCAACCAATCAAAGCATAATATGCTAATGATATGCTAAGGCCGCTCAACCACTCGCTATGACATGCACTGACCACCAGGGGGCAGACAGTTGACAGGTCGACCAGTCGCTATGATGTGCACCTACCACCAGGGGGCAGAGAGTCGACCAGTTGCTATGACGTGCACTGACCACCAGGGGGACTCCAGCTGGTAGGTTAGCTTGCTGCTGGGGTCCAGCCGATAGGGACTGAGCGAGATGGGCCGGACATGCCCTGTAGCCCTCCGGTGGTCCCCCCATGGCTGGCCAACCTCCCATGTCCCTCCCTGGCCCCGATCGTGCACTAGTGGGGTCCCTCAGCCTGGCCTGTGCCCTCTCGCAATCCGAGACCCCTCACAGGATGTCGGAGAGTCGGTTTTGGCCCAACGGCAAAACGACTGGGTGATGAGGGTACCAGCAGAGTCGGGTTTTGGTAAGAGCCCCCTTCTGGCTTGCAGATGGCCACCTTCTTGGTGTCCGACACAGGAGAAGGAGCTAAGAGCTCCGTGTGATCTTTTATAAGAATGCTAATGGGAGAAACCAAGATGGCGGCATAGGTTAACGCAGGAGTTTGCTGCCTCGAACAACCACTTCAAAAATACAACTAAAAGACGGAACGGACATCATCCAGAACCACAGGAAGGCTGGCTGAGTGGAAGTTCTACAACTAGGAGGAACCGAGAATCAGAGGAGGCGCAGTGCTGAAGTAAAATACTAAGGTGCGGAGTGTGCGCGGCCCAGGCTGGTGGCTGAGGGCATGGTTGTCTGTTTCAATCCAGAGGGAGCCTCAGACTCTGAGCTCCAGATCCGGGCGAGTCTCTAGGGACCCAGACTCAAACGGGAGAAGCAGGACTGTCTGGCTACGGTCCCTCCGAGGTTTGCAGTGGTTGCTGGGACAGAGAGGCAGAGCCCCTGGGGACGGACTGAGAGCAGTCATAACTGCTCCCTCCTCCGCCCTGTTGATCCCCTGCGACCCGCCCCGCGCAAGCCCTGCACAGAGCCATTTGCCGGATAGCCTCAGGCAAAGGCTAGATTAGCACCTCCCTAGAGGACACAAGTTCTCCCACTGCAAACACAGCTGATTCTCATAGCCAGTCGGCCTGGAGGTCAAATCCCTCTAGTATTAACTACAACAATCAAGGCTTAACTGCAACAAGACTGCGCACAAAGACCACTAGGGGGTGCACCAAGAAAGCGTAAAAAATGCGGAGACAAAGAAACAGGACAAAACTATCAAGGGAGGATATTGAGTTCAGAACCACACTTTTGAGGTCTCTCAAGAGGCTTCTAGAGTCTGTCGATAAACTTGATGAGATGTACAAGAAATCTAATGAGACCCTCGATGGTGTGATAAAGGACCAACTAGAAAGTAAGCATACACTGGCTGAAATAAAGAATATTATACAGACTCCCAACAGCAGACCAGAGGAGCACAAGAATCAAGTCAAAGATTTGAAATGCGAAGAAGCGAGAAACACCCAACCGGAAAAGCAAAATGAAAAAGAACCCAAAAATACGAAGATAGTGTAAGGAGCCTCTGGGACAGCTTCAAACGCACCAACATCAGAATTATAGGGGTACCAGAAGATGAGAGACAGCAAGATATTGAAAACCTATTTGAAGAAATAATGACAGAAAACTTCCCCCACCTGGTGAAAGAAATAGACTTACAGGTCCAGGAAGCACAGAGAACCCCAAACAAAAGGAATCCAAAGAGGACCACACCAAGACACATCATCATTAAAATGCCAAGAGCAAAAGACAAAGAGAGAATCTTAAAAGCAGCAAGAGAAAGAAACTCAGTTACCTACAAGGGAATACCCATACGACTGTCAGCTGATTTCTCAACAGAAACTTTGCAGGCCAGAAGGGACTGGCAAGAAATATTCAAAGTGATGAATAGCAAGAACCTACAACCAAGATTACTTTATCCAGCAAAGCTATCATTCAGAATTGAAGGTCAGATAAAGAGCTTCGCAGACAAGGAAAAGCTAAAGGAGTTCATCACCACCAAACCAGTATTATATGAAATGCTGAAAGGTATCCTTTAAGAAGAGGAAGAAGAAGAAAAAGGTAAAGATACAAATTATGAACAACAAATATGCATCTATCAACAAGTGAATCTAAGAATCAAGTGAATAAATAATCTGATGTACAGAATGAACTGGTGATTATAATAGAATCAGGGACATAGAAAGGGAATGGACTGACTATTCTTGGGGGGAAAAGGGGTGTGGGAGATGCGGGAAGAGACTGGACAAAAATTGTGCACCTATGGATGAGGACAGTGGGTGGGGAGTGATGGCGGAGGGTGGGGTGGGAGCTGGAAGGAGGGGAGTTATGGGGGGAAAAAAAGAGGAACAAATGTAATAATCTGAACAATAAAGATTTAATAAAAAAATAAAGAATGCTAATGATGTGCACTGACCACCAGGGGGCAGATGCTCAATGCAGGAGCTGCCCCCTGGTGGTCAGTGCGCTCCCACAGGGGGAGCGCCACTGAGCCAGAAGCCAGGCTCAGCGCTGAGGGCTCCCGGACTGTGAGAGGGCGCAGGCTGGGCCGAGGGACCCCACTCCGAGTGCACGAATTTCGTGCACTGGGCCTCTAGTAGTTATATGAAATAACATACTGGCCTCACTGTTTAAGCCATTTTTAAAGATGGATGTCTTAGCCCAGTGATTCTCAAAGTGGGCCCTACCGCCCCCTGGTGGGCGCTGCAGCGATCCAGGGGGGCGGTGTTGGCCACAGGTGCATTTGTTTTAACTTTTTTTGTATTACCTTTCTATTCTGAGTTCAATAAATAGTTTCATAATTTCAAACTTCAATGTTTCTAATTTACACCTTTCTTTACTATATTTTACGAAAAAGGTAGAAACATTAATACATATATCTTTCTGTTTAATTGCTATTAAAATTTTTTAAAAAATTAATTTCCAGGGGGTGCTGAGTAATATTTTTTCTGGAAAGGGGGCGGTAGGCCAAATAAGTTTGGGAACCACTGTCAGCCTGTTCAGGCTACTATGACAAAATAACATAGATGGGATAGTTTGCCAACAGAAATTTATTTCTCAGTTATGGAGGGTGGAAATCCAAGATGAGGGTGCCAGCAGGGTCGGGTTCTGGTAACAGCCCCCTTCTGGCTTGCAGATGGCCACCTTCTTGGTGTCCGACACAGGAAAAGGAGCTAAGAGCTCTGTGTGATCTTTTATAAGAATGCTAATCCTAGTCATGAGGAGTCCACCCTCATGATACTGGTATAATCACCTCCCAAACACCATACCTCCTAATACCTAATATCTTTGGGGGTTAAGATTTAAATATATGAATTTGGGGGTCATACAAGCATTTGAATCATAGCAAATATTCTATTACTTGCAACCAAAATCATCCCAATTGACACATGGAGCAAACATAGAGGGCACTGTGTGTCAGGTGAAAGAGAATAGGTAAGAGTTTGCAAAAAAAACCACACTTATTTCATGGGAGCTGAAACTGAAGAAATTATACTCAGAGACTTTTTCTGCCTTTTATTTTCTATGTAACAAATAACTTGGAAGCTTAGAGGAAAGCATTCAATTAGGAATTTTACTTTCTGGAACAAGGTACTCTACTACACTAGAGTTAAGAGCATAAACTGGTACAACAGTGAAAGCTATTGGGCTATACTGGCCAAGAGTCTTAAACATTTTTATAACCTTAGATCTATAATTAGAGTCTAGGATTCTTAATGTACAGAAATAATCGTAAATGCAAACAATGTTTTATACAAAAATGTTTGTGTTTTTTTGTTTTTTGTTTTAATATATTTTTATTGATTTCAGAGGGGGAGGGAGAGGGAGAGAGATAGAAACATCAATGATCAGAGAGAATCATTGATCAGCTGCCTCCTGCACGCCCCCTACTGGGAATCAAGCTTGCAACCTAGGCATGTGCCCTTGACCACAATCAAACCCAGCAGGCCAACACTCTATCCACTGAGCCAAAACTGCGAGGGCCAAAAATGTTTGTTGAAGAATTATTTTTCAGTAAGGAAAAGTTGTAAATGACCTAAATATCCAACAACTATGAAATTAGGTCAATTACAGCAAATGCCTATACATGAAAATCTTGCAGTTGTTAGAAATAATGCCATTTTTAAAGCACAGAGAAAATTTATGCTATGGTGGTCAATGAAAAAAGTAATATGAAACTATATAGTATGTAGCACGCCCACCACTTAGGCTATAAAGTGTATTTAAAAAGACTAGGAAAAAAATGTGCCAAAATTTGAACAGTATTTGTTTTCAGAAAGTGGAATTATGGGTGATTTTTCTCTGCTCCTTCATTCTTCTATGCAGTTGTCAAGTTTACTACAATGACAAGTATTACTTCTATAATTAAAAAAGAAAGTTAGGGGCATATTTTACAAATGATATAATTCTAAGCATTCATTTTGCTCCTCCTTTCCATGTTTCAGAATTAATCTTACATAAAAAAAAGTTAAGACATACACATTCCCAGTCTATGCTTAAAAGAAAAAGAAGAAAAAGATGCCTAATGAATATATCTCAATATCTAGAAATAACTTACTGGCCTACTCACAATAAAAAGACTATTCAATAATTCTAGTTCATTAACACCAGTTTATTTATTTGTAACTATACACCAAGCATGTCAAACTCACAGCCCACAATGAATATTTCTGCAGCCATGCCAATATAACGGTGTGAGCAGTTATTTACAATTATGAAAGGAAATAAGTCTCCTGTCAGATCCAAAATTACTGACATTCACCTTGGGTCAGTTTTGAAAGTAATCACTGTGAACAAGATTTTCCCTGAAGTAGGAAAGATACTAGCGGAGAAGAGACGACAAGTGTCAGGAAGAAAACATTAATTTTACCATTGCTCTTATTCTTTTTTTTATACTATACTTTTCTAAATAAACCTACGTTTCTATGAAAATTGAAGTTTGTGTTTTTTTGCGGCCCACATAAACTTAAACCTTGTTTATTTGGCCCGTGTTAGTCTTTGAGTTTGACATACTTGCTATACACTATATCCCTTGATTCAGGGATATATTTCATATAATGGAGCTAAAATGTTCATATAGGAAAAGATGCAGCTGTGGTCTTCTATAAATAATACTTTTAACACACACACTCATTCAAAAAACAATTACTATCTGAACTCAGGGAGATAAAAAGATTAGTGTAGCAAGGAACATACTGAGAGGGACACATACCTAAGCCCACATGCAAAACACAAACCGAGTTTTAAAAAGACATGTTTGAAAAAAGCTACTCAGTGATAAAACGCAACTTAGATGAATCTCAAAAGCATTATATTGAATTAAAGAAGCCAGCCCTAGCTGATTTGGCTGAATGGATAAAGCGCCTGCCTGCGGACCAAAGGTCCCAGGTTCAATTCTAGTCAAGTTTATGGACTCCAGTTGCAGGCTCCTCCCATGCAGGAGACAACCAATCGATGTTTCTCTCTGTTTTTCCCTCTCTCTTCCACTCTCCCTAAAAATCAATGGAAAAATATCCTCGGGTAAGGATTAACAAAAAATACAAAGAAAGAAGCCAGAGACACACAAAAATACTATGATTCCATTTATATGAAGTTCTAGAACTGACAAAACTAAGCTATGGAGATAAAAATCAGACCAGTGTTTGCCTGGGTGGGAAAATGGAGGTAGGCAGGAAAGACCAAAAAGAGATACAACGGACTTTCTGGGGAATGGAAATGGTCAATATTTTCAACGGAGTGGTGGTGAAACAGTTGTACATATTTACCGAAACTCATCAAATTATACATTCAAGATCTGTGTATTTTACTGTAAACGTACCTCATATAAATTATACCTATAACTTTCAAATTTGTTATTAATCCTCATCCAAGAATATTTTTTACATTGATCTTTAGGGAGAATGAGAGGGAGAGGGAGGGAGAGAGGGAAAAAAGAGGGGGGGAGAGGAAGAGAGAGAGAGAGAGAAAGAGAGAGGAACATTGATGTGAACATCGATTAGTTGCCTCCTGCATGCACCCCAACCAGGGCCAGGGATCAGAACCTGCAACCCAGTACGTGCCCTTGACCGGAAATCGAACCCTCGACCCTTTGATGCATGGGCTGACACCCTAACCACTGAACAACACTGGCCAGGGCTAATTTTCAAGTTTTTAACTATAAAAGTAATACAATCTAATATTACTACATTTTTGCCCTAACTGGTTTGGCTCAGTGGATAGAGCATCGGCCCATGGATTGAAGAGTCCTGGGTTCGATTCCAGTCAAGTCCATGTACCTTGGTTGCAGGTTCAATCCCCAGTAAGGGGTGTGTAGGAGGCAGCTGATAGATGTTTCTCTCTCATTGATGTTTCTAACTCTCTATTCTTCTCCCTTCCTCTCTGTAAAGTCAATAAAAATATTTTTTGAAAATAAAAAATAAATAAAATTACTACATTTTTCAAATCAAAGGCTCAAAAAACACTGCTTTTCTCAGTCTGAGCAAATGACATCTCATTCATCAAGTTAGTTGTTCAAACAAAAATTCTTGCCACTTCCTTCTCCATCACTGAGTTCTGAAGGTTGCAAGAAGTGAAAGTCAAATCCATTCACTTCTCTCCACTTCAAAGTAACCCTCTTAGATCAAGCCACTATCAGCTCTCACTTGGTCTAATGCAGTATCAGGTTCCTAACTGGTCTTCAAGTTCCACACAGTAACCAGTCATTGTTCACAAAATGAAATCTGCCAAAGCACTTTCTTGCTCAAAGAACTCAATAACCGAGTTCTCAATAAATTCTAGGATCTTTAACATAACTCCCACACACATACCTCAACCTGAACCCTAACCATCACTCCCATTTCAGCAACTGAGGCTCCCACCACCTGACCCTCTCTTATTAGTTTCCTGCAGGTGAATATCTTTCGCGCCTCAGAGCCCTCCTTAATGCTATTCCCTCAACCTGGAAGATTCTTCCCCCCACCACTCAACTGACTACCTTCTACCCAAACTTCCTTTCTCAGAGGCTCATAAATTACTTCTTCAGGGAATTCCCTGACCCTCCCTGCAATCCTCAGCCCCACTCCCACCCCCAGTAACTTAATATTTCAGTGGCCTCCCCATTTCCTTCACAGCACTTATCACAATTTTCACATATATTTACTGGCGTGTTTGTTTAATGATCAGACTAAAATTAATGCTAACAAGAGCAGTCAGTATTTCTTAAGAACATACAATATACTAGGCATTGGGCTAAACATTTTACATAGTATCGGTTTTTATCTCTGCCACAACCCTATGAGGTTACTTCTCTGACATCAGTCGCCCATTCACAGAAGAGAAATCTAAGGCACAGAGAACTATCAGTTTTACATGATGAAAAATGTTCTGGAGATGGGTGGTGGTGATGGTTGCACAACAATAAAATGTACTTAACACCAATGAACTGTACACTTTAAAATAATTATAGAAAATTTTGTTATGTGTATTTGAGTACAATAAAACAAAACTTTTAATAATTCTAAGGGAAAATTATTTCCAACCTACAATTCTAAAAAAAAAAAAAAGGTCCAGCAAGGGTTAGTATTAGGCTACTATAGAAAGGAAAGTGAGGGATGAGCACTAAAATAACATGATTTCTGAGCAGAGACCTGAATGAACACATGGAACATCATTAAATTGTATAATACTTAAACTACTTCAAGTTTACACTAAAAAGACTAAAGCATGGTAACTTCTTCCTTTTACAATTAGAGGAACTACATGAACAGAGAAGCATTGAGGTGGAGTCATGGTGGGTTAACTATGGGAAACAAAAGGCTAAGTACTTAAAAATGATACACCCTAGTAAAACTTTCTGTTTGCAATGAACAATGAATCTCTTATCTTAAAATAAGTGAAGAATCTCAAAGGGTAATAACATGCCCTCTCTGCCCCACCACCAGTCCTCCCCATCCCCATTTCCTAAAGGCAGAGAGGAAGGAATTGCCCATTTTCATAAACAGTAATTATTAGAGAAGTACCCAATTTTGAGAATCTTATTAATTGAGCATTGACAAAAAAACAAAGGATCAAAATCAACACATAATTTTAGCTAGAAAAAAGGGGGAGAGAAGGGTGCATTTTATATGGCAATGGCTGAGATTTAATCAGTACAACATTCCTAAATGATAAAAGTATTAAAAATGGTTTCTGATATACTTTACCTTCCTGAAACCACCAGAGTTCCATCATCAAGTAAATAATCCTTCACATTCTGAGGAAGTGGAAGAATGACACTAAAAAAAATAAAAATGCATATACCAAAAAAGGCATTATTTAAAAAGGCCAACCATAAGCAGAAAGAAAAAATTTCCAAACTCAATTTTTAAATTACTTGTTCCCATTATACAACTATGAAGTGGAAAATGTTAATGATGTACATTTGGTGGCGGCAGACTAGAAATTAGAATGTGAATAAATATTTTGGTAAGCTAAATTAGGTTCATAAAGTTACTACAATTATCTTTGTGATAAAGACAAAAGTCAGCCAAATCCAAAGAAGCAAGCTGAAATCACAGTATGAAAGCAACAAACCCAAAAGAATTCTTCGTGAGTACAATGATGATATGCCTCTAGGGAATTAGAGACAAGAGATAATTGCAGCAACACAACACGGGAAGTACAGCAAACAAGTCAGAAAAGGAACAGCATCTGGCCACCTTCTAGGAGAGAGGCCAGAAGTGGACTTAAGCTTCTGGAAACCGTTCTTTGGCTGGCAATGAGCACATAAGCCTGAGAATACATGTGATGTGTGGATGCTTTTGTGGCATCCTACTTAAGTGATCACCGGAGCAATAAAGCTCTTTAACTGGCCATCCTTTAGTTTCATTTGTTCAGGTCATCATAACTAAGGATGGCAAAGCCATACTTGAAGTCACTTAAAAAACTCATGGGATCATTTGTTTTTTCTTCGGTAATAATAAATCACAAAAAAAATCCTGCTGGATACCTACAGTTAATGTTATTACTTTGATCATAAGGCATATATATATATATATATATATCCAGTCAGGGCAGCCTTCGCTCATGGGTGCTGGCACCCAAAGTGCACATTCCTTCTCTCTATATATAAAGTAAACGAGATTATGTCCTGCTTACTTTCAGAAAGTCAATAGAATATCATGAACTTATAATACACTTCATTTATTTACAGAATAATTTTTGGCACATTACAATGGTTTTTGTGCAAAGAAAAAATTATTTCATGGACTACTTCAGTTTTAAAAATTAGTATCTGATTTATCAAAGTTACAATTTCACATTCAAAAGCCTAGCTCTTCAGGCTTTTATAAAAAAGGTTCAATTAACAAATCTTATTAATGTATTTATAAACCTGCTAAATTTTAACCAATTTCAAGTGAGCCTCTGAAACTTAAAGGTTGCTTTAAAAAATGTAACTCTATTACAAAAATATATACAGTAGGTACTCGGGTTATGTCGGAGATCCGTTCCTTCGGCGCCACATAACGTGATTTTCGCCGTAAGTCGGAACCCACCTACATAAGCACCTACGTCACTCACATGGAGCACATACACAGCAGTAATGAAGTGAAACAGTAAAAAAAAATTTAAAAGAAAGATAACAATTCCTGACCTTTACTTGTGGTAAATAAATAATAAAAAACATAAAGCACATATGTACATACGTCGAAATGACGGAACTTTTTTTTTTTTAAATAAATAAATGGGAGATAGTGACGTAACCACGAAACGATGTACATCGAGTCCGACGTAACCCGAGGACTGTCTGTATTTCATTTTCTTTTTAAATACAGGGGTGGGCAAAGTAGGTTTACAGTTGTAATACAAATAAATAATATAATAGTTGATAAATAAATAATAGTGGTTAGAGCATGAGCACTTGGACCAAAGGGTTGCAGGTTGGACTCCCAATCAAGGGCATGTACCTTGGTTGCAGGTTCAATCCCAGGCCCTGGTCGGGTCGAGAGTGGAATGCAACCAATCGCTGTGTCTCTTCCCCTTCCTCCTCCCTTCCATTCCCTCTAAAAATCAATGGAAAAAATGTCCTCACTCCTTGGGTGAGGATTAAAAAGTAAGCAAACAAATAAATAAATAAGCAATCCTATATAATCCTATATAATAAAAGTCTAATATGCTAAGTGTCCGGTTGACCGGTCAGCTGTTCAACCAATCACAGCATAATATGTTAATGACTAGTAGCCCGGTGCACGAAATTCGTGCACTGGGGTGGGGGGGGGTGGGGAAGGGGCCCCTCGGTCTGGCCTTCACCCTCTCCAATATGAGACCCCTCAGGGAATGTCCAACTACCTGTTTGTGCCCACACTTTTAACAGATAACAGCTCCATTGTTGTTTCTTTCTCATGCTTAAAACCATTGGAATTAGTAGGTATTCAAAGTGTGTATACATTTTGGGGGGACACCCTGTATATCTGTAGTCAGCAGTGAAAGAAACCAATAGCAGATTTGGAACCCCCAGACAGGGAACCTGACTCACTCCCCACATGTCTCCCCACTTCACTTTCCACCTTCGTGGGCAGCAGGAGAATCAACGTTTTCTCTCATTAATTCAGAGAAGCACATCCTGTCACCCGCTGCCTGGCAGGAGTGCGCTAGGCCCCAAGCAAGCGAGGCTCAGTCAGGGCAGCCTTCGCTCATGGGTGCTGGCACCCAAAGTGCACATTCCTTCTCTACAGTCGCCCCGACTATCCCACTGTTTCACTGAGAGGACGGAATTCCTCTCCGCCATTGAGTTCTTGATCTTGAACACTGACAGAAGGCACCTCAGCCGAGGGCCGCCCGCGCCCACCAGGTGTGTCTGTCTGCACCTGCTCCTGCCTTAACCCCCCAGAGGTGATCTCGTAGCTGCACTGGACTCCGTGGGAACAGGGCATCACCACTCCGCCCTCTCACTGTCATCTCACAGGCGCCCACTCTCAGCACCCAGAACACCCAGACACTCTCCAAAGGACGTGAGCGCATCAGAGGGGATGTGTGCACATCCTGTGGGGGTGTTAGGCATGCTGCGTTGATGGAAGTGTGGTGGAGAGGCGGGGAGGACTTGTGCACACCTTGGTTTGCAACTGTTGCAGGAGCGGGAGGGTGACAGTGTGCTGGGGGATGTTCGCACGCCAGGGGGGATGTGCACACCGGAGGCCTCTGGCTTTGCAGATCCGCAAACCCCCGTGGTGCGGCCAGGAGGACGTCAGTCTGGCCCACCACGGTGGCTGTCCCTGCGATCCTGCACCTTCTGGGCCAGGAGTCGGATCTTGCGCAGCCACTCCTGGGCGCTGATGGCCTGCAGGCTCTACTTCAGCTCAGCCTGCAGGCTCAGCTTGGCGCTCTCACAGCTGTCACCACTGCCATGTGGGGAGTACAGGCCGCCCTCTGCCGGCCTGCCTCCCCTGTCCAGAGGCTCTCTGCGCTGCTCACCTGCCCAGAGTGACTGGGGCTGGGCAGAAGCCAGGCATCCTGCCCTGCCCAACCCCGGCCCATCCGCCCCTGTGCGAGCTGCCGCCCCGCCGGGAAGGGTCACAGATCTGTGTCTTGGTCCTGTGGACAGCCTCAAGCACTGCCCCCCGCCCGGCAGGGTCACAGATCTGTGTCTTGGTCCCGTGGACAGCCTCAAGCACTGCCTCCCACCCGGCAGGGTCACAGATCTGTGTCTTGGTCCCATGGACAGCCTCAAGCACTGCCCCCCGCCTGGCAGGGTCACAGATCCGGGTCCCGGGACCATGGACAGCCTCAAGTGCTCCCCGCCGCCCGCCAGGTCATGGATCCGGGTCCCGGACCGCGGACAGCCTTGCCCGCTGCCGCCCGCCTTCAGTATGCAAATTAGCCGCCATCTTGTTGCTTCAGGGTGGGGGTCCCCACTGGGGTGCCTGGCCAGTCTGGGTGAGGGGATGATGGCTGTTTGCAGCTGGTCACACCCCCTTCAGGGTGGGGGTCCCCACTGGGGTGCCTGGCCAGTCTGGGTGAGGGGACGATGGCTGTTTGCAGCTGGTCACACCCCCTTCAGGGTGGGGGTCCCCACTGGGGTGCCTGGCAAGTCTGGGTGAGGGGATGATGGCTGTTTTCAGGCTGGCGGGCAACTGAGGCTCCCAACCTCTCCTTTTTTTCTTATTCTGGGACTTATTTACCTTCTATGGCTGTCACTGGAGCTGAGAGCCGGTTTTAGCTCTGAGGCTCGGCTCCAGCTATGAGACCTCCGCGGCTGAAAGCAGGGATCTGGGTTTGTTTGGGTTCTATACTTGTAACACTGTTGCGATCCTGCTGGCTGAAAGCAGGTTTCTGGGGAATGTTTACCTTCTATATTTGCAACAACGTTTCTTAGAGTTGCAGCTCAGAGGCCGGCAGTAGCAGGCGGGGAACCTTGGCTTCCTCCGTCACTGGAGCAAGCAAGCCTCCTGTTCGGTTCAGGTGCCTGGCTGCCGGCCGCCATCTTGGTTGGCAGTTAATTTGCATATCTCCCTGATTAGCCAATGGGAAGCATTCGGGGCCACAGTCAATTTGCATCTTTCTCTTTTATTAGATAGGACTAGAGGCCCGGTGCACAAAAATTTGTGCACTGGTGGGGGGTGGGGGAGTCCCCCAGCCCGGCCTGTGCCCTCTCGCAGTCTGGGACCCCTCAGGAGATAACGACTTGCTGGTTTATGTCTGCTCCCGGGTGGCAGAGGGCAGGCCCAATCCCTAGGTGTAGCCCCTGGTCAGGCTCAGAGGAGGGCTGATTGGGGGGTTGGGGCACCGCCCCCTGTCACACTCAAGGCAGGGTGGATGGGGAGGTTGCGGCGCCACCCCCGTCACGCACAGAGCAGGGCCCATCAGGGGGTTGGGGCGCTGCCTCGTCACTCACAGAGCAGGGCCCATTAGGGGGTTGGGGCTCGGTACCCTGTCACACACAGAGCAGGGCCCATCCGGGGTTTGGGGAGCTCCCCCCTGTAATGCACAGAGCAGGGTCAATCAGGGGTTTGGGGAGCTCCCCCCTGTCACTCACAGAGCAGGGCCGATCAGGGGGTTGAGGAGCTGCCCCCTGTCACACACAGAGCAGGGCTGATCAGGGGGTTGGGGCGCTGCCACTGTCACACTCAGGGCAGGGCCGATGGGGAGGTTATGGATCTACCCCGTCTCACATAGAGCAGGGCCTGTGGGGGGTGTTGGGGCGCCGCCCTCTATCACCCACAGAGCAGGGCCGATCAGGGGGTTGGGGTGCTGCCCCCTGTCACACACAGAGCCCCAGGGCAATCAGGGGGTTTCAGCGCTGCCCCCTGTCACGCTGATCCCGGTGCCGGGAGGCCTCGAGGCTCTGCTGATCCCGCCCGGCAGGGTCACAGATCCGGGTCCCAGACCGCAGACAGCCTCGCCTGCTGCCGCCTGCCTTCAGTATGCAAATTAGCCGCCATCTTGTTGCTTCAGGGTGGGGGTCCCCACTGGGGTGCCTGGCCAGCCTGGGTGAGGGGATGATGGCTGTTTGCAGCTGGTCACACACCCTTCAGGGTGGGGGTCCCCACTGGGGTGCCTGGCCAGTCTGGGTGAGGGCTGAGGGCTGTTTTCAGGCTGGCGGGCGACTGAAGCTCCAAACCTCTCCTTTTTTTCTTTTCTTTTTATTCTGGCATTTATTTACCTTCTATGGCTGTCACTGGAGCTGAGAGCCGGCTTTCTCTCTGAGGCTTGGCGGAAAGCAGGTTTCTGGCCTTTGTTTTCTGTATTTGAAACAATGTTTCGACTCCAGCTCTGAGATCCCGGCTGACTGACAGGAGGTTTCTGGAATTTTGTTTATTTTCTATAAATGTTACAATGTTTCCAACTGAAGCTCAGAGGCCGGCGGGGAAGGTTGGAGTTCTCTGTCACTGAAGGAAGCAAGCCTCCCTGTTCACATCAGCTGCCTGGCTGCCGGCCGCCATCTTGGCTGACAGTTAATTTGCATATCTCCCTGATTAGCCAATGGGAAGGGTAGCAGTCGTACACCAATTACCATGTTTCTCTTTTATTAGTGTAGACTAGAGGCCCGGTGCACAAAAATTTGTGCACTCGGGGCCGGGGGGGTGGGGTCCCCAAGCCCGGCCTGTGCCCTCTCACAGTCTGGGACCCCTCGGGAGATAACGACCTGCTGGCTTAGGCCTGCTCCCGGGTGGCAGAGGGCAGGCCCAATCCCTAAGTGCAGCCCCTGGTCAGGCTCAGAGCAGGGCCGATTGGGGAGTTGGGGCGCCGCCCCATCATGCACAGAGCAGGGCGGATCGGGAGGTTGCAATGCCACCCTCAGTCACGCTCAGGGTAGGGCCGATTGGGGGGTTGGGGCACTGCCCCATGTCACACTCAAGGCAGGGTCGATGGGGAGGTTGCGGCGCCACCCCCTGTCATGCACAGAGCAGGGCCCATCAGGGGTGTTGGGGCTCCGTACCCTGTCACGCACAGAGCAGGGCTGATCGGGGGTTGAGGAGCTCCCCGCTGTCATTCACAGAGTAGGGCTGATAGGGGAGTTGGGGCACCGCCCCCTCTCACACACAGAGCAGGGCGGATCAGGGGGTTGGGGCGCTGCACCGTCACACTCAGGGCAGGGCCAATGGGGAGGTTATGGCTCTACCCTGTCACACACAGAGCAAGGCCCGTGGAGGGGGGTTGGGGCGCCACCCTCTATCACCCACAGAGCAGGGCCGGGGGGGGGGGGGGGTTTGGGCCGCCGCCACTGTCACATTCAGGGCAGGGCCGATCAGGGGGTTGGTGCGCTCCCCCCTGTCAAACACAGAGCTGCAGGGTGATCAGGGGATTGGGGAGCTCCCCCCTATCAGGCACAGAGCAGGGCTGGTCAGGGGGTTGGGGCGCCTTCCCCTGTCACGAACAGAGCAGGGCCGATAGGGAGGTTGTGGCCCCGCCCCCTGTCACACACAGAGCCGCAGGGCGATCAGGGGGTTTGGGCGCTGCCCCCTGTCACGCTGATCCCGGTGCTGGGAGGCATATTACCCTTTTACTATATAGGATAGAGGCCTGGTGCACGTGTGGGGGCCGGCTGGTTTGCCCTGAAGGGTGTCCTGGATCAGGGTGGGGGTCCCCACTGGGGTGCCTGGCCAGGCTGGCTGAGGGGCTGAGGGCTGTTTTCCGGAAGCGAGTGACTGAAGCTTCCAACCGCTCCTTGTTTTCTTTTTTTTTTTTTTATTCTGGGCCAGCTTTAGCTCTGAGGCCTCGCAGCTGAAAACATCGATACAATGTTGCTAAAGCCCGGCTGACTGAAAGCCGGTTTCTGGGCTTTTGTTTAGCTTCTTATTTGCAACATAGTATATAGTTGCTTAGAGTTGCAACTGAGAGGCCGGAAAGTGAGGCGGGGAACGTTGGAGTCCGTAGTCACTGAAGCAAGCGAGCCTCATGTTTGCTTCCAGCTGCCTGGCTGCCGGCCGCCATCTTGGCTGACAGTTAATTTGCATATACTCACTGATTAGCCAATGGGAAGGGTAGTGGTCGTACGCCAATTACCATGTTTCTCTTTTATTAGTGTAGATATGCTAAGGCTGCTCAACCACTTGCTATGATATGCACTGACCACCAGGGGGCAGACAGTCGACTGGTCGACCAGTCGCTATTATGTGCACTGGCCACCAGAGGGCAGACACGCTCAGACTGGTAGGTTAGCTTGCTGCTGGGGTCCGGCTGATCAGGACTGAACAAGATGGGCCGGACATGCCCTGGAGCCCTCCCACAGGCCCTCCCTGGCTGGCCAACCTCCTGCATCCCTCCCTGGCCTCAATCGTTCACCAGTGGGGTCCCTCGGCCTGGCCTGCACCCTCTGACAATCCAGGACCCCTCGGGGATGTCAGAGAGCAGGTTTTGACCTGATCCCGCAGGCCAGGCCGAGGGACCCCACTGGTGCACGAATTCGTGCACTGGGCCTCTAGTACAAGAATAAACTGTGTTTTATATACTCATAACTGTAAACCTACTTTTACCCACCCCTATATGTCAACTATCTAAATAAGCCTTCCCAGGTATTTAACTCTTATGAAGCCAGCAAATTAACCTGTAAGTATAGTGAATCTAAGGTTCTTGAAAACATTCTGATATTATTTAAAAACTTAACTATTTTTCTCATATAGTTTAACATATCACCATTGTAAACCAATTACACAATTTAAATTGGAACCACAAGGCTAACCTGTTTTATATATACTAGAGGTCCAAGCGCACGATTAAATCGTGCACGGTTAGGGTTCCTAGGCCTAGCTGCAATCAGGGCCGTGTCCAACGCCCAGCATCGCTCCTCTACCCCCGTGGCCCCTGCCCTGTGAACCTCCACGCCGCGAGGCTCCTTGGCCTCAGCCATCCACGCCCCGCGACGCTCCTCCACCTCAACAGCCCCGCGAAGCTCCATGCTAACAGCCCCCACCCCGCGAGGCTCCTCGGCCTCAGCCGTCCACGCCCCGCGATGCTCTTCCACCTCAACAGCCCCGCGAAGCTCCAGGCTTACAGCCCCCACCCCGCCTCCACCACCCCACGACGCTCCACGCTTGCTGCTCCTGCCCCGAGATGCTCCTCTGCCTCAGCCACTCCACGAAGCTGCACACTCACAGCCCCCGACCCGCTCCTCCACCTCACCTCCACTGCTCCGCGACACTCCACACTCACCGCCCCTGCCCCGCAATGCTCCTCCGCCTCAGCCACTCCACGAAGCTGCACACTCACATCCCCCGACCCGCTCCTCCACCTCACCTCCACTGCCCCGCGACACTCCACACTCACATCCCCCCACCCCCCGCCCCGCGATGCTCCTCCGCCTCAGCCACCCCAGGAAGCTCCACGCTAACAGCCCCCGCCCCGCAAGGCTCCTCGGCCTCAGCCACCCTGTGAAGCTCCGTGCTCACAGCCCCTGCCCTGTGAGGCTCCACAGCCTCTGAGGCCCTGCCCCGCCACACCGTGAGAGCCAGACTGGTCCTTTGGTCATTTGGGCCCACAGTTCCCTCTTCTGCCGCCGCACCACAGGCAGCCGGGGGCCCACAGCTCCCGCTCCCTCAGCTCCCTAGCCTGGTGTTCAGTCGTCCATCTGGTCATTTAGGTCATGATGGACCCTGGCTCTTTATATATTAGGACTAGAGGTCCAGTACATGAAAATTCGTGCACTCAGGGGGGGGTCCCTCAGCCCGGCCTGCACCCTCTCATAATCCGGGACCCCTCGGGTAGGGTCGCTAGGCCTGGCTTGAGATCAGGACCTAGCAGGACTTTCCTTCCCCCAGCTGCAGGCAGCTGGCCCCACCCCCGCCACTGCCACTGCTTGCCATCTGTGCAGTGCTGCCCCCCCTCCCCTGCCACCGGTGGCCTCCCTCTGCAGGCGACAGTCTGGGGTGCGATGGCTTGGCTGGCCTGGACCTCCCTCCTTCTTTGCTGGGGGGCGGGGGCCAGCCCTGCAAGGGGCCATCTGCCTACCTGATCACCGGTAACCACTCTTCCTGCCTGCCTGATTGCCCCTAACCACTTGCTTGGGGGCGGGGCCAGACCTGTGAGGGGCCATGGTGGTCTGGTCTCTGGTCGTTCCGGTTGTGATGCCTGGACTTTTATTAGTATAGAATAGAGGCCCGGTGTACGAATTCGTGCACCAGTGAGGTCCCTTGGACTGGCCAGCAATCGGGGCTGATGGGAGTGGGAGGAGGAACTGTGGGAGGTTGGCCAGCCGCAGAAAGTTGGCTGTGGGAGTGCACTGACCACCAGGGGGAAGCTCCTGCGTTGAGCATTTGCCCTCAGGTGGTCAGTGCACGTCATAGCTACCAGCTGGTCATACAGTCATAACAGTCGCTTAGGCTTTTATATATATACTAGAGGCCCGGTGCACAAAAATTTGTGCACTCGGGGGGGGGGGGTCCCCCAGCCAGGCCTGTGCCCTCTCACAGTCTGGGACCCCTCGGGAGATAACGACCTGCTGGCTTAGGCCTGCTTCCGGGTGGCAGATGGCAGGCCCAATCCCTAGGTACAGCCCCTGGTCATGCTCAGAGCAGGGCTGATTGGGGAGTTGGGGTGCCGCCCCGTCATGCACAGAGCAGGGCGGATTGGGAGGTTGCGATGCCACCCTCAGTCACGCTCGGGGTAGGGCCGATTGGGGGGTTGGGGCACCGCCCCCTGTCACACTCAAGGCAGGGTCGATGGGGAGGTTGTGGCGCCACCCCCTGTCACGCACAGAGCAGGGCCCATCAGGGGTGTTGGGGCTCCATACCCTGTCATGCACAGAGCAGGGCCGATCAGGGGGTTGAGGAGCTCCCCGCTGTCACTCACAGAGTAGGGCCGATAGGGGAGTTGGGGCACTGCCCCCTGTCACACACAGAGCAGGGCCAATGGGGAGGTTATGGCTCCACCCTGTCACACACAGAGCAAGGCTCGTGGATGGGGGTTGGGGCACCACCCTCTATCACCCACAGAGCAGGGCCGATCAGGGGGTTGGGGCGCCACCACTGTCACACTCAGGGCAGGGCCAATGGAGAGGTTATGGCTCTACCCTGTCACACACAGAGCAGGGCCCGTGAGGGTGGGGGGGGGGGGGGGGCTCCGCACCCTGTCACACACAGAGCAGGGCTGATCAGGGGATTGGGGAGCTCCCCCCTATCAGGCACAGAGCAGGGCAGATAGGGAGGTTGTGGCCCCGCCCCCTGTAACACACAGAGCCGCAGGGCAATCAGGGGGTTTGGGCGCTGCCTCCTGTCACACTGATCCCGGTGCCAGGAGCCTCGCTGCTCTGCTGATCCTGGTGCTGGGAGGCATATTACCCTTTTACTATATAGGATAGAGGCCTGGTGCACGGGTGGGAGCCGGCTGGTTTGCCCTGAAGGGTGTCCTGGATCAGGGTGGGGGTCCCCACTGGGGTGCCTGGCCAGGCTGGGTGAGGGGCTGAGGGCTGTTTTCCGGAAGCGAGTGACTGAAGCTTCCAACTGCTCCTTGTTTTCTTTTTTTTTTTAATTCTGGGCCAGCTTTAGCTCTGAGGCCTCGCTGCTGAAAACATCGATACAAAGTTTCGGTCTGCCTGGCTTTCAGTCCAGCTGGTTTCTGGTGTTTTGTTTATCTTCTTATTTGCAACATAGTATATAGTTGCTTAGAGTTGTAGCTCAGAGGCAAGTGAGGAGGGGAACGTTGGAGTCTGCAGCAAGCAAACCTCATATTCGCTTCCAGCTGCCTGTCTGCCGGCCGCCATCTTGGCTGACAGTTAATTTGCATATACTCACTGATTAGCCAATGAAAAGGGTAGCGGTTGTACGCTAATTACCATGTTTCTCTTTTATTAGTGTAGACTAGAGGCCCAGTGCACAAAATTCATGCAAGGGGCTCTGCCCTCGCAGCCCTGGCTGCCCCAGCCAGTCCTCGAAGCCCCGGCCGGCCCTCGCAGCCCCAGCTGCCTTGGCTGGCCCTCGTAGCCCCAGCTTCGTCCAGGAGGTCATCCGGAAGGACATCCAGAAGGTCGTTCGGCTGTCCAGTCTAATTAGCATATTAGCTCTCTATTATATAGGGTAGGTGCTAATTATCCACAAAATGGCAAAATTTTAAAGATATTAAATAAACTTAGAAAAAAAGATAAAATTCTTAAGTTTGAATTATTTCATCACCTCTGTTTAATTCTAGTTCTTCCTAGGGTTAAAGACACCCACTAAAGTAACAATGTCATCCCAAGAGAATTAGAGACCACCTTTCCAAGAGAATATGAAGTTTATCTTATCAGGGGCCTGAGACAGAAATGTTGGCAGGAATGCCAGCTCCTAGACATCTAGGGTGATTTTCCTGACCACAGTGAGAGCAGACAGAGTCCTCTTTTATGTCAATAAAGTCTCTCAGTCCCCAAATCCATGATTTCAGAGTCCATGTCATTTGTTTTTTAGTACACTAATTCTCAAGTCTGATTTGAATATGGGCTTTCCCTCCAAGTTTTATCATCCCTTGATTAGATTCAAAACATCTATTTACTGTTTGATTCTATTATAAATTATTTGCATATTCTTCCTATTTGGAGGGTCTACAACTCTTACCTCTATTAGATGATATCAAGTTGGATTCTAGTTCTCATGAGTCACTGAGTTCTGCAGTCATTTCTAAACTCATCCTTATGATTTATCTTGCATTATATCATATAAGTCAAGGAGGATACCAAGGTGATTCCATTAAGAATGCAAAGCCTGCCCTAGCCAGTGTGACTCATTTGGTTGGAGTTCCGTGCACCAAAGGGCTGCGGGTTCAATTACCGATCAGGGCACATACCCAGGTTGTGGGTTTGATCCCTGGTAGGGGCACATATGGAAGGAAACAGATCTATGTTTCTCTCTCACATCAATGTTTCTCTTTCTCCCTTCCCTTCTTCTCTCTCTAAAGTCAATAAAAATAAAAAATTAAAAAATAAAAAGAATGCAAAGCCTATGAGGGAGAAAGATATAAAAGGAAAAAAATCACAGTACAATATGGTAAATGCCGGGCCAAGATGTACCAAATGCTATCAAAACTCAGAGGAAAAAGGAATCATGCCTGAAAGACTGAAACCATAGAACAAGTCATTGCCAAGCACGCTTTACACATAAGGCTGTCAGAGAAGAGCTTAAATTGGTCATTGAAATATATTATGCAGGCAAGAATCCAATGGGCTTAACTGGCAGATGTAAAAGACTTAAATGACAAAATACCTACACCACCAGGCTGATAGAGTTATATATATACAGACAAGTTACTCTAATTAAATTTTAGAGGTAGAAGGGGCCTTTATAAGATTACTATAACTTTCATGTTTGAAGGAAGAAAGAAAGGTAAAGTGGATGGCCCGAAGTCCTCTAGCTAATTGTTCATAAGCCTGAGTCAAAGTTCTAGAACTTACCAAAAAATGTACTTCTATTCTTTCTTTTTTTTTTTTTTTTTCAAAAAATATGGAACGCTTCACGAATTTGCGTGTCATCCTTGTGCAGGAGCCATGCTAATCTTCTCTGTATCGTTCCAATTTTAGTATATGTGCAGCCGAAGCGAGCACTGTACTTCCATTCTTAAGTGCATAATAACCCCTGACCCTAAATAATAATGCTGAGTAAAAAAACAGAATATAATATAGTCTCTCAGCATTAAAGCTGACAATGGCAATGGCAAAGCCAACAATTCCACCCAACTGGCCTGAGTTGTGGAGGGGTATCCTGCCAATATTAGGTTCAGTGATCTCACCACATGAGGGACTACACTGAAGAGTTTAAAGAGAGTAAAGGATGGTTTCAGGAAGCACAGTTTAGTTTTTGACTGTTCAGAAAATCCCACCTCTTGGTTTACTTCTCACTCTCGGCTTCATGTGAATGTTGCACATTTTAAGTAAACTAAAATTACTTTGCTTCAATTGAGCTTTGATTAAATAAAAAATCCAAAATGTAACAACATGCAGCAAATTTGGTTACTATATGCCAGAAACAGTGGCAAGCATCCTAAATGCTTTATCTCATTTAATTCCCATGATAAGGCTGTTACTGTCTCAATTTCCCAGATAGGACTTAGATTACACACTTTGCTCAAGATGTTGGTGGAACCAAAATTCAAAGCCAGGCAGATGGCCCTGACTCCAGAGTCCAATTCTTAACCATTATATTTTACTGCTGAAGGCAAAGAAAACGTACACCAGAGGTTGCAAAAGAACTGCACAGAAAGTAAATGCCCGTTTTAAGCGAACTCAGTGTGAAATGTCTGACAAGTTCACAAACATACCTTATATCGTAGCGACCCAAAACAAATAACTCTATCATTACCTCAGACCCACAGCCTATTTCAATTATGCAAGGTAATGAAAGATTGGCAAATCATATAGAAAAATTACTTCTAGGATAGGAGGTAATGTCCACTGCTGCTATTGAAGCTCTTCCTTTTGTTTCGGTGTGACTTTGACCTTCTTCAAATGCAAAGGTCATCCTCCTCTGAGCTACTCTAACCTCCATTACACCATGAGTAATTGGAAGCTGATTCTATGTATGAATAAGAGGATGGAAAAGAATTGTCTTGAATAATCTCTTTATGCTCTTTCAATCCCTCAGGATTTCAAAACAGTTTCCCCTCTCTGCATTCACACTCTCTGCACTAAGAGGACAGAATGAAAAGCAAGGGACAGTAGATATCTAAATAACTGGAAACTAGGCCTAACTGAGGACCGGGCAAAGAACAGAAAATGTATCCATGGACATGCAGTTCTTTGCTCTATGCCTCTTAGTGAATGAAAACCTACCCTTGCATCTTGCTCCAGATGGTATGATTGCTTTTGAACATTTGGGGATATTCTCCTAGCTGTCTTGCCTACAATACTTGAATTTCCTGGGTGAAGGATGAAACAGTTAATCCTATGCTTGCCCTGCAAAATAGGGATGGATTCCTTGATTGTAGGGTGGAGAACTAGAAAACAAATATTGTTCCACAGCTTTTCCAGATAGCTTCCTCTTGCGGTACAAGCATTCCTAAGAATATGTAACTATACTAACGCTTTCCATCTACACTGTCACATTGGAGCTTCACAATATAATTGGGTTAGTCAGTGGCAACGCCGGGACTACCCAGTTCTCCTGATCTCCTCCCCTCTCTGGTAATTCTAAATACAATGACGGTGAACTCACAAGCCTAAACTGGCTTAACCCACTACTCACCAGCCTCTGACCTTCTCTGAGCCATGACATAACCTTCTGGCACACTCTCTGACCCGCAACAGAACGCACAGCAAATATGGATCGACTTCATTAATCTCCCCACCTGAAATATCACTAGGAAGTCGAAATCTCGGCTTTGGCGCTCCCATCCCACAAAGGCCTGCATTTTTTACTTAGGCATTTCTTTATGGATATAGAATTTGCCCCAAATGTCGCAGTTTCCTTTTGCCATGGTCCCGGAGTAGGCCCCTCCTGAGTTACCTCTTGATGGTGATATTTCGGAAGAGCGGGTACCACGCGGAGAACTGACAGTGCAGCACCTGCTCCTTCTTCATCCTCCAGCCGCCGCCGCCGCCGCCGCTGCCTCTGCGTCCAGCACCTCCCGGAACCTACTTCTCCAGTCCCGGAAGTGCCCGCCGAGCTATTTTGGCTCAAGAACGCTTCCGGTCCCTACAGCAAGGAGGAAGTGGCAGGGAAGGGAGCAGAGGGGGAGAATTGTGGGGCGTACTTTCAGAGCGCGCTTGCACACGCACACAAACACCCGAGTCCGCTCCCCGAGAGGCGTCCCGGAAGAGTTAGGAGACTTTCAGAAGTGCCCGCCCGCTTCCCTCCTAGAGGCGCACTGCCCCGGAAGGTAATCGGCTAAGGCTCCGTCCCGGCGGGGGTTGGACGGGTGCCGGCAGGGCGCGCATGCGTATCCTCATAACTGCGAGCGCGGCTACGTCTCATGCGGTGGCACCGGCTTCCCTGGAGACTGCAGCCTCGGACTCGTGCATCTTCTTTCGTCCCCTTCCCTTCACCCCCCCACCTTGGAGTAGGTAACTGGGCGCGGGCCAGTCACGTAATAGACCTGTGGGGGGAGAGGGCGGGCGCTCTCCTGGAGCGTGCGGGCAGCCACGCGCGCCTCTCCCGGCGCCGCTGCGGCTCGTGCACAGGCTCGCGTCCTGGGCATCGAGGGGCGGCGGCCGCAGAGGCGCGGAAAGGAGGGCCACGTTCCTAGGGGGATCCGCGGGCCGCAGTAGAAGAGCGTGGGCTGTCCGGAGTAGAGAAGTCAGGAATATCACAGTTAAATATTGATTTGCGTGCAGTGGTTGAAGCCTCTGCAGAGAGGAGGGGAGTGACCCCGCTTCTTTCGTGAGGGGAGTTAGGAGAGAGAAGGCAAGAACCCCATCTGTGCGGCCCTAGGGAGGGAGACTTGGGAGTATAAGAGGAGAGGTACGTTTGGAAAACAGAGGGAAGGAGAGAGGTTTCTCCTGTGAGCGTCGGGTTCATTTACAGCAGCCCCGCAAAAACAGCAGGAGAAGCCTGGTTCCGTCAGTGTCCGTGCCATGCCGGGATAATAGGACTGGCAGAATCCTGGTCCAACTTCCAGTGTCATTCCTTTGCCTCCTCCCTCCCCGTCACCCTATCATCTATTTTCCCTACTCCTTCCGGAACGGGGTATCCAGTAGCGCCCAGAAAATAGACTATGAAGGAAGTTCACTTTTGTTTCTTTTAAAGAACGAAAGAAATGACTAGCTGCTGAGAAACCTGGCCCTTGACTCGCCTTGGGCTTACCCCAGGCACCTGTGCCTAGAGACGCGCCTGTTAGAGGTCTCCTAAAAAACGTCACACCTGACTGCTCCATCTAAGCAGTTTTAAATTGGAAAAGGAAGAGCCGACTGCAGGCCTCTCTAAAAGGTATTCATTAGAGTAATTACTAGGTCCTCTGCCTGCCTGGAGTTGGAAATTATTCCGCTCGGGAATATGCATTTGTTTCATGTTTTGTTTTTCTCAAAAATGTTGCAGGCTCTTTTCCTTTAAAGATATAGTTTCAAAGCAGAGGTACATAGGTTATAATGTTGCAGTGTTTGTTAAGGGAGAGGGCAGCGGTAGTGGTTCATAAGTAATTCTGAGATCCACGATCATGCAGTCCTTTCTGTTTTGAAGGGGAAAAAGAAGCAATATTCCACATATGTTCGGAGAATGGAACCAGACCAATAGTAACCTCATGCCAGGTGGGGCAGTCACTCAAATATTGTTGGGATTAACCTAGGAATCAATAGGTTACAGCGAAGGAAATGTTAGCACTGGTGAATTTGGGTAAGGTATTTTCTCTTGAAAATAGGAATTAATAGATGTATAGGAGGAAGAAACCCAAAACATAGTCACTCTGGAAGGAGTAATACAGTAATAGCCCAGGAAACTTTAGTGTGGAGGTTTGTTCAGTGACTTTAGTATTACAACCGATTTAATATAACTTGTTACACATTTAACCAGCTTCAAATACATTGATACCCCAGTATTTTTAATGGTCAGCAAAATTCATTTTCACTATTTTTTAGCCACAGTGTTTGTCTTTACTTAGCCATAAAGTGTTTATATTCATTAAGTTTCTTCAATAAAACCTTTACAACAATGGAAATAGTTGCTTTTTCTCGTGCATGTCAAAAAAACATCTTTAGCCAAATGATTTGGTGTTATTGTGCAATTACAAATTAAATAATGGGGAAAAAAGACATTTTCTCTGAATCCATAACATGACTGATCCTTCTATGTTAATATTTCCAACTACCTGCTGGTTTTCTCCACTTGGAAATCTAGCCAAAATCTTAAACTTAGTGAGTCCAAATTTGAACAGTGCACCACCCCTTTCTTCTTCTGATATCCCAATGTCCTTTATGATCATCTTAGAATGAGCTTTGGAGACCCCTTCCGCAGAAACTGTTTTAGGAAAAGTAATAAAGGCTCATCTTCAAGGAAGTCAATCTTTTCTTTTGACGGCTACCACCCTAGACCTCTGCTATTCCAAAAGGTTCTTTCCTGTAACCCATTAAACTTCCCAAGGGTAATTAAGAGCCAGTTCACTTTTACTCAGCTTAACCTCCACCCCTGCCAAACACACACACACACACAAACTTTCAGTGCCTTTCCATCATTCCTGTACTTATTAAGTACAGGAAGTCTTCATTTATCTGAGGATAATCATCAGCAAAGAAAAGCTCACTTAAAGTGAATCTATTTGATGTCCAAAAATCTTACCATAAACTATACAAAATAAGGATTAATCAAAATACTACCTATAAAAAGCCCTAAATTTTAGTCTTATGATTATAACCAAAACTATCAAATAGAACTATACTAATTGAGTCTCTATTCATTATAATAACTTCTATGCAATTATCTGAAAGAATGTAGTGGCATCTTAGACATGTCCAAGCATTTGATAAACGTTTGAGTTTAACACACAATCGTAAAGTTACTTTTGCAAACACTGATCCTCTCCCAGTTAATTTCTTTCATAGTGTCTTGTTGATTTCTCTACCCAGTGACTAACTGCCTGGCCTTCATTTGTCAATCAGATGCTTTGCTTACGATTTGAGCTCCTATGTCTATTATTTGGCTGAAAATAAATGGTGTTCATAATATTTAACTTTCACCAGGGAGAGATTAGCCAACATATAATTTCATGTTGAGATTTTTGCTTCATTTTGCAACCTCAGCAAGTTGCAAATTGAGATTCAAGAATGGTAATAATTTGAATAAAACTAATGAGCCTGAGTCCAAATATCACAGCCTGGCTTTTGAGATTCTCAGTTTAACTTCTTGAGTCTTAACTTCCACTGTCGAACTGTTTTTACTAATAGTAAAATACTCAAGTTTGTTAAAAAGTAATCACTTATCTTCCTCCCTTCAGTGGAGAACTGTAAAGCTAACTCCAAGAGCAGCAACAAGAGTCTAGCCTGCCAGTTAGGATTTTACCAAAAAAATTCTGAGATGTTCTAAATTAAAATTACAGCTTCCACAGAGTGAGAGAAAGAGACAAAACAGCTGTGGAACAGCTCTCACAAAAGATTGCTCACATTCCTGTATATCTGTTGGAATTTAGAATTAATTTCCAGGTGGCTATTTCTGGATTATCTAAAAGGATTGCAGCCAGGTACTGCAGAAATCCAGGAGCCTCCACTTATTTGCACATGAACTTCCCAATCCTTAGGAGCCCACACTTCTTTTCAGACTCTTGCACATCCTGGAATTAGCCCCTCTTACCATTGTCCATTCTCTTTGTCTATAGCTACTAGTAATATAAATCCTTTCAGAATGGCTTAAATACCTTTTTTTCTCCTACCTGATCTATAAAAATGCTTGCAAAACCCCAGGGAGAAGACAGACATATTGTCTCTCTGACCTATCCATGCTGGGGTGGTTTAAATTCCATACCCCAAAAAGTCTTTTTTGTGTGTGTGTAAAATTGGTCTTATAAACCGTTTCTTTAAAAAAAAAAAAAAAAAAGGCTAAGCTGTGGCAGTTAAAAAATTTTAACAGGTTGTTGGATGCTTTATTTGCCTGCAAATTTGGGAGAACAGGGCAAGCATTCAGCCAAATCCAGCCGTTGGAAATGTGTTATCCATTATATGTGGGGTTTGTTTTGTTTTTTGTTGTTTTTGAGGGGTTAGGGAAGGAAAGCTTGAGAACCAGGGCTTGCCCCCAAATGATGTCTCTGCTTTGTTCATGGTGGTTCCTTTTCCTTGGAATGCTTTCCCTGCCTCTTGGTCTGCAAATCTCAATATCATCCTGCCTTTTAGTGGTAAGTAGCCTTTTAAAAGTCTACAATTTCCCCCACCTCCCAAGTGGATGTATTTGCCCTTCATTTAAAGTACCCTGCTATTGCATTATCTCTACAGCAGACATTTGCCCCTGTGGTTGTTTGCTAAACTGTTAAGATTCCCAAGGACAAAAATAGCAGTCAATTTGCGCTTAATATATACTCAAACATTTTCAACTGCCCATGCTCAAACTTTGAGGTTCCACTGTACAAGAATTCTAAATCCTGTAGCATTTTCCCTCACTACAGTTTTTGTGCCCTGAAAAAATCATAACATTTGACATACCATAGACCTTCACTATTCAAACCAAACAGTTAAAATGGCTTATGTGAATTAAAACAGTAAAGCATTGCCCAGCCAGTGTGGCTCAATGGTTGAGCATTGACCTATGAACTAGGAGGTCATAGTTTGATTCCCAGTCAGGGCACATGCCCGGGTTGTGGGCTTGATCCCCAGTGTGGGGTGTGCAGGAAGCAGTTGATCAATAATTCTCATTATTTTTTTTTTTTATAGTTCCTTAAATCCAAATACTTTTTTTTTTTTTATTGCTTAAAGCATTACAAAGGGTATTACATATGTGTCCTTTTTTCCCCCCCACCCTTGACAAGCCCCTGCCCTCCCTTACCCCCCAGTGTCTTATGTCCATTAGTTATGGTTATATGGATGCATACAAGTCCTTCGGTTGATCTCTTACTCCCCTCCCTCCTGTCCCCCAACCCTCCCTGGCCTTACCACTGAAGTCCGACAATCGGTTTGAGGCAGCTCTGCCACTGTATTTATTATTGTTCAAAAGTTTGTAATGGTCTTAATTATCCATGAAAGAATGAGATCATGTGGTATTTTTCCTTCATTGACTGGCTTGTTTCACTTAGCATAATGCTCTCCAGTTCCATCCATGCTGTTGCAAATGGTAAGAGTTCCTTCTTTTTAACAGCAGCATAGTATTCCATCGTGTAGATGTACCACAGTTTTCTAATCCATTCATCTACTGATGGGCACTTAGGCTGTTTCCAGATCTTAGCTATGGCGAATTGTGCTGCTATGAACATCTGGGTGCATATATCCTTTCTGATTGGTGTTTCTGGTTTCTTGGGATATATTCCTAGAAGTGGGATCACAGGGTCAAATGGGAGTTCCATTTCCAATTTTTTGAGGAACCTCCATACTGCCTTCCATAGTGGCTGCACCAGTCTGCATTCCCACCAGCAGTGCACAAGTGTTCCTTTTTCTCCACATCCTCTCCAGCACTTGTCGTTTGTGGATTTGTTGATGATGGCCATTCTGACAGGTGTGAGATGGTACCTCATTGTTGTTTTGATTTGCATCTCTCGGATGATTAGTGACTTTGAGCATGTTTTCATATGTCTCTTGGCTTTCTGAATGTCCTCTTTTGAAAGGTGTCTATTTAGATCCTTTGCCCATTTTTTGATTGGATTGTTTATCTTCTTTTTGTTAAGTTGTATGAGTTCCCTATAAATTTTGGAGATTAAGCCCTTATCAGATATGACGTTGGCAAATATGTTTTCCCACGAGGTGGGTTTTCTTGTTGTTTTGTTGATGGTTTCTTTTGCTGTGCAGAAGCTTTTTATTTTGATGTGGTCCCATTTGTTCATTTTCTCTTTAGTTTCAACTGCCCTAGGAGCTGTATCAGTGAAGAAATTGTTTTGGCATATGTCTGAGATTTTGTTGCCTTTGTATTCTTCTAGAATTTTTATGGTTTCCTGTCGTACATTTAGGTCCTTTATCCATTTTGAGTTTATTCTTGTGTATGGTGTAAGTTGGTGGTCTAGTTTCATTTTCTTGCATATGTCTGTCCAATTTTCCCAACACCATTTATTGAAGAGACTATCTTGGCTCCATTGTATGTTCATGCCTCCTTTGTCAAAAATTAATTGAGCATATTGGTTCGGGCTAATTTCTGGACTCTCTATTCTATTCCACTGATCTATATGTCTGTTCTTGTGCCAGTACCAGGCAGTTTTGAGAACAGTGGCTTTGTAATACAGCTTGATATCTGGCATTGAGATCCCACCTACTTTGTTCTTTCTCAGGATCGTTGCAGCTATTCGGGGTCTTTTTTTATTCCAGATGAATTTTTGGAGAGTTCGTTCTAGATCTTTGAAGAAGGCCATTGGTATTTTAATGGGAAGTGCATTGAATGTATAGATTGCTTTGGGTAGAATGGACATTTTAATGATGTTGATTCTACCAATCCAAGAACATGGTATGTTCTTCCATCTGTTTATGTCTTCCTCTATCTCTTTTTTCAACGTCCTGTAGTTTTCTGAGTAGAGGTCTTTAACCTCTTTAGTTAAGTTTATTCCTAGGTATCTTAATTTTTTTGGTGCGATGGTAAATGGGATTGTTTTTCTGATCTCCCTTTCTGAAAGTTCACTATTGGTGTATAGAAATGCCTCAGATTTCTTGGGGTTAATTTTGTATCCTGCTACATTGCCAAATTCATGTATTAAGTCTAGTAGCTTTTTGGTGGAGTCTCTAGGGTTTTGTATGTATAATATCATGTCACCTGCAAATAAGGACAGTTTTACTTCCTCTTTTCCAATTTGGATGCCTTTTATTTCTTCTTCTTGCCTAATTGCAATGGCTAATACTTCCAGTACTATGTTGAACAGGAGTGGTGAGAGTGGGCATCCCTGTCTTGTTCCTGTTCTTAGGGGAAATGGTGTTAGTTTTTGTCCATTGAGTATGATGTTGGCTGTGGGCCTGTCATATATGGCTTTTATTATGTTGAGGTATGATCCTTCTATTCCCACCTTTCTGAGAGTTTTTATCAAAAATGGGTGTTGGATTTTGTCGAATGCTTTTTCTGCATCAATTGATATGACCATGTGGTTTTTTTCTTTCAATTTGTTTATGTGATGTATCACATTTATTGATTTACGGATGTTGTACCATCCTTGCATCTCTGGGATAAATCCTACTTGGTCATGGTGTATGATCCTTCTGATGTACTGCTGGATCCGATTTGCTAAGATTTTGTTGAGGATTTTGGCATCTATGTTCATGAGGGATATTGGCCTGTAATTCTCTTTCATTGTGATGTCTTTACCTGGTTTTGGTATTAGGGTGATGCTGGCTTCATAGAATGAGCTTGGAAGCGTTCCTTCCTCTTGAATTTTTTGTAGTAGTCTGAGGAGGGTAGGTTTTAGTTCTTCCTTGAATGTTTGGTAGAACTCCCCTGTGAAGCCGTCTGGCCCTGGGCTTTTGTTTGCTGGAAGCTTTCTGATGACTGCTTCAATTTCTTCCATAGTTATTGGCCTATTGAGGTTTTTAGATTCTTCCTGATTGAGTTTTGGAATGTTGTATTTTTCTAGGAATTTGTCCATTTCCTCCAGGTTGTCTAGTTTGTTGGAGTAGAGTTGCCCGTAGTATTGTTTAACAATCATTTGTATTTCTGTGGGGTCTGTTGTTATTTCGCCTCTATCATTTCTGATTTGGTTTATTTGGGACCTCTCTCTTTGCTTCTTGGTGAGCCTGGCTAGGGGTTTGTCAATCTTGTTTATCCTTTCAAAGAACCAGCTCTCGGTTTCATTGATTTTCTGTATTGTTTTTTTGGTCTCTATTTCATTGATTTCTGCTCTAATCTTTATTATCTCCTTCCTTCTGCTCACTCTGGGGTTTTCTTGTTGCTCTCTTTCTAATTCTTTGAGTTGTAGAGTTAGATGATTGACTACCATTTTTTCTTGTTTTTTTGAGATAGGCCTGTAGAGCTATAAACTTTCCTCTCAGGACTGCTTTCATTGTGTCCCAGAGGTTTTGGATTGTTGTGTTTTCATTGTCATTAGTGTCCAGGATGTTTTTAATTTCTTCTTTGATGTCATCGGTAACCCAATCAATATTTAATAACATGCTATTCAGCTTCCAAGTGTTTGAGTATTTGGGGTTGTTTTTATTGTAGTTTATTTCTAACATTATGCCATCGTGGTCTGCGAAGAAGCTTTTTATGATTTCAATCTTCTTGAATTTGTGGAGACTTTGCTTGTGACCCAATATGTGGTCTATTTTTGAATATGTCCCATGAGCACCTGAGAGGAATGTATATTCCGCAGCTGTGGGGTGAAGTGTTCTGAAGATGTCAATTAAGTCCATCTGATCTAGTGAGTCATTTAGGATTGCTGTTTCTTTGCTGAGTTTTTGTCTAGCGGATTTATCCAGTGATGTCAGTGGTGTATTAAAGTCCCCTACTATGATTGTATTGTTGTCGATCTCTCCCCTGATATCTTCCAGAAGTTTTCTTATGTATGTGGGTGCTCCTGCATTGGGTGCATATATGTTTACCAGGGTTATATCTTCTTGTTGTATTGATCCCTTTAGTATTATGAAGTGGCCTTCCTTATCTCTGGTTATGGCCTTCACTTTGAGATGTATTTTGTCAGATATAAGTATTGCTACCCCAGCTTTCTTTTCCTTTCCATTTGCGTGAAAGATATTTTTCCATCCCTTCACTTTCAGTCTGTGTGAGTCCCTTCTAATGAGGTGGGTCTCTTGTAGACAGCAGATGTATGGGTCATGTTTTTTTATCCATTCAGCCACTCGATGTCTTTTGGTTGGAGCATTTAGTCCATTTACATTTAAAGTTATTATTGAAAGGTACTTGTTTGTAGCCATTTCTTTTTTTGTGTGTGTGTGGCTGTTTTCTTTCTGAGCTTGATATTTCTTCTTTTTACACCAGTCCCTTTAGCATTTCTTGCATGGCTGGCTTGGTGGTGATAAACTCCCTTAGCCCTTTTTTGTCTGTGAAGCTTCTTATTTCCCCTTCAATTTTGAATGATAGCCTTGCTGGATAGAGTATTCTTGGATTCAGTCCTTTGCTTTGCATCACTTTGTAGATTTCCGTCCATTCTTTTCTGGCCTGATGTGTTTCTGTTGAGAAATCATTTGATAATCTAATGGGAGATCCCTTGTATGTTACTTTCCGTCTCTCTCTTGCAGCCTGTAAGATTCTCTCTTTATCCTGAACATTTGCCATGGTAATTATGATGTGTCTTGGTGTGGGTCTTTTCGGGTTCACCTTGTTTGGGACTCTCTGGGCTTGTGTGACTTTTTTCTTCCCCACCTCAGGGAAGTTTTCTCATATTATTTCTTCGAATAGGTTTTCTAATCCATGTTCATCTTTCTGTTGTTCTGGCACCCCTATTATTCGTATGTTGTTTCGTTTCATGTTGTCCCAAAGCTCCCTTAGGCTCTCCTCCTGTCTTTTAATTTTTTTCTCCATTTGCCGTACAGTTTGAGTGTGTTTTGCTTCCTTGTCTTCTAATTCACTAATTCGGTCCTCCGCTTCTTCCAGTCTACTGTTGATACTTTCAATGGAGTTTTTTATTGAAGCTATGTCGCTCTTCATTTCTTCTTGGGACTTACTTAAGTTGTTGATTTTTTCATCTGTTTCTTCTAGCTTCTTGCGTAAGTAGTTGAGTTTTTCATCTGTTTCTTCTTGCTTCTTGAACATCTGGTGCATGTACTCTAGGAACCTTATTCTGAATTCTTTTTCGGTCATGTTGCATATCTCTGTCTCACTTAGCTGCTTTTCTGGCGAGTCCTCCTTTTCTTTCCTTTGGGGGTTTCTTTGCCTACCCATGTTTGATCTCGCTGACATATGTAGATGTTGAGATGTTCAGTGGCTGCTCCCTGGGTGGCAGGGGCTCCTTGGGTTGTGGTTGCTGCTCAGACGGTTGCGGTAGCAGCTGCTTTCCAGTTGGCAGCAGCTCCTCTGGTGGGTGTTGTTCACAGCTGTGTTGGCTCTTCTGGCTGGTTGGGGGGAGGCTTCACGTACAGCTGCTGTTCCACAGACAGAGGATGTGGTGATCAGGAGGCTGCTGTTGCTTGGATCTGCTGCGTTGATTTAAAGGCACAAAATACAACAGAGCAAGGCACAACGTACCAGGCACTGAACACAAGTATATTCACAATATTAATAACCCCAAATAAAGGTGACCACCCGAATTAAGAGAATTAGGGGATAAGGGAGAAAGAAGAGAAGAAGATAAAAGAGAGAACAGAAAAGAAAAATAAGAAAAAAACAAACAAAAAAGGAGTGCAAAAATAGAATTGGGAAAAAAGAGGGGGGAAAAAAAGAGAGCGAAAAAAGAGAATGAAGTAGAAGCGGGGAAGAGACTGTTGGTATGAGGAGCAAACTCCAATAGAACTGCCACTAATCTCAACAAATTCCAGCAACAGATCCCTGGAGATGAATGCAAACTACAAACCACCAATAATATCCAGAGGCGTAAGGGAAAACAGAAGCACAAAAATAACCGGGGTGGGGTGGGGGAGGGAAGGGAAAAACCAGCAGAAAAAAAAAAAAGAAAAAGAAAAAGAAAAACAACCTCACAACCAGTCCTAAAAAAGAAGAAAAAACACAAAACAAAACAAACAAACAAATAAAAAAAAAAAAAAAGCCCAATATATTCAACAATCAAGAAAACAATAGAAAGATAAGAGAGAAAAAAATGTTTGGAAAGTGAAGAAGGATAAAGAATAGGTGTATAAGGATTTAGAGCAGTAGATTGGAAATAGGATATATAAGTAGGGTGGAATTAGACAGGGGGTAAAAAGAGGGAATTGGGAAAGTCTGGAGCAGGAATAGGGTAAGAGAAACAGGACACCAAAAGGGGAAAAGTAAGGAAGAGGGTTTTAGCAAAGAGGTGAAATTGAGATAGGGAAAATTAATGCTAAAGGAACGATGAAAATAGAATGGAGAACACTAATCCCAAAAGAAAATAAAGAGAAAATAAAATGGCACTTTAAAAAATGGTAAAATGGTAGCAGTAATAATACTGGTTAAAAATAACAATGTGGTAATTGAAAGGGTAAAATCAGGTGATGGAAAAAGAAGAAAAAGAGAAAAAAAATTGGTTTCTTAGTAAAAAGGTGAAAAAATTCAAAAAAGAAAAAGAAAAAGAAAAAATTTGCAGTAGTGATGGTCTTTCGGTTCTTCTACTCTTCAGCCTGGTTCGCCTTAGTCCTGCCAGGTATTTAGGAGAGTGTTGAATTTCCCTGCGTTACACTGTTCCTCCGTGTTGTAAATCACAGTCCTGATTTTAAAGCAGGCCGTATTTGTGATCCAGTCTGCCTTAATTTGTATTCCCCTAAGAGTCAGTTTGTGGCTCAGCCTCTGGGTGGCAGTGTTTTTGGGTTGGCCTCTGAGGCTATACAGCTTCTCTATCCTTTTTTAATCCTTACCCTGCTCTGTGTTGTTGGTGGGACTGAAAATCCCTCTATAGGCCAGACCCTGGTAACTCCCAGGGACTAATCAGCTTGTTTTAATCCTTTATCTCATACAGGGTGGAATCTGGGTGTGGCTGTGCTCCTTGCCTGGGGGGCTGGGGGGAGGAATTCCACCCTCTGGAGGAATGGCTGCCCCAGTCCTGGGCCCAGGGGTGTCTCAGCACTCAATTCGCTGCCACCTCCTCCGGCTCCCCCTCTTTCCTCAGCCTCTCCCCAGATTCCCCTCGTCTGCACCTTCACCCTCTCTTCAGCACAGGTGAGTGTCTGTATCCGAACTGTCCTATGAGCAGGGTTCAGTGAAAACAAAGAAACAGACAAACGCAGGCCGGCCGCGGAAACGCTTCTCTCTTACCGGTCTGGGAAACGCTCCTCTCTTATGGGCACTGCATGGTCCGGTCAGTTCCTCAGGATGCCCCCTTTAGTCTCAGTTCTCCACAATCACAAAATCCAAATCTCAAATCTCCTGGCGCCAGCAAACCCGCGGAACTCCTTACCCTGGTCAGGGTCTGTGTCTGTCCCAAGAGACGCGGCTGTCTGCCATGCGGTCTCCCTCCGACCCTCTGGGCTCAGGTCTGGCAAACTTTCCTGCCCAGATCCCTGGTTTTTAACCTTTCCAGGGGAGGTCTGCCCTTCCCGGCTGCAAACCGTCTCACCAGCTGAGTAAATTTGCCAATTCGGGGTGGGTGTTACTAGTTTCAGCTGCTTACTCCGTTTGCTCCGGGACAAGACCTGGGACGCGTCTGCCTATATCGCCGCCATCTTCCAATAATTCTCATTATTGATGTTTCTGTCTCTCCCTTCCTCTCTGAAATCAATAAGAAATATATTCAAAAAAAAAAAAAAAAACCAGAGCATTTAACATTATGTACATGAGTATTTTAAGTATAACAGAGCAAAATGCAGATGACCTTAAATTCTGGCTAATGAAGTGGATAAGATTCAAGTTAAACTTTACTTTTAAATCTCAACATAACCTTGCGACAGCTTAGGAAAGCTGCTCTGTCTCAGTAATGAAGACAGGAGTGTGAGGCATGGAATGGAAACCTCATTTGTTACTGCAACATGTTACTTCTAGTGACTAGTCCCCCATTTAGAAATGGTGCTAAAAATAATTTTTTCTGTTTCTGTAATACTTCTGAGATGCTCTTATAATCCTGAACATTCTGGAAATCAGTACAGTATATACATTCTTAAAAAATATTTTTTTATTGATTTCAGAGAGGAAGGGAGTGGTCGAGAGTCATTGATTGGCTGCCTCTGGCACTCCCTCTACTGGGAATCCAGCCCACAACCCAGGCATGTGTCCCGACCAGGAATCAACCACCACATCCTGGTTCATAAGACAACACTCAACCACTGAGCTACACTGGCCAGGCAGAATATACTTTTGAAGTCACTCTTTAATCACATTTTTGATTATTCATACTGTCAATAGATTGCAACAGAATACTGTTTCCCCTTGGTGTTGATTGTATTAAAGTAATTACCTTAGAGAGGCCCAGCCCTGCTTGCCACATTTTTCCCTTTTGAATTTCTAGGTTTACCCATAATCGGGTAATTTATGTCTGTAGCTTGGTTTTTTTTTTGTCTTTTAGGTCTCTACATTCTAGCTTAAATATTTTTAATACAATCTGTCTGAAACAACTTCGTAGCTACATTTGCCGACCCAGACTTTTTTTTTTTAATCCTCACTAGAGGATACTTTTCCATGATATTTTTAGAGAGAAATATCGATGTGAGAGAAACACATCGATTGGTGGCCTCCTGCACGTGCCCTGACCAGGGCCCAGGCCAGGGAGGAGCCTACAACCAAGATATGTGCCCTTGACTAGAATCGAATTCTGGACCCTTGGGTCTGCAGGCCGACGCTTTATCCACTGAGCCAAACTGGCTAGGGCTACTGTTTTGATTAAAGGCTTTTGTAATTTCAGTTTAACTAACTTGGGTAAATGAGCAGATGCAGAACTATCCTTCAGAATAACACTTCTTCACCTTTTTGGAGATCACAATCCCTTAAAAAATCTGAGGGATGCTATCTATACTAATAAAAGGATAATATGCTAATTAGGGCAGACATCTTCCAGATGTCCGTCTGGACAAAGCCACAGCGGCTGCGAGGCCCGGGGCTCAGGCAGCCATGGGCTCACGGCAACCGTGGGCTCAGGCAACTGTGAGCCCCGGCAGCTGCGAGGCCCAGGGCTCAGGCCTCACAGCTGCCGCGGCCGGCAGTGGCAGCAGCAGTGGAGTGATGGGGGCGGCGTCTTCCCTTGATCAGCCTGGTCACCTCCTGCAGAGGGAGGCCAGACTGCGGCTTAGGCCCACTCCCCTGGGTATGTTCAATTTGTAACAATGAAAATACATCCTGCATATAAGATATTTACATTACAATTCATAACAGTAGCAAAATTACAGTTATGAAGTAGCAACGAAAATAATTTTATGGTTGGGAGTCACCACAACATGAGGAACTGTATTAAAGGGTCGCAGCATTAGGAAGGTTAAGAACCACTACTCTATACATTAGCAAACCCCGCCCCCCCACCATCTTTTTCACTCTCCTTTTCTTTCTTAATCTTTCTCTATAAAACTTAATCACCCAACAGAAATTATGTATATTGTTCCTCACTTTTTCTCCCCACCAGAAGGTAAACTCCTGCAGGGCAGGGCCTTTGCTCTGTCCACCACTGTATTCCTAACACTAAGGATGTTCTCTCACTTTCAGTGGCTCTGCTACAAGCTGCTTTAGCCAAGTTGCCTAAGATATTCAATTGGTTATGAATATTAATTAGTTGTGCATACTTCTTCACAATTTAAATGAGTGTGAAGATGTATAGACATATCTTTCTCTCATCATTAAGTGGTTTTTATTTAGCATATAGTCATCTTTTCTTACCTAAGACCTCAAAATTTGCTTCTTTGCCAAAGTCCTTATTAAAAATTGAATTTCTAGGTTTACCCATAACTGGCAAGCAACAATGTTGATAACATTTTAATACAGCAGAAATACATTTGATTTTACAACAGAAATACATGTTGCACATCAGGCAAAATATACACCCAGAGGAGAGTAAAGTGGTTGCTTGGTACAGCAATGCCTTGCTTCACTAGCCTGCTGAGTTCAAGGCAGAATTCCTTGACTAGCATGCTAGCTTTGTCAATCTTTGGACCCAATGTGACCTTCAGTAACCCAGCTATCCTGAACATTTGCCTGTTAGATATTTTAAGAATGCAAAGTTAGTGAGTGTTAATTGAGATGTAGTTCACACACCATAAAATTCACCTTAAACTAGAATTCAGTGGTTTTTAGTATATTAACAAGATTGTGCCACTATCACCATATTTAATTCCAGAACATTTTCATCCAAAAGGAACACGATACCCATAGGCAGTCACTCCCTATTCCCTCCTTCCTTCCCCCAGTCCCTTGGTAATCACTAATCTGCCTTCTGTCTCTATGGATTTGCCTATTCTGGATATTTCATGTAAATAGAATCACAATATTTGGCCTTTTGTGTCTGCCTTCTTTCACTTAGCATAGATGTTTTCAAGGTTCATCCGTGTTGTAGCATGTGTGATAACTTTATTCCTTTTTATGGCTGAATAATATTCCATTGTAAGGAACACCATACTTTATTTACCCATTCATTAATTGATAAGACATTTAGTTATTTCCACTTTGGGGCTATTAGGAATAATACTTTCATGAACATTTCTATACAAGTTTTTGTGTGAGCATGTTTCATTTTTCTTGGTTATATACCTAGGAGTGAAATTACTTGGTCATGTGGGAACTCTGGTTAAACTTTTGAAGAACTCAGGCTGTTTTTCTGAGTGCCTGCACCATTTTACATCCCTACCAGCAGTGTATGTATGAGAGTACTGGCTTCTCCATATTCTCACTAACACTTGTTATTATCGGTCTTTTATAATAATCATTGTAGTGGGGGGTGAAGTGTTATCTTATTGTGGTTTTGATTTGCCTTTCCTTGATGGCCACCGATTTTTAACATATTTTCATGTGCTTATTGGCCATTTGTAGGTTTTCTTTGGAGAAATGTCTATTCAGATCCTTTGCCTGTTTTCAATTAGGTTGTCTTTAAAATATTGTTATAAAAGTTTTTTACATATTTCAGATACAGTCTCCTATCAGAGTTGCAAACTTTTTTTTTTTTCATTCTGTGGATTATCTTTTTGCTATGTTGATAGTATCTTTCAAAGCACAAAAATTTTTAATTTTGATGAAGTCCCAATTTATCTCTTTTCTTTGGTTTCTTTGGGCTTTAGGTGTCATATCTAAGAGACCACTGCCTAATCCAAGATTATGAAGATTTACACTTATATTTTCTTTTAAGAGTTCTATAGTTTTAGCTCTTAGATTTAGGTCTTTGGCCCATTTTGAGTTAATTTTTCTATATGGTATACATAGAGGCTCATTTTCATTCTTATGTGCATTTCTAGTCCCAGAACAATTTGTTGTAAAGACTATTCTTTCCCCCACTGAATTGTCTCAGCATTCTTGTTGATAATCAAAAGACCATAAACCTGGACTCCCAGGTTCTATTCCATCAATATACATGTCTAGCATTATGGTAGTACCCATACCATCTTGATTACTTTTACAGAAAGTTTTGAAATCAGGCAGTGTGAGTCATTTAACTTTGTGCCAAGATAATTTTGAAGTTGAGTTTAACTAACTTAGTCAAATAAAAACAAGTAGATGAGGAACAATTGAACAAGTCTAAGCAGGCCCCACACTAACCTAATTCTTAGGAACAGAATGACTCTCTAGACTTATCCAGCCAGATTCATTTTATTCCTTCCTTTACTTATTCAGCAGTGATTTTAGGGAGTTTTTATAGCAACATAGCTGTGAGCAGTGTTGAAAGTTGGACAATGTAAAGGAAAATCTAGTGTCTAGACCAGGGGTGGGCGAACTTTTTGACTCGAGGGCCACAATGGGTTCTTAAACTGGACCGAAGGGCCGTAACAAAAGCATGGATGGAATGTTTGTGTGAACTAATATAAATTCAAAGTAAACATCATTACATAAAAGGGTACGGTCTTTTTTTTTTTTTTTAGTTTTATTCATTTCAAACGGGCGGATCCGGCCCGCGGGCTGTAGTTTGCCCACGGCTGGTCTAGCAGATAGTTTTGAAAATTATTTCATCCTAAGTGGGAGTAGTGGTGATGGGGATGTTAGAGCTAGAATTTTTAGGATTTGCAATGGATAAATTATGGTTGGTAAAGAAAAATTGGGGATTGAAGATACTTATATTTCTAGCTTGGGCATGATGGGTAGATATAGTTAGGGAAATAGATTGTGTAAAGATAGAGTAAAGATAGTTTTATCTGTTCTTTCAAGAAATCTGACAAGTTTGGAGGAGAAAACAGGGTTATGAGAAGGTTGATTGTTTCTGTTTTGCTGGTTGTGTTTTAGGGTGGGGGAAACTTGCTGTCTGAGGTAAATATTGAAGATGTGATGGGTAGTTTAATTATTACTTTAATTCCCAGGAGAAATGTAGAGCAAAGCCAGTTTTTTTTTCCTCTAAGACATTAAGAGAGGTAATAATTCTTAATGTCTGTATTTTCTCTAGAGCTAAAGTTGGGAGGTGGGGTAGGTAGGGAACTATAGAACTTAAAAGCAGTGAAGGGTTGGAATTGCCATTGAGAAATGTAAATAAAATAACAAGGAAACAGAAAATAGGAATGAAAAAGACAAGACAGGATGAATTCAGGAAGTCCAATAGCTAAATTTCAGTTCCTGAGAAAGCAGAGAAATGGGGGTAGGGAGTTATTGGTGAAATAATTCAAGAAAAGCTCCCCATCAAGAATGTGCGTCTGAAGTTTCCAGATTGAAGGATCCACTGAGTGCCCAACACAGTAACATCAACATGAAGACATGAATAACTAAGTTTGCAGAGCAAGAAAGCAGGTCTCAAAGAAAAAGGATCAGGAATCAGAATGGCTTCAGATTTTCTAACAGCAATACCAGAAGCAAAACAACTGAGCACCACCTGCCTATTTCTGCTAGAAAATTATTTTCAGTGCATGTATAATAATAAAAGCGTAATATGCTAATTAGACCGGACAGCCAAACAACCTTCTGGACGTCCTTCCTGATGAAGCTGTGGGGGCGGGGGCTGAGGCAGAGGGGTTAGGGGCAATCAGGCAGGCAGGCAAGTGGTTAGGAGCCAGCAGTCCCAGATTGCGAGAGGGTGCAGGACAGGCTGAGGGACCCTCCCCTCACCCCCCCCCCCCTGCATGATTTTCGTGCATCGGGCCTCTAGTAATTCTATATATAGCCAGATTATCAATCAACTCATATCGAAAAAAACATGTCCAGACATTCAGGGTACAAAAAAATGAGGGAATTTAGCCAGGATAGAGGAAAGAGTAGTAAAAACAAATGGGAAGGGACTGCTCTTCTCATCACAGATCTTGTAGTCCTAGTTAACTGCAACTTTGCACATTAAAACTTTAAAGTGAATGGGTCACAATAATGTAAATGTATTGAATATCACTGAACTGTACATTTTAAAAATTATTAACATGGTATATCTATTTACCACAAGTAAAAAAAATTAAATAGAAGATAGAAATAGCCAACCCATACAAATCTTTTTTTTTAATTTTGTTTTATTGCTTAAAATATTACAAAGAGTAGTACATATGTCTCCTTTTTTTTTCCCCTTGACCTTCCCCTAACCACCAGTGTCTTGTGTCCATTGTTATGCTTATATGCATGCATACAAGTCCTTTGGTTGATCTCTTTCCCCTGACCGCCCCCCCCACCGACCCTCCAGTCTTCCCACTGTAGTTTGACAGTCTGTTCGATGCTGTACTGCCTCTGTATCTATTTTTGTTCATCAGTTTATAAGGGTCTTTATTATCCATAAATGAGTGAGATCATGTGGTATTTTTCTTTCATTGACTGGATTATTTCACTTAGCATAATGCTCTCCAGTTCCGTCCATGCTGTTGCAAATGGTAAAAATTCCTTTTTTACAGCAGCATAGTATTCCATTGTGTAGATGTACCACAGCCATACAACTCTTGATGTTTAGCTATAAAGGGTTGATAAAGGACAATACTTGAGGGGTGGCATGGGGAATAGTATACCATCTTTGTACTGTCCCCTTGGAATGTCTATTAAATGTTAAGTCAGAAAATCTAAAAATGTTCTCTAAGGTGTCCTAGTACATGCCCAGAGGAACTTGGCTGCTGTGGACTGGACCTTACTGGGATGGCTTTTAAGTTCTTCCCTGGATGCTCTAAGGGTAGGGGTGGGGAACATCCAGTCCAAAATCATTATATGTTTTACCAAATATAGCAGGCTCATTTTTAAGTTGATATGTTGTAGGGCCTGAGAATGATGGTATAAATATCTAAGTGGCCCTTGGCAGAAAAAAGGTTCCCCACCCCTACTCTAGTGCCTCTGTTTACTTTTCTACCTAGGACAGTTCTCCCAGATCCTCAGATGAGAAAAGAAGCTTCGATGATAAATTAGTTTTTTCCATTTAAGTACTTTGACGAGTGGCTTATCAACAGATGTTTAATTCAGAAAAATAAACGTAGCCTAAACATATCTCATTCTCTTGCAGTGTCAACCTCTTGCCTAAGAACTGGAAAGACTGACTAGTTTGAACATGGAAAACCAAGAACCAGTGGATTCTTCTGGAAAAACCAAACAGTTTACTATTTCAGAGGAGGTATAAATTGTTTTTCACTTACTTTTCCCCTCCCCACATAAAACTAATTTGCAAAGAAATGCATGGACTATTTGTTGTTTCAGGTTATTTTTTTTTTAATTCTTAAAGACAGATTTTAAACATTATTCCTGTTCCCTTTTTAGGACACAGGGACATTGTGCTCTTGTGTGAGAGCAGTGGCATATCCCTCTTAATTCTATGTATTAGTGAAATTGAGACTATTTAAAAGTGGACGTTGGCTGTTGGTACAAAACTTCTCAATTTTTACTAAAAGTTTCTCTGGGTTGCCGTAACCGGTATGGTTTGGATCAGTGGATAGAGCATCGGCCTACAGACTGAAAGGTCCCAGGTTCAATTCCGGTCAAGGGCATGTACCTTGGTTGCGGGCATATCCCCAGTAGGGAGTGTGCAGGAGGCAACTGATTGATGTTTCTCTCTCATCGATGTTTCTAACTCTCTATCCCTCTCCCTTCCTCTCTGTAAAAAAATCAATAAAATATAAAAATTTAAAAAAAGTTTCTCTGGGTAGAACAATAAACCGGATGTGAGTTTTAGGGCTTAGACATTTCATACTTAGGTATCACATCTTAATTACCTGTTTATGGTCTCAATATGTATAAGAACAATAAAAACGTAACTTTTTAGTTGTAGTCTAAATTCCAGAACAAATGTATGTTCTGTATGCTACTCAGTTTAGATTTTAAAAAGTCTCTCCCTATAGGAACCGTTGCAATGGATAAATTTTAAATCCTTCATCTTGGAACTCTGATCTTGACACTGTTTAGCAATTCTCTCTTTTTTTTTTTTTTTTTTAATATATTTTATGATTTTTTACAGAGAGGAAGGGAGAGGGATAGAGAGTTAGAAACATAGATGAGAGAGAAACATCCATCAGCTGCCTCCTGCACACCACCTACTGGGGATGTGCCCGCAACCAAGGTACATGCCCTTAACTGGAATTGAACCTGGGACCCTTCAGTCTGCAGGCCGACACTCTATCCACTGAGCCAAACCAGTCAGGGCTAGCAATTCTTTTTGATGTAAAAATCTCTCCATGTAGTCTGGTGAGTTCCAGGTGCCCCAAGGCCAGCCTCATGCAGTGACCTGTCCGCCTGGTGGGTGACCCATGGGGCAGCCCACCAATTGCCCTTCTATGGTGGCATGGTGGGCGGTGCCCAGCAGTCCCTGAGGAGTAAGGTCCAGGGAGGAGCCTGGCTGCCCTGGGAAGGTGGCAGAGGTGTGCTCCATAAATGGGCTAGGGGTTGGGGGAGGGTCACCCAGTGACCCTGGAGGTGGTTGAGGAGCCTCTCATAGAGGCCTGGCCTGGAGGTGAAGGCTGTAGGTGTGAGGAGCTGTGACTGATGAAAATTAAAGGCCGTGGATGAAGATGGACTTGAATTACAACCACAAGAGCCAAACTCTTTTTTTTATGTTTTTTTTTTTAATTTCAAGAAAAACAATTTTAAATATAATGCTACATGCAATAAACCTTAATATTTCAAGAAAAACTATCTTAAATATAATGTTACATGCAGTAAACATTAATATCTCAAGAAAAACTATTTTAAATCTATAATAATAAAAGCGTAATATGCTAATTACACTGGACAACCTTCCAGACGAAGCCAGGGCTGCAAGGGAAGCCCTGATCCTGGGTGCCAGATAGAAGCCAGTGCTGGCAGCCAGGGGAACGAAGGCCTACTCTGGCACAAATTTTGTGCATCGGGCCTCTACTATGATAATGTTACATGCAATAAACACTAATTATTTAAGGAAAATGATCTTATATATAATAATATTACATGCAATAAATATTAATATTTCAAGAATAAAAGGATTTTAAGTATAATATTACCAAAACTGTACTAACATAGTATGATATCACAAAAGTTGTAGGAAATATTAAAAATCAGCAAATAACAGGATTACTTCTAGTATATTTTTCCCCCCTCTGGCTCTATTTTTGTTCATCAGTTTATGTTGTTCATTATATTCCACAAATGAGTGAGATCGTATATTTATCTTTCTCCAACTGGGTTATTTCGCTTAGCATGATGCTTTTAAAGTCTATTTTGTCAGATATGAGTATTGCTACTCCAGCTTTCTTTTTCTTTTCCATTTGCATGGAAAAATTTTTCCCATCCCTTCACTTTCATCCTGTGTATGTCTTTTGTTTTGAGGTGGGTCTCTTGTAGGCAGCATATAGTTGGGTCATGTTTTTGTATCCATTCAGCTACCCTACACCTTTTGATTGGAGTATTTGATCCATTTACATTTAGGGTTATTATTGAGAGGTACTGATTTATAGCCATTTTAATTCTGTATGGTTAGGTTCTCTCTCTGTTTCTTCTTCTCAGCAATCCCTTACAGCAATCCGTTTAGTATTTATTGTAATGCTGGCTTGGTGGTGATGAACTCCTTTAGCCTTTTTTTGTCTGGGAAGCTCTTTGACCGTCTATTTTGAATGATAGCCTTGCTGGATATAATAACCTTGGTCTCAGATCCTTGCTTTCCATTACCTTGAGTACTTCATGTTCCCTCCTGGCCTGTAGAGTTTCTGATGAGAAATCAAGTGTCAGCCTTATGGGAACTCCTTTGTAGGTAACAGTTTTCTTTTCTCTTGCTGCCTTTAAGATTCTTTGTCTTTAATTTTTAGCATTTTAATTATGATGTGTCTGGGTGGGGGGTCTGTTTGGGTTCTTCTTGTTTGGGGTTCTCTGTGCCTCCTGAACTTGTGTGACTTTTCCCTTTACCAGGTTAGGGAAGTTTTCTACCATTATTTCTTCAAACACCTTCTCTATTCATTTCTCCCTTTCTGCCTCTTCTGGCACATCTACTATTCTAATATTGTTATGTTTCACATTGTCCCACAGCTCCCTTAAGCTGTCCTGTTTTTTTATTGTTTTTTCTTTTTGGTTCTCTGACTGAGTGATATTTTCAACTCCGTCTTCTAATTCACTGATTCGATCCTCATTGTCCCCTAATCTGTTGTGTATTCCTTCCAATGTATTCTTTATTTGTGTTATGTCATTCTTTATCTCAGACTGTTCTTTTTTCATAGTTACTATATCTTTTTTCATACTGTTGAGAATTTTTAACATCATTACTGTGAACTCTGTTTCAGATAAATTTCTTATCTCTGCTTCATTTATCTCTTTTTCTGGAGAATTCGCTAGTTCTTTCATTTGTGGGTTGTTTCTTTGTTTCCTCATTTTGGTTGTCTGTTTGGGTTTGTGACTGTATTAGGTAGATCCTCTATACCAGTGGTCAGGAAACTGCAGCTCGCGAGCCACATGCGGCTCTTCGGCCCCTTGAGTGTGGCTCTTCCACAAAATACCACGTGCGGGCGTGCATGTACAATGCGATTGAAACTTCGTGGCCCATGCACAGAAGTCAGTATTTTGTGGAAGAGCCACACTCAAGGGGCCAAAGAGCCACATGTGGCTCGCGAGCCGCAGTTTGCCGACCACTGCTCTATACCTCTCAACCTCTAGTGCAGGACAGTATTAAAGGCTGTTTCTGACTCATTGGATCAGGCAAAGACTTAAAGCCTCCATACCGCCTCCATCTACATTAGCGGTTCTCAACCTGTGGGTCGCAACCTCTTTGGGGGTCGAACGACCCTTTCAAAGGGGTCGCCTAAGACCATCGGAAAACACATATATAATTACATATTGTTTTTGTGATTAATCACTATGCTTTAATTATGTTCAGTTTGTAACAATGAAAATACATCCTGCATATCAGATATTTACATTACAATTCATAACAGTAGCAAAATTACAGTTATGAAGTAGCAATGAAAATAATTTTATGGTTGGGGGTCACCACAACATGAGGAACTGTATTAAAGGATCGTGGCATTAGGAAGGTTGAGAACCACTGGTCTACATACTAATAGGATTCAGACTTGAATTGCCCCCAGGTAATCATCCTCAGGTGTGGTGAGAGTTTTTTCAACAGGGTGGGACAGTTGCTTCTGCCTGGAGGCTAATTGTTACTTTTAATCTTTCTCTTTTTTTAAAATATATTTCTTTATTGATTTCAGAGAGGAGGGGAGAAGGAAAGAGAGATAGAAACATCAATGATGAGAGAGAATCATTGATTGGCTGCCTCCTGGGATGGAGCCTGCAACCCAGGCATGTGCCCATGGCCAGAATTGAACCTGGGACCCTTCAGTGTGCAGGCTGATGCTCTATTCACTGAGCCAAGCCACTGAGCCAAGCTGGTTATGGCTACTTTTAATCTCTTAAGTGGCCTCAGGGCAAGGTGTTTTCCAATAGGGTGTGTCGACTGTCTTCCCCCCAGGCAAGGCAGATGTCTATGTGGGAAAGATGTCCTCCACTGTGTGAGGGAATGACTCAGCCCAGGAAACTTGGGGTGTCTGCCTTCTGAGCTCTATCCCCTGAGTCCCCAGTCCTGGGTTCTGCTCTCACAGCTCCAGTCCACTTCACCCTCCCTCTGCCAGAGCACAAGGTGGGTGACTCCACACAGGAAGTTTTTGTGTGTTGGCCCTTTAAGGGGGTGCCTGAACTTGAAGCTGCCACTCCCTGGCAGATAGTACCCCACTGCTTTTCACAGCTAGATGTTATGTGGGTACCTTCCTCAGTTTGGTGCTCTCTGCTGGGGAGCCTAGCTTTGGGATTAGATCCCAAAGTTCTCAGTGGCACTCCTTCTCCCCCCACAGCTAAGAAATCTCTCCGGGACTTCAGTTGTTGTCTGTGGGTGCCCAGCCAACCCTTTCACACCTTCATTCCTCCTACCAGTCTCTATGCGGTCTCCACCTTCGGTCCTTGGGTATCAGGGTTCTCTCCTGTGAGTTTTCCATTGGTTATTCAGGAAGCCTTTCATTATTTCAGTTGTAATTCCACCTTGTTTCTGGGAGCATGTCCGTGCAGCATCCTCTTCCTCTGCCACCATTTGTTATCTCTCCAAACTCTTTTTTGATGCAACAATTTTTCAGAACACTTCCCATACATTTCTCACTTGATCATCACAACAGTCTTGTGAGGAACTGATGCTGCACACCCGGATGGTGATCAACTTATCGTGGAAGTAGGAGAAATTGTTTTTATTTCAGATGTTGATTCAGACATACTATGCATAACTTTGTTCATATGACCCAGATTCAGTTGTAATCCAAAATGTTATTGGGGATGTTGTTATTGAAGATGTTTAGATATCATGAAAGAAGCAGATGTATCTGAAACAGTCATCATTATCCTGAGCAAGTGCTGGATTCAGATGTAACTGAAGAAGTTTCTGTAGAACATTAAACAGTCCCAGATGCTGTTTTAGCTCCCGATATTCAGCGTCAATGTCTATACCAGAACACATCTTGACAAGTGAATTTATACATGTGTCTGGTGTTGGACACGTTGAACATGGGGTTCATGATAGTGTAGTAGAGGCAGAAATTGTCACTGATCCTCTGACAGCTGATGTGGTTTCAGAAGTACTGGTAGCAGTGTACCTCTGAAGCAATTATAGATGCCAATGGGATCCCTGTGGAAGAGCAAGATGATGACAAGAGCAAGTGTGAGGAATACCTTATAAATTCCATAGATGATGCTGGCAAAATAGGATATGACAGTTCCTCTGGAATGACCTAGGGCTCAGAGTCAGAAATCAGTCCTTGTGAAGTGGATGGCACCTGCCCTGAAGTCATTGAAGTGTACATTTTTAAGGCTGACCCTGGAGAAGATGACTTAGGTGGCACCATAGACATTGTGAAGAGAGAGTCTGCGAATGATTATGAAGTTGAACTACTTGATCAGAATAGCAGTATTCATTTGCCAAGAGAAAAGATGGTTTATATGACTGTCAATGACTCTCAGCAAGAAGATGAAGATTTAAATGTTGCTGAAATTTCTGATGAAGTTTATTATGGAAGTAATTGTAGGAGAAGAGAGTGCTGCTGCAGCAGTGGCAGCAGCTGCCGCACAAAAACAGCAAATCGATGACAATTAAATAAAAACCTTCATGCCAGTGTGGCAGCAGCTTACTGTAATAATTCTCATGGAACTGAAAACTGGAATGGCACTGCAAGTGCCCTCTTGCACATAGATGAATCCACCAGGCTCAGCAAACTGACTAAATAAAAACCAAAGAGAAGGAGAAGACCTGATTCCAGGTAGTACCAAACAACAATAATAATTGGCCCTGATTGACATCCCTCGACTATCTGTCCTTGCATGATTTGTGGGAAAATGTTTGTCAAGAGGTTTTTTTGAAAAAGCACATGAAAAACCATCCTGAACAGCTTGTCAAGAAGAAATACTGCTATACTGACTGTGATTATACTACCAACAAGAAAAGATGTTTGCAGAAATACCTGGAGAGCCATAAGCTGACCAACAAGACAGAGAAGGCCATTGAATGCAATGAATGTGGGAAGCATTTCTCTCATGCTGGGGCTTTGTTTACTCACAAAATGGTGCAAAAGGAAAAAGGAGCCAACAAAATGGGGTTCACAGCAAGAATTTTTCTCATATTTGCATGGAATGTGGTAAAGGTTTTTGTCACCCATTAGAGCTCAAAAAGCACATGCAAATCCAACTGAGGAGAAGCCAAACCAATGACAGTACTGCAAATATAGTTCTGCAGACTCTTCTAATTTGAAAATGCATGTAAAAACTAAGCATAGTAAAGATATGCCATTCAAGTGTAACAGTTGTCTTTAGACATTTTTAGAGACCGAAAAGGTGCGGTAACATGCTCTCATTCACCAAGAAAGATACCAATGTTTGCATTGTGATCACAAGAGTTTGAACTCAAATGATTTTGAACACATAATTTCAGTTCACATGAAGAACTACCCCCATAAGTGTGACATGTTGATAAAGGGGGTCAGAAGGAACATGGCCTGCCCACAAAGTTTAAAAAATGAACCCTTGTAGACCTTGTGGCTTTAAGATTGCGGATCCATTTGTTCTAAGTTGCCATACTATCTTGGTTCACACAAAAGAGCTTCCATTTAGGCGTAAGAGATGTAGGAAGAGATTTAAGCAACAAAATGAGCTTAAAAAGCATATGAAGACAGACAGTGGAGGAAAGTGATCAGTGGAGTACTGTGAGTATAGCACTACAGATGTCTCAGGCTTTAAACAGCATGTTTTTTCCATTCATATGAAAGATTACCCTCACCATTGTGAGTACTGCAAGAAGGGGTTCCTAAGACCTTCAGAAAAGAACCAGCACACAGCCCTGGCAAGTGTGGCTCTGTTGGTAGAGCATCGTCCTGTGCACCAAGGGGTCGCCAGTTCGATTCTTAGTCAGGGCACATGTCTGTGTTGCAGGCTCAATCCCTAGAAGGGGCATGCCGGAGGCAGCTGATATATGTATCTCTCTCACATCAGTGTTTCTCAACCTCTCCCTCTCTTTCTAAAATCAGTAAAAAGCATATGTAAAAATAAATAAATAAAAACATTTTTTAAAAACAAGAACCAGCACACAATGCACGGCATCTTAAAGTGGGCCCACCCCAACAATACTTCTACAGACGTTTGTGGAGATGTTAGCCTTGAAGCAGAAAATTCATTTTAAAGCTAAACAGTCTCATTCACATACAATACTGTATATTGGTTTATGCTATGCATAGAGTACTGCTTCTAGTTGACTTTTTTTTTTTTTTTTTTTTACATTTTGTTCAATAGTGTGTTCTGAATTCTATTCAGTTTGTTTAATCAATGGGGAAAAGCAGCCACACGCAAATTGCTTTTAATGAAATAATCCTTGCTTCTGTACTGAAATTTTCTATCTCGATGGTTTTATATTTATTTAATATTTATCTTGCTTACCTTGATGGTACTCTTGGAGACCAGTGGTCGGCAAACTCATTAGTCAACAGAGCCAAATATCAACAGTACAACGATTGAAATTTCTTTTGAGAGCCAAATTTTTTAAACTTAAACTATATAGGTAGGTACATTGTTATTAACTTAATTAGGGTACTCCTAAGGCTTAGGAAGAGCCACACTCAAGGGGCCAAAGAGCCGCATGTGGCTCGCGAGCCGCAGTTGGCTGACCACTGTTCTAGACCATTTAACTTAAAGTTAGGGTAACTTTAGATAGAGTCAACATGATTACTTTCAAAGTAATCACTTTACCGCCCCCATAAATTTCTCACAATAAAATTGTCAGAGACATCTACTTACGTAAGTGGGAGGTTTAACAGTTAGGTCTAATTATGCTAACATGGAAGTCATTTACTTGTTTTACTTATTAATCTTTTCAGACCACATGACAATGAAAGTTTCCATTTGAGCTTTTGCATCCCTGGCATTGATGAGTAAAGAACAGTGGCTGGGTTTGTGTTTACTTTTCATTTTGTTTAGAGGACAAAATACTTTGGGGTGGGGGGCTTTCTTTGGAGTATTTTCATCTTTTGTCAGCATAGCAAACTTTTAGGAAACTTTACTGAAAAATTTTGCTTGATCCTGTTGTATTTTAATTGTTCTGTCTGTGCTGCTTTGTCTTGGAATGTTTATGTGCTACAAATGAGACTTAGTATTGAGGACTGCATATTGAAATATCCTAGAGATAATTTGTGGCTCATAGGATCTTTTGCAACTATATATATATATATATGTGTATATATATATATATATATATGTGTATATATATATATAAATGTACCATGAATTATATATGTATTATATGTATCTGTGTGTATTGCTTATTTTACATATTTATACACACAACTCCAAGTAGTAGTTGTTTAAAATCTATAATGAAAAGTATTAAATTAACAATAACATCAAAGATGCAGGGATTTATAAGGACATTTTATAAATAATGCTCTTCAGAGAGACTGACTACTCAGGTGAAGAATTAAAAGGAAAATAAGAACACTTGCCCTAACCAGTTTGGCTCAGTGGATAGAGCATCGGCCTGCGGACTGAAAGGTCCCAGGTTCGATTCCGGTCAAGGGCATGTACCTTGGTTGCGGCACATCCCCAGTGGGGGGTGTGCAGGCGGCAGCTGATCGATGTTTCTCTCTCATAGATGTTTCTAACTCTCTATCCCTCTCCCTTCCTCTCTGTAAAAAATCAATAAAATATATTTAAAAAGAAAATAAGGACATTGGTATTTTTAAAGTGTAAAAGTATTTTAAGTATCTTTGGTAACTGAAAAATAGCAGTTAAGATGTTTCTAGATAGAATGTTTTCATATAACTTCAGCTCCAAGCCTTTATATTATTCTGAAAAGTTAAGGAGTATCAGACAGACCTTCCTCATTTCTGAGAAGCCCCTGAGAGAACTCTGTGTCACAAAGCTAGGAAAACTGAGGAAGCTATAGCTCCACGGAGATCGAGTGCTAATTATGATTTACAGTTGGCAAGCTCAGTTTACTCTGTTATTTCTTAGTAATAATTAGACTTTCAAAAAGTTAACACGCAAGCTGGCTTTGATTGGAACATAAGATAAAGGTATGTTTAAGGGCATGAGTAGAATTTGAGGCCTTACTTTGAACATCCCAAAGTCTTTCACTGTTTTGTTTTTCTTTGAGTTGACTTTTTTAAAACAAATAGTTCTGACTCAGTTATAAATTCATAAAATGGACACAATTCATTAGAATTTGATTATGTTAAGATAAATTTCTGAGACCAGAAGATAGTTTTTGGGGTGCTTAAATTGGCTGTCAGAACAGGATTACCTGCACATTGTGGGAGATATAAGACTTTTCTTTCCATTTGATAGCTGCCTTGCCACTCCATTATGGTGTTCCATCCTCCCTGTGCTTTTAGGTTTTTAACTTTCATCCTTCTCTTTGCTGTTAATATCTGTATTCAAGTATGTATGGGGTTAGAAATAGAAATAGTGCGTGTTTGGCAAGCCTCAGTGCTGAATTAGTCCAGTTTTAAATCAAGTACTCTAAGCTGGTATGAACTCCAAATTGAATGCCAGTCAAAACCAAAGCATGGGCCAGTCCCAGTGGGAGCTCCTGTGCCCTCTTGGCCTCCATAACATGCTTTAAAAAAAAAAAGTAATTTAAAATTGTTTGATTCATTGCCCTGTAGTACGTACTATCCTTGAAAGCTCTGGTATTTTTGTGAGAACCTTTAAAAATCTCCCTTATTTTTTTTGTCCTGGCTGGTGTGGCTCAGTTGGTTGAGCTTCATCCTGTGCACCAAAAGGTCACTGGTTCATTCCCAGTCAGAGCACATGCCCAGGTTTCGGGTTCAGTCCCTGTTCGAGGTGTGTACCTGAGGCAACCATTGTTTTTTTCTCTCTCTCTCTCCCCCTCTCCCTCCCTCTTCTTTTCTCTCTCTAAAATCAATACAAACATTTTAAATCTCCCTTATTTCTTTATTTTTCCCAAAGGCAATGCAAAACACTTAAGTAAAAGTGGAAATTTATTAATTTTAAGGCAGCCTGTAAAATGAATTCAAAAAATATAATTGGTCATCTAATTATATTTTTTTAAATATACTGAAAGATAAATAACACTTTGTCTTTATCTTTACACACTTTATATTTCTCTTACATAGTCTGGAACCATACACAGTTCTTTTCTTTTTGAAGCAAAATATTGAAACCTTTAAAAGGCACTTAAGCAGTGGTTCTCAACCTCCTGGCCCTTTAAATACAGTTCCTCATGTTGTGACCCGACCATAAAATTATTTTCATTGCTACTTCATAATTTTAATGTTGCTACTGTTATGAATCGTAATGTAAATATCTGATATGCAGGATGGACTTAGGTGACCCCTGTGAAAGGGTCGTTCGACTGCCAAAGGGGTCACGACCCACAGGTTGAGAACCGCTGCTTAAGGGTTTGGTCAAGTGAATATAATAAAATATATTTGTATAAAGAAAAAATGAATTGCCCTAACCGGTTTGGCTCAATGGATAAAGCGTCGGCCTGCGGACTGAAGGGTCCCGGGTTCAATTCCGGTCAGGGGCATGTGCCTTGGTTGCGGGCACATCCCCAGTGGGGAGTGTGCAGGAGGCAACCTGTCGATGTTTCTCTCTCATCGATGTTTCTAGCTCTCTGTCCCTCTCCCTTCCTCCCTGTAAAAAATCAATAAGATATATAAAAAAAGAAAAAATGAATTTGTAGTCACTATTATATACTGACATTAGTTACAACCTAGTTTTAATTCTTAAAACAATTTTGATTAGCAAAGCTAAAAAATGAGTGTTTCAGTTAAATGTTTTAAAGAGGTCAGATTTTTACAAGGACTTAATATAAGTTGTTATTCTATAGAACTATCCTATTAAATGTTGTTATAGCCCTCCTCCTGAACACTTTATTTAAAAAAAGTTAAAATACATAAAAAGAAAATCATATAGGGATGTGTGACATTATTGTCATTGTGTATTTGCAAATAACATGTGAAAATAAAAATCTGACTATTTTCTTGTTAAATAAATAAATAAATAAAAATTTCTCCATGTTATTTGTGACTAGATCTTCTGGTAATTGGTAGGTTGTTTCTGGTAAGAAGTGAAAGACGGGCCTTCCGGGCGCTCAGTCGCTCAGTTAGTTGAGTGTTGTCCTGTACACCAAAAAGGTTGTGGGTTTTATTCCTGGTCAGGAGGCATAAAGGAGGCAACCAATGATGTTTCTCTCTCACATCAATGGATCTCTCCCCCTTCCTCTCTCTAAAATCAACAAACATATCCTTGGGTGAGGATTAAAGAACAAAGTGAAAGAGAGCATAGTCAGAAGCCTATAAACGGCTTTATGTACACAGTGACACTTCCTGTTAGTGCAGTACAGTGCCATGGGAACCTAAACTCAACGTCTAGGCAGAAGCATGCTGAGGGTGCCACTCAGACTGGGTGGGAAATCCGGGTGTCGTTATTAGAAATCCAGTCATTGGACATGGTTTCCCCACAGTCAACTTTGTTGTATAGCAAGCATGTCAGACTCACTGCCCACAATAAATATTTTTGCAGCCCAGCCAATATAACGGTATGTAAGAAACATTTTAATAAAAATTTCGTAACTTAATCCTTACAGTATCCTGTTATACATAATTATTAATAACAAACTACAACGTTCGCTAATGACTGATTATTGTAATCATGTTGCATTCATTTCCCTTACACACCTTACGCGCAGGTGCACCATTTCTCTCCACTAATACTAGCAGCGAATATTTTAGCAGCCGAATGCCACGTCATTGGACTGACTTGTTTGGTGTGCGAAACGGGAAATATTTCGCTTTCAGAGAACAAGAAAAATAGGTTTATTTGCGTTACACTTATTAATTTGTGCAGTTATTCAGTGTCTGGTAAGTTAATGTTCAAGAAAAAATAATTTTTATTAAAATGTTCTATCATTTTATGTTAACGATTACTCATTTATTTCAGCCCTTTGTATTCAGCATGTCTCTATCAAAATAAATCTACGTTTCTGTGAAAATTGAAGCTTTTGGTTTTTTGCAGCCCATGTTAGCCTTTGAGTTTGACATGCTTGTTGTATAGTCATTGAAAGTAAAATGCCACTGATGTGTTCACATACTAAACATATACACCTATGTGACCAGCACCCAGATCAGAGGCCAGAATAAGAGAAGCATCCCAAAGAAGCCCTCATTCCTTTTTGCTCCCTTCTGGTCTTCCCTCCCCACCCCAACCCCAAGAGTTTTCAACTCATTTCTTTTCACCTCTCAGTACTACCTCCGAAACTCCAAATAGAAATAGAACCACCCTTCAGGAAAACAATGTTTAATATACTCAACTGAAAACATGCACATGAATTATTGGAAGGGAAGTGTGATAATTGGGAAGGCCATACAGAGACAATGTGAAAAGAAAACTCTTCTAAATAAAAAAACTCAGTTTGAAAGCTTCCCAATTCATCTGTCGTCTCATCTCCTTTTAGTTAATTGCAGAAGGAAAATGGGTCAAGTTTGAAAAAACAACTTACATGGATCCTACTGGTAAAACGAGGTAAACTATATTTTTTCTTTTGTAAAATGCTTGGTATTGTGGGTTCTCAAATTCTCTATTTAGTATTTGGCATAAACTTTGATATTTTCTTCATTGGAAATTCTGTGTTATAGAGAAATCTAATTTAGCTGTTTTCTTATTGTTAGAATGTTTGAATAACTTACAATCTATGCATATTTATAAATTTGTAAATTTGTTACAATAACTAGTCAGGAAGTTATTTTAACACCATTCTCCCCAAGTAGATTAGTGTTCACCTAAAACTTTTGGGACAAGGCTAATTTAAGCTGATAAAGCAGCAAAATAGTTAACAATACAGGTTCCTTCCTTCTAATTAAACCAATTCTAACCTCTAAATAAGAATTAAAGAGGAAACATTGTGTTTGAGGTAAAAGTTACTTGCTTACTAGTAAACCTTGCTCATGGAAATGTAAATTGGAAAAGGAAATGTTTTATAAAGCATTTCACAATATGTATCAATTGCCATAAAGATATGGTTGGGGCGGAGCTGTTTGGAGCCAGGTCACCATGGGGTCTGAGACTGTGCTAAGAAAACTATTTGGAATCAGTTTTATGCCTAAAAGATGTTCATCAAAACTTTAAAAAAAAATTGAAAGCAACCTAAACATTCTAAATATATGGGGAATAATTATTTTAGTGTATTGATTTGGTAAAATTTATGCATCCATCCACAAAGCAGATTATGAAGACAACCCAGCAATGTGAGAAAAAATTAGTAACGGTAACAAAAAAGAAAATTGTATATATACTTTTTAAACTCTGCCAAATAATGTGTAAGAAAAAGCTAGAGTACCGGCCAGCATGTCTCAGTGGTTGAGCATCGACCGATGAACCAGGAGGTCACGGTTAGATTCCCAGTCAGGCCACATGCCTGGGTTGTAGGCACGATCCCCAGTAGTGGGCTTGCAGAAGGCAGCCAATCAATGTTCTATTCTCACATTGATGTTTATCTCTTTCCCTCTCCCTCCTCTCTCTCAAAAAATCAATAAAAAATCATTTTTTTTTAAAAAAAGCTAGTAGGAAAATATATAGGGCAGCTGTATGATTAACCTTTTTTCTTTTTCAGATTTTCTGTTTAGTAACTTTTTATAAGCATCAGGAAAAATGTATTAAATAGATTAAGCATTTACTTAGTGAAATACAAAAAAGGAATAAAACAATGAGAAAATACAAAAATGTAACTAAATTTAGTATCTAGATTATATGATTTAAATTTATTAGTGTAAAATCTCCATTTAAGTCCAGGCTGACTTGGCTCAGTTAGTTGGGCATCGTCCTGGGCACTGAAACGGTTGCTGGTTTGATTCCCAGTCAGGGCACAAGCCTGAGTAGCAAGCTCAATCCTGGGTAGAGATTGTTCAGGAGGCAGCTGATTGATGTTTTGTTCTCTCTCTCCCTCTCCTTTCCTTTCTCTCTAAAAATGAATTTAAAAATTTTAAAAACTCAATTTAAGTGATCAAATAAGAATACAGCTTCTTTGTGAGGAAATATATCATCAGTGCAAAAGTACATGGACTTGCCAGTAATTTAAACAACTTTTGATTATATCTATTAAACTAGCAAAAATATTAATAAGGCCCAATGTTGGAGAAATAAGTAGCACTGTTAAATTAAAACCCTAAAGAAAACTAAGCACACTACAATCCAACAACACAGTCAGAGAGTATATTACCTATTATGTAAAGTGAGTTTGATGTATAGAACTAAATATGAATAAAATAGATGATTCAGAAATGTGGCAAGGCCTAAAACCATAAGGAGCACAATATGTTCCAATGTACTAATATTTATGAAACTATAGACAAAGATTAGACCCCAATTTATAGTGATATTGTTTGGTTCTCTTCCCTATAAAGTTAAGTTTATAACACCAACTAAAACCCTTCACACCAGTTAACTAAGAAGCATGTGTTGGTTTGCAACAGCTAGTTTCTTCACCTCACTCTTCCTTCCAGCATTATAACTGGGGATATGCATCCATCATTCAGGGATTATTTTCAAAATACTCTTTAGTTCTCAGTGACTAAGGAGAGTCTCCTTCAGTAGTTTGGGAGCAGGCTCTAAAGTCTACCAACTGCCATGCTTACATGGCCTACTTAGAGCATGTTCACCTCCAGTCTTCCTCACATAGGTCTTCCTCGTGGCCTCCAAGAGGTCTTCATGAAGCACTGGCATTTCATACAGAATGTGAAGCTTGGGAGAATGAAGTGCTGTACTTTGCAGTAGGCCACAATTTATAAATTTATAAAATGTTTTATCTGTTACCTGATATAAAAGCATGTACATGAGGATAAAATAGCAGCTATAGAATCCTTGGTTTCAGTGTCTGATTCATAGAAGAGGCTATGGAATTAATTTTAGAAGTATAAAAGTATGCTGTCATTATGCCCTTTTGTTGGCATTCAGGACAGAATTGAAGTCATCCTCTTAATGTTGGTTGACTAGAGAGAAGAAAACAAAATGGGCTTTCCTATAACAGAAGCTAAAAAATGGAGTAACTTTAATTAGAATCTAAAGCTACAAGAGGTTTACGAGGTAACATGCTCTTAATTCCCTAGCTTTACAAATGAGAAAACTCTCAAGGAGGTTGTGGCTATGGGTTAGCTAGTAGGTAATTAGAGACTTAAGATTTTCTTACTCAACCCAATGTACATATCTCAGAGTCCCTTTAAGATAATTAGAGCCCTCATGGGGCATTCTTGTTCTATTGTTTGTTATAAATGCACTTATATTTTATTGCTTATAATTGATGGCTTATTACTGCTTATTTATCTCATCTTAACCATTATAATGATGTTACTCTTTTTCCCTTATTCCTAGTGTATTTGGGATGGGACCTTCAGTGCTTTTCCCAGCACTGTCTTCTTCAGTCCTTAGGACTAATCTTAAGAGGCAGCAGAGAGAGCTATACCAAAAGGTGTTATGTCTCTTGCAATCTGTATTACTGACATCAGAATTGCTTGTTGGTTGGCTTCTTGTTACTAACAGGAATGTTGGACAGCTGTGAGTTGTCATAGTCGCCTTTGATTTTCATAGGTTCATTTTAACATATTTGCCCTGTAAAATTTGGATACAATACTGAAAGATCTAGTTTACAGAAAGTTGTGTGTTTTTTTAACTAGATTAAATATCTGAATTTTTTTCAAAATATAAGTGTGGCATGATCCAAACCTCAAACCAGACACAAAGTGTGAGGCTTGCTCGGCTTGCTCCAAGTAACAAAACTTATACTCACTGTTACTGTAGTGAGACGTCGTTGATGCCTTTCTTATCCCAATTCCCAGAGCCACTCAGGTGTCTTCTCTTAGATCCAAAATCATGTCCTTCTTCACTCCCATCTCTTACCACTGCTTTTTCTTATTTAAGGAATGAGAGTGAAGGGAGAATTTCTCTCATATGCCCTTCCCCCTGTAAACAACATGATTGTTCCAATAACTGGATTTTCAGTACAGTGTTCTCCTGAAACACATAGCTAATTAGGAACAAAGCCTTAAACAGGAGCAAGAACCTGCTGTTACCTCATTCTCCTCTAGGGACATTTTCCTCTGAGATAAGATGTCACACACATACAATAGAGCACTCTCCTAAATTTAAGTATTCCTCAGTTAATAAATGGAAAGGTCTTGCTTTCTTAAATTGTGTATTTTAGGTCACAGATTTTAAAATCTAAATTGTATAAATATCCAACTCAGTAGTTCTCATTATGCAGCGTATCCTTTTTTCATAGGGGCTTATTGTGCACACACACACAGCTTAACAGCTTCGAAAGCCATTGTCACCCACTGTGCTGATCCCCTGTAGATTTATGATCCAAACTAAAGTTTTTTGAGTATTGACTTGAAAGGCAGCTCAAGTGACAGCACCCAGAGAGCTAAATGTTCAGTGGCAGGTTTTCTTTGGTCCTTCTCAAAAGCTATAAGACAGCACAACTGGCTTTTTAAAGAAATACAGATCTTTACTGCTTGGTCTTGTTGACCATTTGTACATTTGCATGCTCTGCATTTGTAAAATTCTTGCTGTACACACAAAAACCTAAGAGTATTCTCCTCTTTGGCACTGATGATTTTGTTTTTTCTTCTTTGCCTAAACAGAACTTGGGAAACTGTGAAACGTGCAACCAGGAAAGGACAGTCGGCTGATGGTATGAGTGCAAACCTATTATAACTCTTCCTAAGAGAAGTTACCACACATTATTGTAGTAGGCGAGGTACAGGAGGGTTGTGTTTTGTTTTGGTTTGGGGTTTTTTTTATTGTCACCAAGATCTCAGGACAGAGTTACCTTCAATTATGATCTTTTATCTTTAAATCTAATATTTGTTTTTGCAATGCTGTGTAACTAAGTCGAGCTTTCTTTATAAATAACTCCTGGCTCCTGTTATCTAAGCTCCAAACAGTGTTTTTGAGGGAAAGATGTACACTAATATTTATAGCCAGACACAAATCAATAGAATTTAAAGCAACATACTGTGTCTAGACATGATACGACTCATAGAAATCCTTTGTATTCTGTTCAAAGGATCTAGGTGAGAGCCTTTAATTGGGAAAACTTATTTGCACTACTTCACACTTTTAGCCATGTGGTTTATAGTTGACTAGAGGCCCGGTGCACAAATTCGTGCACCAGTGGGGTTCCCTTGGCCTGGCCTGCAAGATCGGGCCAAAACCAGCTTCCGACATCCCCCGAGGAGTCCCAGATTGCGAGAGGATGCAGGCCAGGTCAAGGGACCCCCACTGGTGCACAATAGAGGCTGGAGAGGGACACAGGAGGTTGGCCAGCCAGGGCGGGACCGCTGGAGGGCTCCAGGGCATGTGTGGCCTCTCTAGCTCAGTCCCGATTGGCCGGACTCCAGCAGCAAGCTAACCTACCGGTCGGAGCATCTGCCCCCTGGTGGTCAGTGCACATCATAGCAACTGGTTGACTGTCTGCCCACTGGTGGTCAGTGCACATCATAGCGAGCGGTTGAGCAGCCTTAGCATATTATTAGCATATTATGCTTTGATTGGTTGAACAGCCGACCAGACACTTAGCATATTAGGTTTTTATTATATAGGATAAAGAAATGGGATTAAGAAACAACTATTCATTCAGTTTACCTACCCTCCCAAGAGTGAATGGTTTGACTGCAAAGGTCCCAGAAACAATCCTGAAATTCACCTCTGGTCTAGGGGAAGTTGGAGAATACGTCTTTCTTATTTTTCCCTTCTGTTCTGTTTTTTATTGGAAGCAAACAGAGTAATTGCATGATGCTGTTTTTCCCAGCTGGGAAAGTATTGGCGGGCGGGGGGTACTTCTCCTGGGCAGTTTGTGTTTTCTAGAACCCAGTGGGGTTTTGTTTTTGTTGTAAGGCCAAGTAACTCACTTGATTTATAAACAACATGGAAGTATGATTGCTTGTTCTTTAATTACATTTTTTAAAATCCTCACCCAAGGATATGTTTTTTCATTGAATCTAGACCAGGGGTGGGCAAACTTTTTGACTCGAAGGCCACAATGGGCTCTTAAACTGGACCGGAGGGCCGGAACAAAAGCATGGATGGAGTGTTTGTGTGAACTAATATAAATTCAAAGTAAACATCTTTTTTTTTTTTTTTTTTTTTTAGTTTTATTCATTTCAAACGGGCCGTATCCGGCCCACGGGCCGTAGTTTGCCCACGGCTGATCTAGAGAGAGAGGAAGGGAAAAGGAGAGAGAAATATCAATGTGAGTGAGAAACTTGATCAATTGCCTCACACACCTGCCCTAACTGCAGCTTGAACCCACAACCTGCATATCTGCCCTGACCAGGGATCAAACCTGTGACTCTTCAGTGGATGGGCCAATGCTCTAACCACTTAACACACCAGCCAGGGAGACTCTATAATTACATGTCTAAGTGAGAATAACTTCCAAGTTCACTGCCAGTACTGTAGCTTTTAACTCCTATTGCTAGTGGCGAAAATAAGGTAGATTTCAGTTGCAGCATCTCTTAAAATATGGGGTTTTAGTTAGATTGCTGTAAATAGATTGCTAGCATGACTGACCTTTCATTAGAGACTTCGTTTTATTTCCTGGTGACAGGTGTGATGATTATCCCAGTACTACAAAGAACTCTGCATTATGAATGTATCATTCTGGTGAAACAGTTCCGTCCACCCATGGGAAGCTACTGCCTGGAATTCCCTGCAGGTGAGTCACTACACACTGCTTCTAGGGACTTGTCGGACAGAGCCAGGACAGAGCCTGAGTACTGCAGCGTTTAGACATTTAACACCTTTGTATCTGTCCCTCGGCTTCTAAGTTCAATAAAACCTTTTCTGTAGTGAAGTACCTCCAGCCACACTCTCCTGGGCCAATAACCCATAAGGTGATAGAAAGGTGGTGTCACAGCTTCCCTTTCCCAGCCACCTGCCCTCCTTTCCCTCATTCTTTCTAGCCTCTTTGAGTAATTGCTTTTCGCTAATTTGTCAATTTACTCCATCTTCTATCACTAGCAATCTGCCTCTGACAAGAAATTTATAGTAATAACTAGGCCAAATTCCAAAAACTATGAATGGAAAAGATCTTGACCTTCCTGCATGTATGTAGGACAAATAAATTGTTTTAATTTCCACTAAAATATTTTTTCAGTTGTACAGTAAGTTAAGCTATCTAGAACGTATGCACTGTATTATAGGATTTAATTGGTTTGTTCTATCAGAAGAGATTAGATCACATTTATCATTAGTGGTTTAAGTTTTATATTTTTAAACACCATCGCATTCTGTAATGTATAATTAACAACTTTATTTTCTTTCTCATTTACTTGCCATTTCACTAAGGAAACTAATAAAATAGCCTATATTTCACCTTTCTTTTTACAATTTTTATTCCTTTCAGGGAAATGACTCAGATTTGCTACTGTCCTCCTCCCATTTGACTTCTCTCCACTTCTCACAATGACCATAGTAGTTACCTAAAGTCCACCATCCTTTAGTTCTGTCCTTTCTGTCCTTCTCCCTCAGAAGTGATCTTCATCTTGGCATTTCACTACAGGGTCTCCATATTGTTCTGTGAGGGAGAAGGTGGGGTAGGTAACAACTGTCCCCATCTTACATAAGAGGAAACAAAGTTAACAGGCTTCCTGTGCTGTAGTCACATAGCTAGGTCCAAAACCTGGACCAGTCAGCACCACCAAGCCACTTGTCCTCACAGATCGATGCTGCCTATGCTGTAGAGAACATAGTTAGTGCTGAGATGCTTGGTCTAAGTAAGAGAATAGATGAGGACTGTCAGAACCAACTTAATCTGCCTAGGGTTTTTTTTCCTATAATAGTTCCAAACCTCAGCTTTATCTGTAAGACCACTTTTCACAATCCTCTGATTCTTCTCACGTAGCTCAGCAGCAGCTGTGTTAGGAGAGGCTCAAAGAAAAGTGGACTTCCGTCTCCCACCTCACAAATGATTTGGACTTCCAGGTCTCATAGATGATAATGAAAGCCCAGAAGCAGCTGCTCTGCGAGAGCTGGAAGAAGAAACTGGCTATAAAGGTGATGTTGCTGAATGTTCTCCAGGTTTGTATTGCTTTCCAGGGGTGCACTGGGGACAAACTGTTAGCCAAGCAGTAGATTCTTCTGTATATAAAAGGATTGATTCTTTGGGTATTCTTTATGGGCAGAATTCAGTTAACTTTTATTTCACCTAATTGACTAAAGAGAAATCCTAATTAGATTTGGGCACATAAACTTCCTGTCTCCTCCAAAGGAGAGGAAGTTTGAACAGGAAGGCCCTGAAACTGGAGAAGAATTAGGAAATTGTGTTGCCTTCCAGAGTTCCTCACATCTGAGCTTTATTATATACACACCTTATGCACATGCTATGCTGCTTTAGAGGTTTTTTTCTTCATGTATTAAAAGGATTTACAACATGTTAGTAGTACCATCTAACCCCTCAGACTTACCAAATGTTACTCAGGAACTCGGGGGGAAAATGTGAGTACTGACTACTTGTATACTCTACAGTCCTACAGCATATACTGACTAGAATAAACTAGTTTTCCTGCATCAATTCTGTGTTAAAGGAATTATGAGACCAGTCTTCTTCCGAAGACATTTAAGTCATGAAACATGACATCTGACTGGTGTCTGTAAAGAATACCTGCTGCTTCTCTCCATAGCTACATGTATGGATCCAGGTTTGTCAAACTGTACCACACACATCGTGACAGTAACCATTAATGGAGATGAGGCTGAAAATGTAAGACCCAAGCCAAATCCAGGTAAGTGAGCTACGTTGAAGGTAGATGAACTCCATTAAATATCTTTTAACTTCTAAGTTACTAGATTGATTTTTGATTGGTAAAAAGAATAATTGTCTTTTGCAGAAGCTTCATTAGTACTCCTGGCTATTTTCATAATCTTGTGTATTTTAGCGTTTTTCTTTTACCTCTTATTTGATTTTTATGGTTTCTTCATATAAAATGTTAAATTACACATTTCCATATTTTCTGTATGAAGCTAAATAGTAAACAGTGAAGATCATCAAAATCACTGATTTCTGTCTTCATATTTATAGGAATGGCATAAGTAATTATTACAGAACAGCAGCTTAACTCTTCTTATTGAGTTCCATTATTTAGAAAAGCTTTTAATAAATTCTTTGCTCGTTATTTCTTTGCAAGTTTGGAATTAGAAGCTTTAATGCCTATCTCAGTTCCTCACCACCCCCTTAAACAAGGTGATCATACATACACCACAAGAAATCCTGTATGAGAGCAATATCTTCCATTTCCCATCCTTTAGTTGTTCCTAAATGTTTTGGTATCCCACTACAGCTTATTTTAAACTAGAGGCCCGGTGCATGAAATTCGTGCACGGTTGGGGGGGTGTCCCTCAGCCCGGCCTGCACCCTCTCCAATCTGGGACCCCTCGAGGCATGTCCGACTACCCATTTAGGCCCGATCCCTGTGGGACAAAATCAATAGAATTTAGAATCCCCACAGGGGATCGGACCTAAACGGGCAGTCGGGCATCCCTCTCACAATCCAGGACTGCTGGCTCCCAACTGCTCGCCTGCCTGATTGCCCCTAACCACTTCTGCCTGCCAGCCTGATCACCCCCTAAATACTCCCCTGCCAGCCTGATTGCCCCTAACTGCCCTCCCCTGCTAGCCTGGTCACACCTAACTGTCCTCCCTTGCAGGCCTGGGTCCCCCCCAACTGCCCTCCCCTGCAGGCCTGGTCACCCCCAACTGCCTTCCCCTGACAGCCTAGTCACCCCTAACTGCCCTCCCCTGCCGGCCTGGTTGCCTCCAACTGCCCTCTCCTGCAGGCCTGGTGTCCCCCAACTGCCCTCCCCTGCAGGCCTTTTCCCCCCCAACTGTCCTCCCCTGCAGGCCTGGTTGCTCCCAAGTGCCCTCCCCTACAGGCCTGGGTCCTCCCTTAACTGTCCTCCCCTGCAGGCCATCTTGTGTCCACATGGGGGTGGCCATCTTGTGTGTTGGAGTGATGGTCAATTTGTATATTACCTCTTTATTATATAGGATGCTTGATTTTTAAAGTAGCAAACTGATGTGGCAATTACACTCATAGGTATATACCTAATTATACTCCTAGAAATTGAAAGCAGGGGCTCAAACAGATAACGTGTACACCAATGTTTGTATAGCATCTCATAGTACCCTAAAGATAGAAGCAACCTGAGGTTCCATTAACAGATGAATGGATAACAAAATGTGGTACATTCATATAATGGAATAACATTCAACCATAAGAGAATAAAATGTGCTGATACATGCTACAACTTGGATGAACCTTGGAAACATTGTGCTAAGTGAACGACGCCAGACTCAGAAGGGCAAATACTGTGTGACTGCACTAATATGAGATACCTGGAGTCAGTGCATTCATAGAGACAGGAAGCAGAATAGAGATACAGGGATGGGGAAGTTAGTGTTTACTAGTAATGGGTACCAGGTTTCCATTTGGGATGATGAAAAAGTTCTGGAGATAGATAGTCCTGATGTTTGCACAACAATGTGAATCTGTTTAAAACCACTAAATTATAACTTTAAAAATGGTGAAAATGATAAACTTTCTGACCCAGGTTTCTATTATATTCTTACTAGAGGCCAGGTGCACAAATTCGTGCACCAGAGGGGTTCCCTCAGCCTGACCTGCATGATCAGGCCAAAACCAGCTCCCCCAAGGGGTCCCGGATTGCGATTGTAAGAGGGTGCAGGCCAGGCCGAGGGACCCCACCCGTGCACAATAGAGGCCGAGGAGGGACACCGGAGGTTGGCCAGCCGGGGAGGGCCATGGGAGGGCTCCAGGGCGTCTCCATCCAATCTTGCTCAGTCCTGATCAGTCGGACCCCAGCAGCAAGCTAACCTACTGGTTGGAGCATCTGCCCCCTGGTGGTCAGTGCACATCATAGCACCTGGTCGATCAGTTGACTGCCCCCTGGTGGTCAGTGCACGTCATAGCGAGCAGTTGAGCGGCATTAGCATATCATTAGCATATTACTCTTTGGTCAGTTGAATGGCCAGCCGGACACTTAGCATATTAGGCTTTTATTATATAGAATAGTCATTTTATTTTCAAAGACCAATATGTTCTGAGTTAGCACTCATGCAGATTGCGTAGATATTGAAGTGATGTTAAGAAAAGATGGAAGGCCCTGGTTGGGGCACATGCTGGAGGCAACCAATCGATGTGTCTCTCTCACATCAATGTTTTTCTCTCTTTCCCTCCTTTTCACTCTCTAAAGATTAATAGTAAAAATATCCTCGGGTGAGGACTAACAACAACAAAAAAAGGTGTAAGTGAGATGGGTGAGGTTTCCAGCATCTTAAGCAATTAGAAAATATTCTCCTTCCTCCCTCCATCCCTCTAAAGTTGACAAGCAGCCACCCTCCGCCTCCACCTTTCATTTTGTCCAGGGACTGCTACTCTCAGATTCACAGGTCCCATGCATTTAACTTTCCTCTCAATCCCACTACTTCTGGCTCCTGGGCCAGAAAGCATGTTAGGCAGCCCTTCTGAGCACTTTATAGCCTTTTTTATCTGTCTTGCACAAAAATCTTCCAATGTTTTACCACTCCAGGCCTTGCTAAAATTTTCTCCTTCTGTTTATTTTCAGGAGATGGAGGTATGTTATTCAACTCCCAATGGCTGACAATGGATATGGCTTGATGTAGTGGTAATGGCTACAGGCATTTTGTGTTGTTCTGGTAGGCCCTCCTGTTCTTTAGCTTTGTTTTCACCTGCAGTTTGTTTGTTTAGAATTTGTGGAAGTAATTTCCTTACCAAAGAATGACCTGATGAAGAGACTTGAAGGTAAGCTTTCTTGAGATTATTACCCAACTTTCTCCAGTTTCCCCCTCCCACCCCCAGCAACGGGGAACTAGATAGAATTGTTTCTTTATATTCTTGCTCCTTAAAGTCAAAAACCTAGAAACTATTGTAAAACTGCAGTTGGCCAATAATAATTTTCCTTTCTGGTGGCATAGAATTTGAAAATAGAGCAAAATATTCCCTGTCAATGAAAGCTTTCAGCCGGGGGCTTTTTTCTCCTATAGAAGGGTCAAAATTATATTCCCACTAATTAGCCCAAACTATTCTACACCTTAAATCTTTAACCCATGACAATGCAGTGGCATAATTAGATGTCACTTAGCTGATTCTCAAATATGCTAGTAGGTTAGCTGGTTCTTTGTGCAGGTATAAGTTAAAGGAGAATTGAACAATATTCCTTCTATAAATATTGATATCTACTATATGCTAAGTGCAGTGTGCTGATATAATCAACCATACTAACTAGCAGTATGACCCTTAGTAAATTATTGGTCATATGTTACATTGTGAAATTCCTAGCCAGCCCATCTGTTAGGGATTTTGTTAAAATAAAAAAATAAATAAGGTTATATGGACAGATGTCCTTTGATATATGTACATCAGGATATACTGTACTGTAGACATGACAGAAGCCTTTTAAGAAGCTTCTCTATGCAGGCTGGGTAGGTGCCTATGCACTCATTTAATTTTTATTTCAAAAATTAATTCGAATCCCTGTTTCACCTGAAGCTTTGAGAACAGTCTCTTTCTTCCTTAACTACCAATGGCTTACAATTTTATTTCTAATGTCGATGTTGCTTATTTGAAAAGTAAAGTAGGTCTTTCAAAAACTGCTGTGATTTCAGATTCCCAGAAAGTTTCCATTCCTACTTTGCTGTTTAAAAAACTAGACCTAAGGTAAAAGTCACCTCCAGATTCAAAGTCAAAATTAGAAATACTTGCACTGAAAAGACTCAGTCATTTATTAGGTATTTCCTCAGATAAAGCCGTGGCCATCAATTACAGGCAGGATTTAACTTCGAGTCTGACAGATCTGACTGGATTAGAGGCTCAAACATGTATTAGTTATGACTTTGAACAAGTTTCATAGCCTCTCTGAGCTTTTCTCATGTATGGAACAATAGATAGCCCCTGTGTCTGAGGAGACATGAGTAAACGGGAGAATGTTGACACACAGTGCTTAAATGTTATATGCTCTCTTTTTATTATTTTTTTATATCAGAAAATTGTTTTTTAGATTCCTTCTTCCTTCCACCTAAGTTAACTTCCCTTCTGGCCTTAGAAGAGGGGGAAATAAAGAGCAAGAGAGGGAGGAAGGTAGAGGGTTATATAGAAGGGGGAGGGGTAAAAGCCAGTTTTCCTAGCTTTACTAGAATCAAAAGATAGTGATCAAATCATTTATTCATCACATTTGAGAAGTAGGAAGGAAGGTTTTTGAGTTCAGTTTGCTACAAGGAATAAGCTTTCAACACTTACCAAGCACCTGCATTCAGATGAGTAGGACATAAACCTGCCTCCAATGATTAAAATGTCTCAGCTTGTCCCTAAACAAGTGACTAAGAAAACAAGAGACAAATTTGAAGTCTGATAACCTCCATTAAGTTCTTTGTAGTAAGATTCTGAGATCTCATTCTTGATGGAATTCTAATCCTATCATGCACACAGTTAACGTGTATGTGCAAAATTATCTATCCCCTAGCAGCGGGAAAGACACGAATGGATCTTCAATAAATAACTGAGTATTCATAACTATATAGCTTCATAGTAGCAGAGTCCAATAGTGAGCTATAAATGAAAAAGTGAATCTATAAAGCTTTGCTATTTTAACACACAAAATCATCATCTTTGATATGTATGCTCTTCTATCTTTATTCTTAATTTTTTGTTGTTCTTGTCCCAAATTGGAATATAACTGCTTTTATACCCTTTATTCTTCCACTAGAGTAAGATCTTTGAAGGCAAAAAATGTCTTGTTCACCACTGTATTAACCAGCATCTAGCATAGGGACTGGTATATAGTAATTGCCTAGTAAATATTGATTGACAAGGGGGGTATTATCTTTTATTAACATCATTGTCTAACTTGTCTCCTTTGCTTCCTGTAGCACTGGTAACTGAAGAACATCTGACAGTGGATGCTAGGGTCTATTCCTATGCTCTGGCGCTGAAACATGCAAACACCAAGCCATTTGAAGTGCCCTTCCTGAAATTTTGAGGCCAGAGGAGAGTAGCCATGTTTTTGTTCTATAAATGAGGCCATAAGGTCTCCTTCACTAAGACTTTGTATTCAGCTAAGTTTGATGGAAATGTAAAATTACCTTTTCATAAAATAAGATCAACAAAAAATGCATGTGGTGGTATGGAATTATAATTATAGGTAGGCTATTGCCTTCATTTAAATGCTAAATGCAAATATGTTTAACCCATTTTTTTTAACTTCAGCTGTTATCTAACCTAATCCAAGAAATAGGCGTTAGAAGAGACCTGAATTCTAAATTAGGTCAACTACTCTTACCTCAAACTCCCAACATAAAATTCTATAGCCGATGGCATACCTGATTTGGCTTAGTGGTTAGAGCGTTGACCCTAGAACGGAAGGGTCATGGGTTCAGTTCCTGTCAAGGCTGTACCTCAATTGCAGGCTCAATCTGATCCCTAGGCCCTGCCTGCAGGAGGTAACCAATCCGTGTGTCTTTGTCACATCGATTTCCTCTTTCTATCTTTCCCCCTCCCTTACACACTCTTTAAAAATCAGTGGAAAAAATATCCCCTGGTGAGGATTAACAACAAAAAATTCTATAGCTGAGTATAGACAAATTATATTGTTTAAAAGAAACCATTACATTATTTAAAGGAAACCAATATAGGGACTCCTATTTGAATTATCTGCTATATGGAATTAATCTGTGTAGCAAAGGATATAAAACCCATAGAGTAACATTCATAGGCCAGTGTTTACATTTAGCTATTGTCATTATATCTGCCTACTACTTAAGTAATGAAAAATGGTTAATTTCATTCACTATAAGAAAGTTAAGAGGCTAATGAAAATACAAGGCCCTTCCCTCTAAAGCAGCAGTTGCCAACCTTTCGGACCTCACGGACCACCAGTGGTCCACGGACCACCGGTTGGTGACCGCTGCTCTAAAGCATGTGGACATATTTGAGAATCTCATTTCCTATCCTTACCTTAAAAAAGTAACTTGAAGTTCTAAAACACCAAATCCATGGTAGTAGGATTTACATAGTTTGGGGCATTGTTGTCTTGGTATTCAACCATGAGTGCAGCCAGCAAGGTTAACAAGTACCAGAAACCCATTATAAACTACTTTAAAGGAAAAAACAGGATTGTTTCTGGTTCATGCCATGCCTGATGCCTGTCATCCAAAAGGTCTACCAGGGTTACGGGGCCATCTCCTTACCTCCTGAGCCAAGGCTCTTGGGTTGACTGTATGGCCTCCAACAACTCTAGGATCACTGTTTTTTCAGCTTAGCTCCCAGAAAAAGTCTCAGGATGATTCTCACTGGCCAGCCCTAAGTCATGATTTGAGCTCTGGACCCAGGGGTTTAGCCAGGCCCCTCAGAACCAGATAAAATCAGGGTACTAATGCCAAAAAATGCTGCAATATAGTTCCTCTGTCTACAGGTTCACTCTCTTTTCCAGATACTTTGATGAACCTACATATAAGACCATTAAATTATACGTAAGGATAGAATTATAGAATCAGAAAACTGCATAGATCAAGTCTACTCTCCCAATATATACTGTGAAAATTAAGCCCCAACTACCTGCTCTAATGTAGCCTTCCCTTGTGCTATACCCCCACCCTTTTGTTTCTTACAGATACAGATTTTTTAAATCTTTGTTAAAAATACAGTATTATATATGCCCCTCTTTTTCCCCCATTGACCTCTTCCAGCCCGCCCCCACCCCTGCCCCAGGCCTTCACCACCCTATTGTCTGTGTCCATAAGTTATGTGTATACACAGGCATGCAAGTTCTTTAGTTGATCTCTTCCCACCCATCCACCCACCCCTACCTTCCCTCTGAGATTTTTCAGTCTGTTCCGTGCTTCTGTATCTTCTGGATCTATTTTCTTCATCAGTTTATTTTGTTCATTAGATTCCACATGAGTGAGATCATGTTTTAAACACAGGCATCATAATTCTCCAGAGATCCTAACCATTTCCCTCTCAAGGACCAAGTCCTCTAATTTCCCTTATTATTACCCTACTTCAAAATCAAGAAATAAGGCATATGTAAAATACAGACTCTAGCTAAGACCTGTCTCTCCAAATAGAGCAGCTCTTCCTGAGCCACTCCCATGGGAACTGAGAAACATACTCTTAACTCTTGATGAAGAGATATGCATAACCCGATTGTCCTTTCTGTTTTTTACTCCTCCTAAGAGAAGTGACAGCTAAATCCTAGAACATAACCCTAATGCCACTTACATTATCTATAAACATCAAAGACTATGCTTTGGAAATTAGTTTGAGAACTTGCAGTCTGAACATTTTCATCGGCTGGCACTGTTAATTTGTCAGAATTTAAAATTTGAAGGTTTCCCATAAAAGCCTTATTTTTTACCTTCTCTTGGGAAAAAAAAAAAATCAGATATAACACCAGGTCTCTATTTCTATGGCTGGTCTTCAGCCCAAAGATGGTTGACCATCCTTGCTGTCCTGCCTTGCCCTTGTAAGTTATTTGGCTTTGTGATCAGAAGCTAAGTAAGATATACTTCCAACGATGGAAAACCATACTTCTGAAAAGGAAGCTTTTCAAAAATTAAGTCTGCTCTCTGTTTGAACAAAACACATGCTCTAAAAATGAATTATTGATAAAGAACTGCTATTTCAAATGGGGGCTGGGATATCATTTAAGACCACTGTTTTCCTGCTTCCAAATGTTAGTGACATAACTGAGCAACCTCAAGTTGGTCACTGTCCCTCAATATTTTAGGATTATGCACTAAAACTAATTACATTTGACCTCTTGCAATAGGCATCTCGGGATAGACTTTGTATGAATACAATAAACCTACACAAAGCATTTAATTTCAGATTTTATTTTTCCAACACAACTGAAACAGTTGTATTAAATAAAAGTTTATTGTCTACTGTTTACACTCATGTTGCTGCTACAAAGTACAACAACGTACACAGATTCCTAGCATGAATTACTCATTGTTCACCCCCACTGAACTACAGACATTGCTTGAGAATTAGATCTCTGCTTTAGGGATTTAAAAAAAAAGAAAAACACAACTGGGGCATAGTATCTTGAAAGAGCTTTCTCAAGTGACTTGGAATTCACAGGCATAGCCAATACAGCAAAAACAGCACCAACCGTGCTGTCACTGGGAAGAAAGAATGGAAAACATGAACAGTAGTTATAAGCAGTTTCTCTAATGACAGAAGCTTGAAGAAGCTTCACTTTGCCCATCTGGGCTAAGTGGCTGCTTTGAGAAGGGACAAAAGGGAAGGGATGAAGAGGGAGGGCTGGAACATGGATACTACACAGAAAGTATAAAAATTATATCTAAAATAGAGATCAGCCCAAAATACTGGAAAGTGGCAATTTGAACTATGTTTATTTTTAAACAAATGGGGGAAATAGTGTTTTGAATGTGTGCAAAACTGATCCACATTACCTCACCGTCAAAACTGAACACGGCAAGGCAGGTACATTGGTTTCCAGCATCACAGGCAAACTACATGTATATTTCCTAACGAATAATGTAAACTTCAGTTTTAAGGCAGCTGGTACTAATGCTGCACACAGGCTTAGCTCGGTGCCCATTTCAGAAATGGGACAGTTAGCACTTAAAAAAAAAATGAGGGGAGAAATGGAGAGTCAGCATTATTTGACAAAAACAATGTGTCAAAATGTTTTCCCTTAACACAAAAGTATTGGAACATTTAGAAAAACAAAGCACCCATCCCACCTACTTCAGCCTGTTCCTTAACAAATATTTCAAAATACTGATAAATAATCGTGACTGCGAGCAGAATTCCAGTGCCAGAGCCAATGGCCCCTAAGAAGTCAGCCAACACTGACAGGGCGCCAATACACAAACCGCCGAATGCAGCTGCGGTGGGGATATACCTAGAAGACAAAACGAAGTTAGGCAGCAGAGGGAACTGAAAAGGGGCCACAGAAGCAATAATATGTTATGTTGAAGTGTGATTCATCTAACAGGGAACAGTCTGCAGTACTGATGGTTTGTCGATAGCAGTTACATGTTGATGAAAATTGACTAAGGGAATGACTTCCTCCCTGATTTTGAAAAGCAGTTAACAGCCAAGAAAGGCAATGATTTTGATCAGATCAGAATCTTCAACTAGATTTAAGTATTAAAATATTTAATATTTTTAAATGGGTAACCTTTAGCTCCCTCTTCTAAATGAACAGTGAATTTCAAAATGGTTTCTAAATATATTTATGTGACAAGATTTGGATAATTCTCTTCCAACAGTAACTTGACATTGGCTGCATGTTATAACCACCTGGAGAACTGTTAAAAATAATGGGATTGTATTTAAAATACTCCAGAAAGAAAAAGGAAAAAGATTAGGGTTGGCCGAAACCGGTTTGGCTCAGGGGATAGAGCGTCGGCCTGCGGACTGAAAGGTCCCAGGTTCGATTCCGGTCAAGGGCATGTACCTTGGTTGCGGGCACATCCCCAGTAGGAGATGTGCAGGAGGCGGCTGATCGATGTTTCTCTCTCATCGATGTTTCTAACTCTCTATCTCTCTCCCTTCCTCTCTGTAAAAAATCAATAAAATATATTTTAAAAAATTATAAAAAAAAAGAAAAAAAAAGATTAGGGTTGAATGAAAGAAGAATGACAGAATAATAACTACTAAAGTTGGATATATATGGGTACATGCAGGTTCACTATACTATTCTCTGCAATCTGTGTTCTCAATAAATAAAATTTAAATATAAATACTAGTGCCTTTTCAACAATTATGGAACAATTGGATATCCACATGCAAAAGAAAGAATCTGAATGCCTATCTCACACCAAACAAAACTTAGCTCAAAGACTGAAATCTAAGAGCTGAGACTCCTAAGAGAAAAAAGAAATAAATCTGTGACCTTGGGTTAGGCAATGCTTTCTTAGATACAACAGCAGCACAAAGCATCCAAAGACAAAACTGATATATTGAACTTCATCAGAATTAAAAACTTGTTCGTCAAAGGATACCATCAAGAAAATGAAAGGGCAACCCAAAGAATGACAAAATATTTGTAAATAACATACCTAACAAGAGACATCCAAAATATTTTTTTAAATAATGTTACAACTCAGTAACAAAAAGATAACCCAATAAAAAATGAGCAAAATAGCCCTGGCTGGTTTAGCTCAGTGGTTAGAGCTAATCAGCCCAGGGACCAAAGGGTCATGGATTTGATTCCCAGTCAAGGGCATATACCTCATACTTTGGTTTGATCCCCAACCCAGGTGGGGGAACCTTTGGGAAGCAACCAATCCATGTCTCTTTCACATCGATCTCTTGGATCTCTCTCCCTTCCACTCTCTAAAAATCAATGGGAAAAATATCCTTGGGTGAGGATTAACAAAAAACAAATTAAAATGAGCAAAATATTTGAACAAACATTTCTCCAAAGACAATACACAAATGGCTGATAAACACATGAAAAGCTGCTCAACATCATTACTCATCAAGGAAAAGCAAATCAAAACCACAATGAGGTATCGCTTCATACCCAGTAGTTGGCTATATACTAATCAAAAAGCAAAAACTAGTGCTGGAGAGGATGTGTGGCAATTGGAACCTTCACACATATACAGCCCCTCTGGAAGACAATTTGGCAGTTCCTCAACATGTGAAACAGTTACTATCTGACTCATCCATTCCTAGATAAATAAAAACATACTTCCACACAAACTTTCTACAAGTATGTTCATAACAGCCATTATTCATAATGGCCAAAAAGCGGAAACAACCCAAATATCTATCAACTAATGAATGGGTAAATAAAATGTATTATCCACACAATGGAATATTCACAGATAATGGATGAACTTTGAAAACACTATGCTAGTAAAAAAAGCTATTCATAAAAGATCACATATATGATTCCTTATGTATGAAATGTCCAGAATAGGCAGAGGGTAAAAAGTTTCCTGGGGCTGGAGGGAGGGGAGAATGGGGTTGGAATGGGAAATAACTAATGGGTACAAGGTTTCTTTCTGATTGGTGAAAATGTTTTTAAAATTAGAGTATAATGATTACACACTCTGAATATACCAAAAAAAATTTTAAAAAATACACTAAACCATACATATACTTCAAATGAGTGAATTACACAGTATGTGAATTATACCAATGAAGCTGTTTATCAAAAAACTGATGCCTGAGACCCACCCACTCCAGACCAAAGAAATCACCATTCCTGAAGATGGGATGTTAGTAGTTTTTAAAAGCTCCCAAAGTGATTTTCTGTACAGCCAGCCAACAATGAGAACCTCCCATCTACATTTTAACACTTGGCTGAGCTGTGAAGGGGAACACAATTCCAATTAAACTAATTTAGTTGTCATTTTGATGTGGAGAACAATTAACTTTTATGTTCAATTTTGGTCCTTTTGTGTGAAGTAGAAATGCTGAAAATATAAATTTAAATAAATAAAGAATAACATTTGGCAAGAAAGGGAAGATTGAAAAACTGAGTATATGTTGCCTGCCCCCACCCTGCAAAGGATGAAATCAAATGACCTTACCTGTTAAGCTCATGAACCATAGAGGTATCTCTGTGGCCCCTCATTACCATTTGCTGTTCTTTAAGCTGTTTAGCTACCTGTCGAAAGAAACACAACTTTTAAAATCAAACTAACATTTCACTGTTCACTATCTACCCAGTTCTGTGTGAAGGGCTTTCTATACACTAATAAGTAAGATAACAAGAACCCTGAAGTAGGCACCGTCATACCATTCCTATTTTAAACCTGAGGATACTGAGGCTACAATACTGCACAACCACATTACCCATAAACTAAACCAGCGTTCTCAATCTTTTTTCACTATCACCTTCCTTAAGAAAAATTAATACTAAGAAATAATATTTTGTCAGGTAGGGTTGAGCTTTGGAGAGTCACAAACCATTATAAAGTCTATGTTTCACCTACCAGGAACCAATTTTTAACCCTATGGGGAGGTCATATTACTTTATTATTAATGTATGAATTAAAATTTAATTTACAAAAATAAGATCTGACATCTAAAATTTATAAATTATTTTTATTTTGAAATAAACCAAATACTTACATCTTTGGCTGAGGAACCAGACACCTCTATCCACGTCTTAGAAAAGAATGCACATGATCCAAGCATAAAGATGATATAAACAACCACATGGACAGGATCCTCAAATATGGCACCCATAGACTCAGGAGGAGAAAGATAATAACAAAGGCCTCCAACTGGGTAAGAGCGAGCAGGTCCTCCCCCACTGACATCCTACAGAACAAGAAGGAAAAGAACAAATGGCCAACCTAACTTGTCAAGCATACATTTTTATAACTTTTCAAACTCCTCAAAAATTAGGACAATGGTTTAAGCTCAAAGCACCTACAGCTAATGGCTATAAATAACTTAAGGATTTGCTTTTGTATCTAATATCTTCATTCCTTCAAAATTATATAGTGAACATCTCTTACATAAAGATGTAGGTATATTAATAACAGAAGACTGATTTAAGAAAAAATCTATGAGAAGATAGAAAAAAGACTACATTTATAGTCAATCTTTTTTTGTTGTTGTTAATCCTCACCTGAGGATATTTTTCCATTGATTTTTTTTTTTTTTTTTAGAGCAAGTGGAAGGGAGGGGAGGAGACAGAGAAAAACATCTATGTGAGAGAGAAATTGAGCTCCAATCAAGGTATGCAACCTTGACCAGAATCGAACTTGGGACCCTTCAGTCCTCAGGCCAACACTCTATCCAGTGAGCCAAACCAACTAGGGCTATAATCAATCTCTTATTAGAATCTGAAATTTCCTGAACTATATAAGAGTATGCAATGAAGGTCTGGAGAAAGGGCGGGAGGAGGGAGGGTCAATGGGGAAAAGAAGAGGGGTACATCTGTAGTACTTTCAACAAAAGATAATAAAAACATAAAAAGAGTTTTATGCACCACAATAAAACCCTTCCTTACACATGATTCTTTCATTTCAAAGTATTCTATTAAGAATGCAATCAATTGAAATATTGACAGAAGTCTAACAACTCACTGCCTAAATGTTATTTGTTTGTATAAGAGTCTTGATAAATATATACAATGAGATTTTTAGCAACACAAATATTTAAGAATTTTTATAGTAACAGAAATGGGACCAGCATGTATTTGCTCTTATTAAATAAAAATTTTGGGATATAGGGTGTGAGAAAGCAATTTCTGGTTGCAAAGATTAATTTATCTTGATTCTTGAACTTATAACTTCCAAATAATTCTTTTACTGTGCCCCTACAATTAATATTACTAAATCAAAAGCATTGTTTATAGACAAATTCAATTCCCCAATAATTCTCTCATTTAAAAAAAATATTAGTCAAGGTCACAATATATTCTATACAACCATTCAATGCATTTATTACTTTGTAATTTTTATAGTAATAATTACAGCTGGACTATTAGTTCATGAGGGGAGAAAAAGATTCCTCCCATAATCACAGGTAATCAAATTTCTGTTAAATGAATGGAAAAGGAGTATTACAAATAGAACAAATCCTATTTCCTCCAACTAACATTCAAAAATCACTGTCTTGCTCTAACCGCTTTGGCTCAGTGCATAGAGTGTTGGTCTGCGGACTAAAGGGTCCCGGGTTCAATTCCAGCCAAGGTCATGTACCTTGGTTTTGGGCACATCCCCAGTAGGTGGTATGAAGGAGGCAGCTGATCAATGTTTCTCAATGTTTCTCTCTCATCGATGTTTCTAACTCTCTATCCCTCTCCCTTCCTCTCTGTAAAAAATCAATAAAATATATATTTTTTAAAAATCAGTCTTACCCTGTTAAACTTCAAATTTCTTTTAAAAATTATCCTCAGTAAAAGCACAGATATATCAGTCACTATAACTTAAAATGTAGAAGATAGCATATTAAGATAAATGCACAATATATTAAGCACCATACTTCAGTATAATGACTAAAAATAATATTCTTTAATGCAATACAATTCTAGAATTACATACTCTGCAAAAGAATAAAGGATCTTAGTATTTTTTAATTCTATAGTTTTAAAGGAGAAAAATACTCCTTGGTCAGGTGATAGAATTTAAACCAATCAGAATTCAATCCAATCCCACAATTAACACTTCAATAACAATGTGGCTGGACTGCTTTAGAAGAAGCTCTGATACCAAGTACCTATAAAAGGAAGTCAGAATTTACTGGATTCTATTTCTAGCATCTGTTCTCTCTTTAGTTTAGTAATTTCATGTCTGTCTCCAGCCCAGTTAATCACAAACTAGTTTAGTGCCATTCAGGCTATGAAAAACAGGAAGGATGATTTCTGTATTCCATATGTTATCAACAAATAGCTTCTTTTTAAAAACATTATTCCAGACAATAGTGGAATGAGATTACAAAACACAGAATCATGAGAACCACTGTAATTTTAGCTTAAAAGATCATTCAAAGGAAATGCAAAAATGCTTCCTACTTAAGTGACTCTGAAAATGTTATAACAACTACTTCAATTATGGCTCATCTCTTTCAGTTAAAATTATAACCATGAAATGCAAATTACAATAAATGAAAACACTTGAATAAATAATAAAATACTCACTGCCCACTGTCCTAGTAAATTAACTAAAAAGTTGCCACTGAATCGAACAGACAGCATCTGGGAAATAACATAGAGGTTTGACACCAACGCTGACTGAAGAATAATGGGGATGTTCGAGGTGTAGAAGAGCTTGATGGGGTAGCTGCTGTATTGTCCTCGATACCGAGCCGACTTGATGGGCAAGTCAACACGAAATCCCTACAAAGTGAAAATTCAGAGTAAGAGGAACTGTACATCCTATATAATAAAAGCATAATATGCAAATTGTCCCCTCAACCGGGAATTCGACTGCTCACTATGACATGTGCTGACCACCAGGGGGTAGTAAGGAACATGGTGGGTATCGGTGATGCAGCGCTGGTAGCAGGCAGCAGTAGAGGCACTGCCAGCCCCGATGGGCCCCAATGAGAGTGGGACACAGAGGGATGGTGGAGCAAGTGAACTGATGGCACCAGGCCAACACAGGTGTAAGCAGGGCCCGATCGCCCCACCAATCACCCCACAGATGGCAACCAGTGGCGGTGGTGGAGGCGGGGCTGCCACCTGGCTCCCAGGCGCTGAGGGAGTCAGGCAGGGTCCCGACTGCCCTGCCAATCGCCATGCAGACAGCAAGCAACGCTTCGATTGCTGGCTAGGCCTAGGGAGCACACCTGTCCACAAATTTCGTGCACCAGGACTCTAGTATCATATAAACAATACAGAAAGCCAAACCAGGAACAGTAGGAAATATGAAAAGATAATGATAATAAAACTTAACCCTTCCACACAAAGGCATGCAAACAGAAATTCCTTTCTATTTCATTTTCATTCTACTTTGTTATTTACACCTCTGTTTCTAAAGAAAGGAATTATTTGCTTGACTAGATTTTGAAACATTGACTTATTAGAAACTAACATTTCAAATAAAAATCCACATCCCACTTACTTCAAAAAGAAAGTATACTTACCTGAAAATATATAACAACAGCAAACACAAAAACAGTAGCAATGAGGTTCATGAGATTGGGCAAGTTCTGACGGTAGAAAGCCTCCCTTAAAGCTCGGACTTTGTCGGTCCTGGTGGCCAGTAAATGAAAGAGAGCTATGACTGCACCCTCAAACTCAGTACCTGATAAACCAAGAGAAAAATTAACTGTAGATGCCAAAGTTATCCCAAAGGTCAAAACAAATAACCTTGAAACTATAGTACTCAGCAAAAAATATGAGTGAAAATAATTCATCGGTATTTGTGATATAGCCATATGTGGAGCTTCTAAAATATTTTGATCATTGAGGCAAAATGTATGTTTTTTAACATAAATTTGAAGTTTCTCAAGAGAAGTTTCTTGATGGAAACAACCAAAGTAGAGTAAGCCAAAAAAATATTTCATTCATAATGCTTTGCTTCTCCTTTACTTTCAAGAAGGGAAGAGTACTGCGGTAAGGGGAGGGGTGGCAGCAGCAAAGCAGAGTAGAGGTCAGATTCAAAAGATATATGTTACTCTACCAAGCTTGCCTTTAAGTTCATTTTACCAGGAACATTAATAAACCATTGTTGCTATTTTCTTAAGGCTGGGATTAGTTTAGATGTTAACCCTTACAAATCTAGGATGGCATTTTGAGAGAAGTGGAAATGGGTAAGGGGAAAAAGAGTAGAAATATTTCAAAATTTAGGTGCGAATACCAAGCCAAGTAGAATAGCAGCAAAAGTATTAGTGCTCCCTGATGATACAAAGAATAACAGTTTCTTCATCTGAAAAATCCTAATCCACTACCTTTTGATCCCCCTAGCAATGCTGAAATTGGTCAAATTCATGAGTTCTGCAGCAATGGCTTAGGCAAATAAAAATTTTCAAATGCTTGGGACCACTGAAATTTGAATAAGCAGAGGCTAAAATGTAGATATTCTTTTTGAAGTAATATTTCAGACTCCACAAATCTCTGCTAATAATTTTGAATAATTAGCATCAATTGTCCGCTGGAACAGTAAACCCAGATATCTACAGGCATGTACTGCTCCATTACGTGTTACTTTTCAACACACATCCAGCAACACTCGTGCAGTCGCAGTCACTGTGTGATGTACCTCTGCCAGTGTTAATAGTAGTGGGACTAAAGGCCTTCCAGACAATGGTTTCACAGATGTTGGTGGCAATAAAGAGGGAAATACCAGACCCCAGGCCGTAACCCTTCTGTAGCAGCTCATCTAACAGCAGCACAATCAAACCAGCAACAAACAACTGTGGGGAAAGAAATGCAAGTAAGCGGAAGCAAGAAACAACTCAAAAAAGGGGAAGACAAGCACCAGTGACTACTTTCAAAGTATGGGCATGTCTAACACATTCAAACCTAATGATTACAATATCACTATTATGATTCTGCATCTTTTAACCCACTTTGATTTAATCAGAAGCTAATCCTGAAAATCAGATGATTAGAAACATTGCTATATTGTATAGCAGCCATTTCAACTTTAAAATAGATGTTACCATCAGAACAGTTTCCCTTACAATAAGGGAAATAAGGCTTATTCCCTTAAATAAGGCTTATTGAAAAGCACACTATAAAACAAAAATGTTCACAGTTGTAGAATTTATGACAGCAAGAAACTGAGTACATCCCAGATATCTCCAAGCAAGTGAAAGGCCAAATGAATTATGGTGTAACAAGATGCAATTGCACACTGCCATGAAAGAAAAGTATGTGAACTATGTTGATACGTTTTTTAATTATATATAATATTGTATATATTGTGTACTTATTATATATCTATGGAATAAGTAAAAAGGTGAAGCACAAATTAATACATACACAGATTATAACAATGTAAAAATGCATTCTATACATATAGTGACAAAGATTGAATGTAAATTTCAAGATAGTTAAGAGTTCATAGGTTCCTAAGTTCGTAACTTTTTTTAAAAAATGAAAGCATGCTAACTTTAATTTATGTGAAAATGGAAATTCTTAATTTTCCTCTTGGATAAGACATTTCTGTAAAAGTGTATACCAATTAAAAATAAGCCCTAGAGCCTGGCCAGTGTGGCTCACTTGGTTAAGCATCATCACAAGCTCCAGGAGGTCAACGGTTCAATTCCAGGTCAGGGTACATGCCCGGGTTGGGGCTCGATCCCCAGTAGAGGGCATGCAGGAGGCAGCCAATGGATGTTTCTCTCTCATAGATGTTTCTTACTCTCTCCCTCTCCCTGAAATCAATAAAAACATATTTTAGAAATAATAATAAGCCCTAGACTTAAAAGTGACCTTGACCTGCACTCAGTAACCTGATCAATCAAGGAAGAAAATACACTTCTATACCCTCCCACCCCCGTCTCATGCCTGTCCCCACTATAAAGACACCCTCTTACAGAAGCTAAGGAAATGTCACTTCTGTGAAGCATCTCTGAAGCATCTCCCATCATTACTTACGCAGTTCCCTAATATCCCCATTAGAAGAGAGAGCAAACTACAGTACACTATATTAAGCATGCTTACCTTACACAGGGCTTATTTTATTTTCCTTAACTGTAATTTCAATGGTTGTACAGAGCCTAAATTGTCTATTGACAATCTTTTAGTTTAACTTTCAATGGACTGGAAAAATAGTACAATTCTCAAAACTTCTAAGTGAGCTCATAAATCCTTTACTTTTTACATTTTGACAAGATAAAAGAAGTTAGGATTTATTACTGAGATTTTATTTTTACCACAATTATGTAATAAATACTCCCAATCACACAGAAACCCAACCCTGTGCAAAGAATAAGAGCTGTCCACAAACTAACAGCCAATCAAAAGCATTATCATGGGCTTCTGACTAAATGACTGATTGAATAACCTGTCCAGAATCACATGGACAACTCTGAATCAACTGTAATTCAAACCACTTGTTCAGACCAATGTTCATCAGTTTATAGAATGATTTGTGTATATCCTATGAAAACAAAAACTCATTTTTCTAACTGGAGAAAGGCATTATAGAAAAACCTAAATGAGAAATGGTTTCTATAATTAAAGAAGATGAAAGATGGTAAAAAGCATACATGCCTGAGAGGAATTAGACACCAGAAAGTTAGAGCATCTCACTGACTAAAACGGTGATAAGAACTGAATACTAACTGAATGCCTTTGTAGATGTAAAATCAATATGAATCTCTAAAGCAGGCATAAAACTAACACTGTACATTTCAACCCTACAGATGCATTCACGCACAAACAACTGTTTGACAAAATAATACTTATCTTTACAATGTGCCATGCACACTGATAGTTTCAATTCTTTTTTAATTTTAATCAAGACATATTATTTAGATTTCAAAACTCACTAATTGAAAGACTGACCATGTGAATGAAACAAGAATAATTAAGTTGAGAAATATCTTATATAAGAACATGCAAACAGTTTTTAAAACCTATGTTTCTAGGTAGAAACACATGGATCCAATCATATCTCTTCAAGGTACCCACACATTTTCGTTTTTGAAAAAAATATATTTTATTGATTTTTTACAGAGAGGAAGGGAAAGGGATAAAGAGCTAGAAACATCAATGAGAGAGAAACATCGATCAGCTGCCTCCTGCACAATCCCTACTGGGGATGTGCCCGCAGCCAAGGTACATGCCCTTGACCGGAATCGAACCTAGGACCCTTGAGTCCGCAGGCCGATGCTCTATCCACTGAGCCAAACCAGTCAGAGCCCCACACATTTTCAATGTTAGCAATGCCTTAAAAAGAAGCAAATAGATCATTACCCACTGATGATAAGTAAACATGACATATTCTCTATACTTAACACTAGAAGAATTTACCATAACACAAATATCTGTGCACCAGAATTTATGTAACAAATATATATGCACTAAATTTGTTTTATTCCTAGAACATAATTATTCCTGGATTTGTAATACTGATAAAAAATTAAAATAGCTTAATTCCATTTAATATCAATTTAAATCTGTAACTAACACGTTAAGAAGTCTATACTTTATCTAACTAACCCAGAACTGCTCAGCTGAGGTTCTGTAAAAGTCTAAATCTAACCTTAGTAAAACACTAGAAAAATTTTACTGATTCACAATGTTAAGAGCTAGATGCCAATTCTGGGTATCTTTTAAAAATCAGGATTATTCTAAACTATGGGTTACGTAAAGCAAATGCTAAAAAATAAGCCGGACCGGTTTGGCTCAGTGGATAGAGCGTCGGCCTGCGGACTCAAGGGTCCCGGGTTCGATTCCGGTCAAGGGCATGTACCTTGGTTTCGGGCACATCCCCAGTGAGGGGTGTGCAGGAGGCAGCTGATCGATCTCTCTCATCGATGTTTCTAACTCTCTGTCCCTCTTCCTTCTTCTCTGTAAAAAATCAATAAAATATATTTTAAAAATAAATAAATAAATAAATAAATAAAATAAAATAAATATAAATCAACAATTAGTATATTAATATCCTCAACAATGCCAAAAGCATATGAAGAAATTTTAAGCACTGAAATATCTTTCTATCCATTCCAACTTTTCTTCCTCCAATTCCCAAAGGCTATAAATTTGCCAACCAAGTGTTTTTTAAATGGAGAAATAATGACAAAGTTATTCTTTAAAGAAATGTACTTTATACCAAACAGAAACACACAGGGGCTCAGAAAACTACCGATGACTCTGATTAAAAATTCCTCCCCCGCCCTAACCAGTTTGGCTCAGTGGATAGAGCGTCGGGCCTGCGGACTGAAAGGTTCCAGGTTCTATTCCAGTCAAGGTCATGTACCTTGGTTGCGGGCACATCCCCAGTAGGAGGTGTGCAGGAGGCAGCTGATCAATGTTTCTCTCTCATTGATGTTTCTAACTCTCTAGTCTCTCTCCCTTCCACTCTGTAAAAAAAAAAAAAAATCAATAAAATATATTTTAAAAAAAAATTCCTCCCCTTGTGCCTGGACAGTGTGGCTTGGTGATTGAGCTTCAACCCAGGAACTAAGAGGTCACTGGTTCAATTCCCAGTCAGGGGGACATGCCCAGGTTGCGGGCTCTATTCCCCGTAGAGGGCATGCAGGAGGCAGCCATTATCTCATGTGTCTCTGTCATTGACGTTTCTTTCTCTTTTTTAAAAATATTTTTGTATTGATTTCAGAGAGAAAGGGAGAGGGAGAGACAGAAACATCAATGATGAGAGAGAATCACTGATCGGCTTCTTCCTGCACACCCCTATGGGGATTGAGCCCACAACCCAGGCATGTGCCCTTGACCGGGATTGAATCCAGGACCCTTCAGTCCATAGTCCAACACTCTATCCACTAAGCCAAACCAGCTACAGCATGTCACTGATGTTTCTATCTATCTCTGGAAATAAAAACATATTTTTTAAAATTCTTCCCCTTGTCAAAAGACAAAAAACGCCCTCCCTACTTGTTGTTGTTTGTTTGTTTTAAGCAACTAAGAACAACCTAAATTTATTAGCTCATAGTTCTGTAGGTCAGAAGCTTGAGCAAGCTCAACTGGGTTCTTTGCTTTGTCTCCCAAAGTTGACATGAAAGCATTAGTTAGCCAAGGCTCTTAGCTAGATGGTCTAGGAAAAAATCCAAGTCAAGCTCATTCAGAATGAGGTCAAAATCCAGTTCCTTGTGGATTGTAGGTCTAAAGTATACCCGTTTTCTCCCTGTCATCCAAGGACTACTATATTCCCAGAAGCCACCTGCATTCTTCCTCATGTAGCCTCTTCCATCTTCATGGCAGAGGGGCAAGTCTTTCTCAAGCTTTAAATCTGACTTCCTCTTCTGCTCCATCCCTATTGTTACTGATGCCAATAAATACCTGAACAATCTCTCTCCTTGTTCTGAATCACGCTAACTAAACAATTATCTTATTATGATCTTCCTAAATAAAAAAGAATTATTAAAAAAAGAATGGTCAACCATGCCTGTCTGAGATGGTCATATTTTTTAATACAAATATTTGTAAACTAGTATTTTGATTTTATTTACAACTATTTTTCTAACCTTAATTCTTTTGACCATTAGAAAAACTTTCCTGAATTAATCCTAATTTCACAGAGTGAGCAAGAAGAGGCATTTCCAAGATAAGCAGAACTCTAGATGCCCAGTGTTTAATTTAAACAAACTTCTTTTCAAAAGTCAATAAATAACTATATATTTTAAGTACAATCCATTTGAGCAACTTCTCTAAATGATTTTTAAGGATTGTACATTACAGAAATATCTACCAAACTTTACACACTTTAAGATACTTAGTGGAGGATTAAATTAATGTTGGCCTTCAAAAATTCCATTCCAAAGCATCCATTTTAAAAATTCTTAGAATACATGTATGAGTATTTATAAAGTATTTCACTGATCCAAAGATATTAAACTATGATACAACTTATTACAAAAAAAATTGATTTTCTACTTATAAAAAGTTATTTTAGATTTAGATATAGATGTTTATCACCTAGCTTGCTCTTTCTGTGTCTTTGTGTACACACAATAACTTTTCATTTCAATAACAAATCACAGCAATTTTGGAATACATTTTAAAAAGCAATTAAAGTAAAAAAAATCAAAAATTGACGCGATGACATGAACAGCTATAATCAAGTTGACACCCATGTAGGAAAAGACAAACTATCAGAACTGCCACCTGGCTGAGTGCAATTGTAAGACACTATCACAATTGTAAGAAAACATCCTGATTTCAGAGACATCACAATGTGAAAAATGTGCATATTAGAATCAATGAAATAGAGTTGATCCATAATTCAATATATTATGCAGCTATAAGGCTATCAGAATTTTAAATTTTCACATCAACATGATACATGTCACTTCAATTATCAAAATATTCTATAATTCAAAAGTAAGAAAATTAATATTATCAACCACCTAAAGACTTGTTAGAAAAAAGGGATGAAACTGTTTTGTTATCTGCATATAAAAAATGGGATTTCTCACCTGAATAATGATAAGGAGGCAGATTCCAGCACCCATTTCAGCAGGATCCCCATACATGCCTGTCATGACATATACAATGGCTTGCCCAATGGTAATGATCATACCAAATACTGACAAAAATTGAGGAAAAAAGAGTACATGTTACAACCACAGACAGAAAAGACTACAGAAAAAAAAAAAATCTTTACCACAAAATTTCCAAATTTGAAATTTAATTTTATTAATGCTCACATTTTTGGGCTCCATTAAATAAAGCTCTGTCTTTGGGTGTATCTCCAACCTCAATGATTTTGGCTCCAGCTAACAACTGCATAATCAAACCAGATGTTACAATTGGGGAGATACCCAATTCCATTAAAGTTCCTGTAAAGGAAGGGGAAAGAAGTAAATACTATACACAATGCAGATTACTTTAGAAGTGTCCCAGTCCTTAATTACGCCTATGGAAATATATGCTTAAATGTTAACAAGCAAATTTTCATTTCTTAAACATTAAATTACTAAAAAAAAACCTCTATTAACACAACCTTGCAACAATCTATTAAATAAAAATTACTATAAATACAAATTTCTATAAATTCTAAACTTAAAATGTTAAAGAAATCTGTTGAAACAAATCTTCCAAGATTTCTGTCCAAATTATTATTTTTAGAATGTATGCTAAACATTTTATTTTATTTTTTAAGACATTTTTATTGATTTCAGAGGAAGGGGGAGAGAGAGATAGAAACATCAATGATGAGAGAGAATCATTGATCAGCTGCCTCCTGCATGCCCCCTACTAGGGATCGAGCCTGCAACCCGGGCATGTGCCCTTGACCGGAATCAAATCCAGAACCCTTCTTTCCACAGGCCAACACTCTATCCACTGAGACAAACTCGATAGGGCTGAACATTTTATTTTAATGCAAATTAAAAATTACAGCCCTGATCAGCCTGGACCACAGGGTTGGGGTTCCATTCCCAGTCAAGAGCACATACCTTGGTTGCAGGGTCCCAAGCCCCAGCAGGGTGTGTTCAGGAGGCAACCAACCAATGTGTTTCTTTCACATAGGTGTTTCTTTCTTTCTCTCTCTCTCTCCACCCCCACTCTCCCTTCAATCTCTTTCTCCCCGCTCCCTCCTTTCCACTCTCTAGAAATCAATGGAAAAAATGTCCTCAGGTGAGGATCTAAAAAAAATTATATATCAAGCCCCAAAATTACACACCAACTTAAAAAAAAAAAAAGATACTTAAAAAGATTTCTGACTCTGCCCAGCTGTGTCAACCTATGAACCAAGTCATGATTTGATTCCTGGTCAGGACACATGCCTGGGTTGTGGGTTCGATCCCCAATAGGAGGCTAGGCAGGAGGCAGCTGATAAATGATTCTTTCTCATCACTGATGTTTCTCTTTCTAAAATCAATAAAAATATTAAAGAAAAGATTTATGACTCTGATGCAATATCTAAAATTACATATAGCATTATCTAAAACTACATTGTAGAATATCTAGTGGCATGAAAAATGATCTTGACACAGTGCACTGGGGGAAAAAAACACAAATAATATATAGAAAAAAATGAGAAAAAAGAAAAAGCTCTAGACAGTGATAATCACTCCATTCTCTGTGTACTTCAATACTCTGTAACATAGTTCTAAAATTAGAATAAACACATGGTTCTATAATTATTTACATACTAGAGGCCCAGTGCACAAATTTGTGCACGGGTGGGGTCCCTCGGCCTGGCCGGTGATCAGGGCTGATTGGACTGGCCAGCTGAGGAGAGGGACCGCGGCAGGTTGTCCGGCCACGCAAAGTTGGTTGTGGGAGCACACTATCCACCAGGCTTTTATTATGTGTCTACGCTTTCATATATATACTAGAGGCTTGGTGCACAAATTTGTGCACGGGTGGGGTCCTTCAGCCCAGCCAGCCCGGGAGGTTGGCCGGCTGCCGGCCGCAGGAGGTTGGCTGTGGGAGCACACTGACAATCAGGGGGCAGCTCTTGCGTTGAGCGTCTTCCTCTGGTGGTCAGTGCATGTCCTAGTGACCAGTTGTTCAGTCATAACGGTTGCTTAGGCTTTTATATATACAGATAGATAGACTAGAGGCCGGGTGCACGAAATTCATGCACTGATCACCAATGGGCACCTCCTGCATTGAGCGTCTATCCCCTGGTGGTCAGTGCGCGGACACAGCAACCGGTCGTTCCACTGTTTAGTCAATTTGTGTATTAGCCTTTTATCATATAGGATTTGTCTCTTCTCCCAGGCAATGTTTCTTTTATCATATCCTCCCACTCCTTGTAAACTCAAAAAACATTTTCCACAATTTCAGATCTATTTGATGTTAGTAGTATGGAGGCAAAAGAAAATAAGTACATACCTCTGTTGGATGCAAGAATAACTCTCATCCAGTAGAAAGGATCTGCAGAATCTGATGACATGATTCCAAATAGTGGTATCTATAATATAACAGAAAACATTTTATAAAAGTGTATTATATAAATTGTCTGACCTTACTTTGTAACTCATCACTTAATGTTTGCAATACTTTTTTAAAATATATTTTTATTGATTTTAGAGAGAGAGGGAGAGTAAGAGAGAGATAGAAACATCAAAGATGAGAATCACTGATTGGCTACTTCCTGCACACCCCCTATTGGGTATCAAGGCCCACAACCTGGGCATGTACCTTGACTGGGGAATCAAACCATGACCTCCTGGTTCATAGCTCAACGCTCAACCACCAAGCCACACCAGCTGGGCAGCAATACTTTATAAAACTTGTGATTTATGATTTCTCACGTTCTTTAACAAAACAAACATACCTTAAAGACAGTTTTTTAATGAAAATAAAAATAACAGAAATCATTACTTACAGCATTTCACTAGTAAATTCTCCTATCAGTATGAAGATCTGTTGCACAACAATGCAAATATACTGAACATGAACTCTATGCTTAAAAATGGTTAAGATAGTAAATTTTGTGTTTAATATAATTTAAAAAAATACTATCAGTGCCAGCCCAGTGTGGCTCAGTAGTTGAGTGGAGAACTATGAACCAGGAAGTCGATTCCAGGTCAGGGCATATGCCTGGATTGCAGGCTCAATCCCCAGTGCAGGGCATGTAGGATGCAGCTAATCAGTGATTCTCTCTTATCAATGATGTTTCTGTCTGTCTCTCCCTCCCCCTTCTTCTCTAAAATCAATATATATATATATATATATATATATATATATATACACACACACACACACATAAATTTTTTTAAAAAATACTATCAGTAAATTGTAGGATATACTTACCTAGTCACATAATAATTTTGCAAAGCTATGGGTATTAATGTCAGCCAAGGCTACACTCCAAATTAAGACTGAAGGTGATGTATACAGTAGAAAAATTATGCAACCACTAAAGATTGTACTTAGGAAGTTTGTAACAGAGTAAGAAAGTGCTTATGTCTCAATACTAAGTATAAAACAGTGGTTCTCCATCTGGGGCAATTTTGCTCCCTGCCCCTGTCCCCCAGGGAATGTCTGGCAATATCTGAAGACATTTTTGGCTATCACAACTTTAAGGAAGATGCTACTGGCATCTAGTAGGTAGAGGTCAGGGATGCTGCCAAGGCACGGAACAGCCCTCCAACAACAAATGCTTACCCAACCTAAAATTTACTCCCATTGTTGAAAAACCCTGTTAGATAAAAAGAAAGGCACAAAATTGTATAGGGTAAAAATTCAGAACATGAAAAATACACATAAAAGGTAACAAGGTATAAATATTTTTTTATATCCTAAACAATGATTATTTGTAGGTAGTGAAATTATGGTGGACCTTTTCTTCTTTATTCTTTTCAGTATTTATCAAATTTTCTAAAGAAAGCACATAATGCTTCCGATCATATGACCCATGTTTAGGATACAGCACTGGACCATACCCCCTTGCCCACCATGTGGGGATCAGACACAAAGAAAAACACATTTCCAGTTTTCAAAAATCTTCTCTATATGAAGCTGTTGTTTTTTTAAAATTTACAATCAGCTTCTGGTCAAGATGGCAGTATAAGTAAACATAGTACTTACATCCTCCAACAACCACATCAAAATTGCAATTAAAATACAGAGCAACCGTCACTCAGAACCACCTAAAACCTAGCTAAATAAAAGTCCTACAATTAGGGATTTAAAGCAGCAGCCACATGAGACTAGTAGGAGGGGCCTAACGAGGAACTGCCTGGCTCCATGCCCACATGTGGAAGATAAATATCAGGAGGAATATCTTGGCTGCAGTGGTCACAGAGTTCCCCCTGAGGAGCAAAGGGTCCCAGCCCCACACCAGACCCTCACGTCCAGGGTTCTAGTCCTGGGAAGAGAAACCCCCATAACTTCTGGCTGTAAAAACCAGTGAGAATTGAGGCTGAGAGGAAAGGTTGCGGGAATCCCAGGAAGTTCCTTGTAAAGGGCCTACACACGGACTTACTACTTTGACTCATTCCCTCTGAGATTCAGCACTGGGATAGCAACTCAAAAGGTACCAAGGACATAGAGGGAGGAACTGAAGTGTCTGGTATTGGAGCGAAAGCGGGGGCGGGGGGTGGGGGGGGTGGAGCAGCTTTCTCCCAGACAAAATACTGGCAGAGGCTACTGTTCTTTTGATGAGCCCTCCCCTCACAAAGATGGCAAGCAGGCACCATATCTGAGTTTCCATCAACCTGGCTCACACTATTCCCCCCCCTGCCCTGGTGATTCCCTGACACTCCTCCCCACTAAACTTGCAGGGCCAACCAAACTGTTTCCAGGAGCTTTTCCATATAAATGGCCTGTACTGGCTCACAATTAAGACTTTTCTAAAATCTCTCAAACAAGCAGCATCTGGTCTAAGTATGCCCCACACCTCTTGCTAAGTGGCCCCAGATGCAGAAATACCAGCAGCTGGCCTTAGTTCACAGCTTGGCTTTATTGGGTACCTCCAAGCCCAGCACAAGTAACAGCCATCTTCAGATCACTTTATAGCTCATGCTAGGTGGCCCTGGTCACAACACAGGTGGCAGATGACTTTGGCCTTCACCTCCCAGGAGACCCCAGAGCCAGTGCACTCTATTGACAGCTTCATACCACACTGAAACACTACCAAACCACCTCCACAACAACACACTCAAGGGGCAAACACAATGGGCACTAGAGCCCCTCTGAAGTAAGTCCTGCTCTCTGGAATAGGCCCTTGCACAGCTCATCCTCCATAGGTAAATCCCTCCCATTGACATTCCAACAACCATGAAGGCTCAACTATGGGAAGGTGTACAAAGCCCACTGGAGAGGGGGGTTGGCACACTTGGACAGCTTGGGTGACTGGGAAGGCTGTGCCACTTGACACATAGGACACCTAGTACATTAGGCCACTCTACCAAGCCCAGGAGACATAGCAGCTATACCTAGTACATAGAAACCAACATAGGAGGCTGCCAAAATGAGTAGACAAAAAAAAACATGTGCCCAAATGAAAGAACAGAACAAAACTCCGGAAAAAGAATTAAAATGAACGTCAACCCATGAGCCAGAGGTCACGGTTCGATTCCCAGTCAGGACATGTGCCCAGGTTGCAGGCTTAATCCCCAGTAGGGGGCGTGCAGGAGGCAGCCAAACAATGATTCCCTCTCATCATTGATGTGTCTATCTCTCTCTCCCTTTCTCTCTGAAATAAAAAAATACATATTTTTTTAAAAAACACAAAAAAAACCCCAGCAAATTAATAGTACCGAATAGTCCACATTACAATATTCCCTAAGTGGAAAATAGGTCACTCAAATTACTTTCCTTAATTGCATCTGATGAGACAGGCACTATACCTCCATTTTTAGATGCTACGTGGGATCTAACCTTCCTTCCTTTCCTGTAGTCAACAGGATTATTAAACTCAGTAATTATACAAATTACTCAGTATTGTACATGTACAGAATCTTGTATATTAGTTGGATGGCAACAGGAGCTATTTTCTATGACTCTCACAGTTGCAGAGTTCCAAACTTTTCACTATTACATATAATAATTGGTTTCAATTTGATAAAATACAATATAATACTTCAGAGAAACAAGAATTTAATGATTTAATGGAAACCCTGAACCAACCAGATGGACAAATAGAAAATTAGCACTAGGAATTTCCAAAGAAGGTGGGAACTGAAAACCAAACAAGGCATTTCTGGGTTAAAATGGCAAGTTGCAATTAAACTACAGAACTTCCCTCCCTGACACAAGAAAACATATATTTAATAACATGTAAAATAGTAAAAAGCTAATAAGAATATAAAAAGCTAAGGAAAACAAAATCCATAAAGCAGCCAAACAAGAAAAGGGATGATAAACCTGAAACGATGGTGGTCATGGGGGGGAAGAAAATAGCAGACAGTGGAGGAGCAGAGAGACTCAGAACAAAGCTGCTCCAACCATCATAAAGGGAAGGCAATAGAAGCTTTAGAATTCCCAATACATTTCAACTCCAGCCTGGAGAAGAGCAGGCTGCACAGATATCTTTTTGCCTCCTTTGACTAGGAGGGCAGTAGAAACAGCTAAAAAGAAATGATGAGAGAAGTGGGCCTTGGGGCTTTCTCTCTCTGACAGGACTGACGATGATAGACCCATACTTACTTGGGAATCGGGCAATGATCTAAAGTTGGGAATGGAACAGAGAGAGCCCTGCTCAGTCACATGGAGAGAATCCTCACAAAACACGGACAAAAATTTGAGGAGAGAGGACAGAGCCAGGCAGCATTTACTGAACTCACTTCAGCTTATCACACCTTCCACCATTCCCTGGAATAAAGAAACAGGGTAGAAAAGGAAACACCAAACCCTGAAATTGTGGCTGAAAGGGAAATAAGCTGTTTGAGGTTCGAAAGAAAGAGAATCAAGAAATCACCACACTGAGCAGAACTGTCTAAACAGGAGAAAGTCAAAAAGATACAGCTTGGCCAGCCAGCGTGGCTCAGTGGTTGGTTAAAAATCGACCTATGAACCATGAGATCACGGTTCAATTCCTGGTCAAGCACATGCCCAGGTTGCAGGCTCGTACCGAATAGAACGAGCATACAGGAAGCAGCCAATGATTCTCTCTCATCAATGATGTTTCTCTCTCCCTCTCTCTTCCTCTCTGAAATCAATAAAATAAAAAAATAAAAAACAATAGAGCTTGGCAACTATGTCAACATATTATGGAAAGAAAAATAAAGTAACATAAAATGCATAAATGTACTGCATGAAACAGTCATGGAAAATGTAACACTGTACTTAAAATACTTATAATTTAGCCCTTCACAGAAAAATGTTTGCTGACCTCTGGATTAGAAAATTCACTACTATCAAGATGGTATTTCTCTCAAAATTGATCTATAAATTCAATGCAATACAAATCATAACCCCAGCAGTCTTTTTTATAGAAACTGATAAGGTGATTCTAAAAGCTATATGGAAATATGAAGAACCTAGAATTCTGAAAAAGAAGAACAAAGTTGAAGGACTATTATGACCGGATTATAGTACTTAGTATCAAGCTGCAGTAAACAAAATAGTGTGGCTACTGTAAAAATAGTCAATAGTACAGAACAGACAGTACAGAAATAGATCCATCTGTATACAGTTAATTGATTTTCAACAAAGATGAAAATCAATACATCAGAAAAAGGACAGCCTTTTCAACAACTGGCTATCCATTCAGAAAAAAAAGTGAACCCAAACTTTACCTCATGTGATACACAAAAATTAACCAAAACATACAAGCTAAAACTATAAGATATTTAGAAGAATACAAGAGAAAAATCTTGATGACCTTAGAAGAGGCAAGAATTTCTTAGCTAGGAAACAAAAACCATGAGCCATCAAAGAAAAAGATAATCTAAACATCATCAAAATTAAAAACTTCTGCTCTTCAAAAGATATTAAGAAAATGAAAAGGCAAGCCATTGACTAGCAGAAAATATTCACAATATATATATCTGACAAAGGACTTGTATACAAAATATATTAAAAATGTATATCATTCAATAAGGGGACAATAATCCAATTTTTTCAAGTGGGCAAGAGACTCAAAAAGAATAAATAGATAATTTACGTGAAAATATCCTTGGATTAACAAAAAAAAACTTCTATGTATTTCGATAGCTTTACAAAAGACAAACAAGTACCCAATAAGTACACAAGAAAGTTCCTCAATATTATTAGGGAAATGCAAATTACAACTTTAGTATCTTTTATCAGGGCAACACAAATTAAAACCACATCCATTGGAAGGGCTAATTTAAAATGCTTAACAACAGCAAGAATAGGCAAAGATGCAAAGCAACTGGAACTCCTATACTTGGCTGGTAAGAATATAAAAATGGGAGTGGAGGGGTGACCACTTGGAAAAGAATTTGACAGTTCCTTACAAAGTTGAACATATATTTACCATACAATCCAGCAATTCTATTCCCAAGTATTCATCCAAGAGAAATGTAAGCATGTCCACAAATGGTCTTGTTCATGAATATTTACAGCAAGTTCTTTGCTATGACCAGAATGTGGAAACAACCCAAATGTCCAAGTGACTAGATGAACGAGTTGATACAGACGTACAGAACATCACTAACAAATAAAAAGGGCTATATCACTGCTATACCAACAACATGAATGAATCTCAAAAAGCTGATATTGAAGTTAGCTACTAAGAATTAATACTGTATGATAACATTTATATCAAACTCTAGAAAAGATTAATCAAATTACAGGAACAGAAAACAGACCAGTGGTTGCCTGAGACTGGAGGTGAGGTAAGGCTTTTTGAGACAGGTTGCAGGGAACTTTCTGGAGTGATAGAAATGTTCTATGTCGACTGAGGTACTAAGTATGTGGGTGTATGTTTGCCAAAGCTTTTCAAAATGTACACTTTAAAAAATGGGTGTATTTTACCATACATAAATTATAACTTCATAAATCTGATTTTTTTTTAAAGAGAGGGAAGGGGAATTTCCAAGATGTTTGAAGTATATGATAGGGATATGGATGATTATGCTTTTTTTTCTTTGCACTTTTATGCATTTTTAAAAAGTTCTCTCTCCCTGACCACCCAAATCAATTTTAAACTAAGTATGATAAAATAATAATCAAATTGTTTTGCTCTTCAAAAAAAAAATATATTTGGCCCTAGCCCAGGGGTCGGCAAACTCATTAGTCAACGGAGCCAAATATCAACAGTACTGGCCGAAAACCGACTTCTGCGCATGGGCCACGAAGTTTCAATCGCACTGTACGTGCACACCCGCACGTGGTATTTTGTGGAAGAGCCACACTCAAGGGGCCAAAGAGCCGCATGTGGCTCGCGAGCTGCAGTTTGTCAACCACGGCCCTAGCCGATTTGGCTCAGTGGATAGAGCATTGGCCTGCAGACCAAAGGGTCCCAGGTTCAATTCCAGTCAAGGGCACGTACCTCAGTTGCAAGATCCTCCCTGGCCTGGGCTCTGGTCAGGACGCATGAAGGAGACAACCAATCAATGTGTTTCTCTCACATCGATATTTCTATCTTTCCCTCTCTTCCACTCTCTCTAAAAAATCAATGGAAAAATATCCTTGGGTGAGGATTAAAATAAATATAAATATGTAAAAACTAGAGGCCCAATGCACAAAAATTCATGCAAGAGTAGGCCTTCCTTCCCCCAGCTGCCAGCACCAGCTTCCCTCTGGCACCCAGGACCCGGGCTCCTTCCCTCCTCCGGCCACCCACAGGCACCCGGGACCTGGGCTGCTTCCCTCCTCTGGCCACCCGCAGGCACCTGGGACCCGGGCTGCTTCCCTCCTCCAGCCACCCTCAGGCACCAAGGACCCAGCCTGGCTTCCCTTGGGCATCCCACAGGCACCCGGGACCCGGGCTGATTTCCCCTCTGGCCCCGGCTTTGTCAGAAAGGGCATCCGGTCTAATTAGCATATTACCTTTCTATTATTATAGATTATTATTATAGGTAATATATAAAGCCATATATATATATATATGTATATACACACACACACACACACACACATATATATATGCGCATACACACACACACACACACACACACTCACACAAGATTTTTCCTCTAATTATTTTACTGCTTCTTAATACAATTTTTAAAAATGTCTTCTGCCCTAGCTGGGTGGTGGTTCAGTGGTTGGAGCATCCGCCCGAGCACCAAAGGATCTCAGGTTTGATTCCAGATCAAGACACATACCGGGTTGCAGGTTCAATTCCCTGCCACCAGGGGTGGGGAGGGGGGGCAAGTACAGGAGACAACCAATCAATGTGTCTCTCTCACATCAATGTCTCTCTCTCTTAAAAATTAGTCAATGGAAAAAATATCCTTGGGTGAGGATTAACAAAAAAAAACTTGTATATATTTCAATAGCTTTTCAAAATCCTCAAAAAGTTTTCACCTAAATTATTTATCTAAATCCTCACAACAACCCTGTGACATGGACAGGTCATATATTTCATGAACTTAATCTCTGAAGAAAAAATTTTTAAAGCATCACTGAATTTTACTAATTTATAAACACAGGATATCCCTGGGATTCTAAAATTTGGCATTTTGGGATTTTTAAATTAATACATGCTATCTACAACATGATAAAAGGCAAACAAAATGGAAAGAATATATATGTCTAATATATAAGTCAAAGGTTTAACACTTTCATATTTAAAACCTGTCATAAATCAGTAAGAAAAAAATCTCAAGGGAAAAATGGGTAACTGAAAACTAGGAGGGAAAAAAAGAGAAAATGTTCAAACCCACTAATAAACCAAAAGAAATACAGAGTGAGACAAGACAACCATTTTCACTATCAACTCATTTTAAAAAAAATGCTCAAAATCATTCAGTATATTTTTTATCTAAAATAAGTTCTTCAGAATCTAACCAACCAAACCCTTAGAACAAGAGTATACACATTTATTTAATAGTATAGTTACATACCTGACAACATACTAAGAAAATGAAGAGAGTTATAGCAGTCCATAGTACCTTCTCTCTAAACTGGATCTTACAACAAAAGATAAAGAATAGTCAAGAAAAAACAAGAAAAAGCAAATATATAGCAAAAACCCCTATTAAAGCATAGCCAACATTCCCCATCATGACATGCTATTTTTAAGTCTTAAAATACTCTCACCCGAGTTAGCAGCAGCTAAAGCAAACAACTGAACGTCTCAAACATAAAGTTTATTTTTTTAAACATAATTTTATTTTTTCAAGAATAATTTAAATACAGGTAGTCCCCATCACATTATACCATGTTAACTAAAACTGAAAATGATGCAAAGCAAGACACAATCCAATATGCATGCATTTCAGTTATTCTAGTATTGTGCAAAGCTAGGACCCCGTGTAATATTATATGAACATCTATTTTTATAACCTCAAAGCAATGAAAAAGGAATATACTTCTAAATAAAAAAGTTTAACAAAAGTTTTACTTATCTCCTTTTATGTCCCTATGCCTGTTATTTTCATGAGAAATCGAAATTACAGAAGAGGAATGCCTGGGAAGCCAGTTTGGGATTAACAATATTTCTGGAATTGAAATACCCTATCTCCAAAAGCAGGCAATGATGGAAGAACAATTTGATGAAGTCACAATATCTTCCGAATGCATTCCTATGATTTCTCTTTGCATTAAATGAATTAAAAAAATGGAAGGTATATACTTGCAAAGTTTTAATTCATTTATGTAAAACAGCTGTACTTATCAAAACAGATAAGGCCATTCATAGAATGGCAGTGAATCATACCACCAGCAAGCACAGCACATACCTCATATTACAGGAATTATAAAGATCATTACAGACAGGGAAACATTATATCTTACCTATCACACAGGCCAAAAAAAAAAACACTTGGTTTGGAAATGTTAGAACTTAAAGAACAATTATTTTTGAAACCACAAGATAAACTATCTAAACAGGTCTGTACTAGTTCTATTCACTTCATGCTTCTTGCAAGGAGGAGGAGCAGGCAATATTTTTCCAAGTACAACAACACTAGGGTTAGGGAAAATAAATCAATCTTGCTAGTTTAGCAGAGTAAGTCCTTTAGTTACCTTCTATATTACTAAAATATTATACTTACTTTCCTTTCAGGTTTCTGAATTTCTGGTAGAACCGCACAGAAAGGTTTGATAACTTCTAAAAATTTGACTGTGGAAAAAAAAAAAAAGAATACATGTTCCTATTACATAGTTTTAAAAATATATATTATCTTTTTACAGGATCAAATGCAAATGTTCTCCAACTTGTAATGGCAATCCCTCCCATTCCCCACTCCCAAAATTAACCATAATGCTCTCCATTTCAAATATAGAAAGGAAGAGAAATAATTCTAGAGTAAAAAAAAAAAAATCCAAAAGGTTTAAGGGCTCAGTCTGTAAAATCCTGATTTTGCTTCCTCATGATTGTATCCAACCCTTTTATATATAAAGAAATAATTCAATGAGTACAACTACATAAAAAAAAAAAAAAAAGCAAATGCAGCTTACTGTGGTACCCACAACACAATGCTTTCAAGAAGAAAATAAGAGACATCAGAGGAGGGAAAGTGCAACAGGAAATGAGCTGAAACTGCAGATATGATTTATTTAAACTGAAAGATGATGCAAAGAGTGAGCAAGATCATGGAATCATTTTTATACATAACTTCTACTTCATTTCATTAACTCATTATTTATTGCTTGGTTGCTTTCCCACATAACGATCTGAGTACTTGCTTATGTACAATAAACAGCCCAGAGAATGACAATTACATTTCACCAGACAGTATTGTTTTCCCAGATTTATCTATCCTATATAATAAAAGCCTAATATGCAAATTGTCCCCTTGACCAGGAGTTTGACCAGAGGGTGGGGCCAGCCAGCCAACTGCCCTCAGCCCCTCCCACTTCCCAGCCCCACCCTGGCCGGTGGCAGCAGCAAGCAGCCATGGGAAGGGAGGCCCCAGCCGGCAGCAAGCAGTCACTAGGGACCCTACCCGTGCACAAATTTCATGCACTGGGCCTCTAGTATATCCACACTAATAAAAGAGAAAGATGCAAATTGACCTTACCTTCTGATGCCCACCAGGCAATCAGGAGTATGCAAATTAACCCAACAAAGATGGCGGGTTAATTTGCATTTGCATGTGCCAAATGGCCAGGGGCAGGGTGGGACGACACAGGCGTTCTGCACCACCCCAGCCACTCCAGGCCTCTGTGCAGCATAGGAAGGCAGAAAGGCGGCTCCAGCCCGAGCAAAGGCGGTGCTGGTAGCCAGGGAAAGGAAGGCCCATTCTTTCATGAATCTTCATGCATTGAGCCTCTAGTGTGTATGTATATGTATGAGCCTAAGTGGCCGTCTGACTATTCAACCATCTGACCAGTAGCTATGACGCACTGACCACCATGGGCAGACACGCAACGCAGGAGCTGCTGAGCTGCGGTAATTTGGCAGCTGCGGTTCTCGGGTGACGCACCCAGAACCAGAGAGGAGGGAGCCCAATTCCAGGGTGCATCACCCGAGAACCACACTCTCCCAACCTGGGACTCCTCGGGGGATGTTGGAGAGCTGGTTTCAGCCAGATCCCTGCAGACCAGGCCAAGGGACGCGACCCCACCAGTGCACGAATCTGTGCACCGGGCCTCTAGTAATATTATGAGATAAACCAAGGTTCTTTAAGGAGAGACACCATATTCTGGCATGACTGAAGTCAGGCCCTGCCAAAAAACTGGAGGATGAAGTTCAGTCTTGGCCAGCGTCTGCAATGTGCAGAAACACAAGAGGCCTCAACTAGTTATGATCATCTTCCCCCTACACACACTGCATTCTGTACTAGTATCATGAAATTGTTTTAAAACTGACAATTACACTTCAGCAGTTGGCCAAAATCTATCTTGTTTTATAAAACCTCTCGAAAGGATGGCACTCACAGACTTATTTGATAGAATTCTGAAATTCTCATGGGCAGATGTTTGTAACCCATACCACTTGGGACTATCTGAACCGTGAAAGTGTTCATCTCTGGTGCAAAACCAATAGCCACTACCTCAGGAAACTGCTCAGAACCCCTCCCTTTCCCATCCCACCTCCATCCAAGCCACCCTCCCAGACTTGTTGACCTTTCACGAGCACTTCTGCATTCACGGCCAATGCTTTTGTATGCCACATGTCCACTCCTGAGCTGCAGAATTTTACCCATTCTGCTGTAAATTAAAGGACAGGGTCCCCTCTACTTCCTTCCTAGCTTCTCCGAACAGTCCACTAGTTGGGCAATGGGCGCACTGCTTGGACGTGCAGTTACCCATTCATCCTAAAAACATCGAACACCTATGTAATGCATGTGATGGTGAGCGTTTACGGGGGGCCTGAAAAGATCCCCACAATACAAAGGCCTTGTCCTTAAGGCTTAAACCTTATACACAGAGTGAGCTTTCAGTAAACGCCTCGGAATAACTGAAATTAAAATTTTAAGGAAAACGCGATGCTCCCAACGTACTCATTGCTTCCCCTAAAATACGTGACATGCATCACTTTTCTAAAATTAAACAAGTCAGGGAGCTTTATTCATCACAACTAACATGTCAAGGAGGGGTGATTGGGCAATAAAAATTAGCTTTTTCAGCTCCTGAAAAATTCAAAGTTGTCCAGGTTTCGCCGGGCTCTCTGCCCGCCCCAAACACCAGCAGCCCCCCCGCGCCGGCCTCCGCGCCTCGCCGCCTGGAGCGTACACAGGGCCGGCGGTCCGGGCCCCCGCGGCCCCGGCAAGGCCTCGCCAAGGTTGCAGGAGCCTCAGTGGAGGCCTCCCGCCCACGCGCTACGCAGCGGCCCGCGCCTCCCCGGCCGGCGGGCTGGACACCCGAGCGGGCGCAGCCCCACCGCCCGCAGCCAGCGCCCCGCGCCCGGGGCGAGGGCCCCGCTCCGGACCGCCCGGCGAGCCCGGCCGTGCCGCCTCTACTCACTGCCCATGGCGGCGGCTGGGCGGCCCACCGGGCACGGCGGCTCGGCGCGGTCTCCTCCCGGTCTCCCGGCTGGGCCTCTGCGCCGCTGCCGACGCGGTCCGGCCGCTGCGCGCAGACTCCGCCTCGGGTCACGTGGCCCGCGTGCGGCTCGCGTAGCCCCGCCCCCTGGGGCCGGGCCCTGGGCGCCAGCGCTGACGTCCTCCGCGTGGCCGGGCCGCCGCCGGCGCTGCTGTGCGCGTGCGGCGCCGGGACCCCGAGCCTAGGGAGCCCGCGGCAGCTCGGGCTTTTCCTCTGCGAGCACGTGTCCGAGCTCGGCGTCGAGCGGGTGTGGTTTCCGTGACAGCCACGAGGGGGCAGGTCAGGGCCCGGTGCCAGGAGCACAGGCCGGTTCCTTCCTGAGACCGGGACCTGGGCCGCCCCGAGAGCCAGCGTGGCCCCAATAGCCTTTTTAATGTGCTCCCATCCTCTCTGGGAAGTTTTCAAAAAGTTGTGACACTTTATAAAATTAACATCTTGTGAAATCCCACTGTGTACTACGTGGGCTCCTTCGGCTTCTCCAAAATGGAAGGATCAGGATTTTGCCCCCGGACTAGCTTTTTATCCCTCCTTGGACAGCATGGTAAAAGGAAGCATACAGGGTTTAGAAATTAGCCAACCCGCTCCCATTTTAATCCCTTCGCTACTTAATGGCTTCGGGCAATTAGCCTTTCTGAGCTGTATGGGTAAAATAAGGATGATGACCACATTCTGCAGGTGTGAAATTAAGCTAAGATGGACACATAGAAGGTCTCATGTATTTTCCAAACTCGAATGTTAAACCCCTGCAGTGTAACTTCTCTAACATCTGCTGAAACAAGTTATTTCAAGCTTCACTAATGGCCTGTCATTGTTACTGAGGGCGGTCTGGCCCCAGGGCGGGTCTGCCTGGCCTAAGGGCAGGGTGTGGGTTCTTGACTTCCTGTAGGATTTCACCACAGGAGTGTAGGTGATCTTGAGAGCATGTTTATTAAAGCTGGGGACAGTGAAACAAAGAAAGGCCTTAAGGTAGGGGAAGCCACAGGAGACAGTCAGGGAAGAGGGCCTTGGAGATGCGTTCAGGTCCAGCTGCTACCCTGGTTGCAAGGCTTCTGGGTCCTTTAGAATTCGGGAGGTGCATGCCTCTTGTGGGAAATAGGCCTCTGTGATCCATCTCCAGCTTAGGCAACTTTTAATGGAATGGGCCACTGAATTTCCCCAGGGTGAACAGAATGGAGGGAGGGAAAGAGATGTAAGAACCAAGAACTGTAGATGTGAGTCAGCCTCGTGGTAGAAACACCCACCCGCCAGGTGCCCGCCCCAACTATGGGGGGGAGGGGGGTGGAGACAACTAGAAAAGGCCTCAGCCCATTTTTTTCAATGGCCCAATGGGAGACAATAAGCCCTAGGCGACCTATGAGGAAACCATTAATCCATAGTACTCAGCCAATGAGGAACCAGAGGAGGGTCTCTTGTACTTTGGCTACTCCACGTGTGCCTGTACAACCAGAGGCCCGCTCTAGAGCATGAATTTAAGGTCTCGTTTTCGCCATACTTCTGTCTCCAAATCCATTATTTAAATTCAGACAAGTGAGCATTGCTCACACTGCGGGGGAAGAAGTACGGGAAGGGAAAGATGTGGGTGTGTTCTAGGGAGAAAGCTTACGCTGGATCCTTTTTATCTTCCTTCGGCAGGAGAAATCCTAGGGAGGTGTCTGGGGAAGGTCTTAACAGAATATTCATTAGTGTTTCAGACATGTCTTTCAATATGTTGATTTATCAGAATGTAAAGGGGCCAGGGTTGTTTTCTGATTAGTTTTATTTTTAAAGAACATTATTAAAGAGGGACTGGGACTGAGGCTGGTCTGCCTTGGGACAGTCTGAAATGTGTAAACCATTTGCTACTAAGTGTTTTTGTGACTTATTAGCTGACTCCAAACTGCTCAAATTGTTTATTTTGTCTCAGTTTCCCTTATTCCACTTGTCAAGGAATTTCCCTAGCTTCTTACTATCCTGCCTCATAATCCAATGATCTGTTCTAATACTTAGGTCTCTGTACTAGAAGGAAACAAAATACTTGTGTGGGGGGGATTCTCTCCTAGAGCAAACTCTAGCCAGACGCCTCTGAGCCCTTTCTCCACTAGGCCTTACGTTAGCCTATAAAGACTTGAACAAACACTAACATTTTCTAACAGCTCCATCCCTAGGGTCACCCTGCCCACCCTTAAAATATCTGCCTGGGAACGCTCAGAATTTACCTTTTGTTCCAGGCAACACCTGAAGGTAGGGTCTCTGTCTCCCAGCCTTAGTTGGAGGGTAGGAGCCTAACTTCCATCAGTTCGTTAACAAACCCAGGCGTGTTTCATGTGAACCAAATCCTCCTTCCTGCTTTTTGTAATTTTTAACTTTCCTAACCCTATGAGCACCCACGCACCTCCTCCCTGTTTTCTCATTCCCCTAAACTGCCCAGTTGCCTCTAAAAATTAAAGTGAGTTGAGTTTAAGCAGGACTGTTTTTCCTACTGCAGTAGAATATTACTGATTAAAATCTCTCCTGACCACTTTAATAATCAGTCTCTCTCTCTCTCTCTCTCTCTCTCTCTCTCTCTCTCTCACACACACACACACACACACACACACACACACACACACACGGTTTGCATGGGTCGGCTCCACTTGAGGTCATCCGGGACAGCTCCAGATCATCAGAAGGCTCTCTCACTTGCAAGTGTGGCATTTGGTGCTGGCTGTCGGCTGACTTCAGGTGAAGCTATCAGCTCCCAACATCCCATGGGCCTTCTCCACGTGGCCTGGGCTTTCTCACAACATGGCAGCTGGCTGCCAAGTCATGTCTTTGGAAGTGACACAGCATCACTTTCAGTGCACTGTATTTATATAGGCAGGCACAAAGGCCTGCTCAATTCAAGAGGAAAGGGAAATAGGCTCCAACTCTAGTGGGAGTGTGGCAAGGTTCTGAAAAAGCATATGGGACACAAAATACTGCTCTGACCACTTTTGGAAAATGAAATCTGCCATAGTCATCATCTCATGTCCTATGACTTCCTTCTTACCTCATTCTACTTTGTATTAGTCATTTTCATACTTGTCTAATCTCCACTACACCATAAACTTCTAGTTGGCAGGAGGGTCTACCTAATTTTTGGTATCATCTACAGCAGGGGTCCTCAAACTTTTTAAACAGGGCCAGTTCACTGTCCCTCAGACTGTTGGAGGGCCAGACTATAGTTTAAAAAAAAACTATGAACAAATTCCTATGCACACTGCACATATCTTATTTTGAAGTAAAAAAACAAAACGGGAACAAATACAATATTTGTATTTGCATGTGGCCCGTGGGCCGTAGTTTGAGGACCCCTGATCTACAGTAACCTGCGAATGGTTGACATAAATATAGTTTTGGCACTAATTCCATGCATATAACTTCCTTTCAGTAGGCTGCACTAAATTGAAAGTCTAATTGACAGAAGGAAAAGAGTAGCCCACACCTCTCCTTACTGTCTATTTCTGGAACAACTCCATGTTTCAAGTAACCTTGGAAAAAGCTTTGACACTCTAAATAACATTATTAGTTACCCTTCCAACATTCTTCAGTCTTTCTACTACTACATGCTACTCATTGACTTTTTCTGTATAATCACAGATGCCACCTAATCTACATCTATTAGGAATATCACCCTTCCTTGACCCCCCTACATCCAACAAAAACATTTCTCTCTCTACAAGTAAAATGCTTTGTCTTCTCAAATAGATTGTTAGTCCATTGAGGATGGAGGGGAACCCATTTATTTTCCACTCCCATGTGTTTTTAATGTCCATGCATTAAGAACTATGCCATATATGCAATAGGTGTCCAATAAACTATACACTGAAGAAATACTATTTACTTACTATGAATGAGAAAAGTATGTAATTTAATACTTTTATTCAAGTATGGATGGTTTTCCATATGAGTCAGAGAAGACAGGGAAACAACACGAAAGCAATATACTTTTATTAAAAATTTTAAAAAATTAACTAATTTTATAATTGGCAGTGGGGGAATAACAGTCTGCTTTAGATTGTGCTTTTTCAGATTTAAATACAAACATGACAATGAATTGCTACGTCCATAGAGTAATTTAGGAGTTGTTTGTGTAATAATGTGCTATAAATATTGAGGAATTAAACATTTTATCCAAATTTCTTGAAAGTATAATAGTTTTAGCCTGAACCCTATGAGAAGCTGAAGATGAAAACCAAATATCCTGGTACATCAAAGAAAAATGTAGGTAAAGCTTTTGGAACCTCAATACTTGAATGTCTTCACTCTTAAATCTGTGACTTCCTATGTAAATCCCTAATTTCTTTAAACCATATTTCCTCAATTTTGTGAAAGGGATATTGTTTCTATTGTCAGTCAAGAAGTTTTTAAAAATAATAAAACTTTAAAAGTAACACAGTAAAACTAAAAAAGGCTCTGTTTTAAAATATAGCATGCTTCCTTATAGTATATGTATGGAAAACATAGAAAAACGTAACCAAATGGTCTTATAGGGAATAAAATTTTATTTTACAGAGAATAATGTGTCATTCTATTCACTAAATACCCAATTTGAGCTGTAATCTTCATTGACTATGAAATTTAGCATTGATAGATATAAATGGGATACAAAAATCATATCAAAATTTAAAAAGGAATAAAGTAAAATATTTTATTTTACCTTAATATGTTTTTAATCTCATATTTTAACATGGGAATATTTGATTTGGAATTTTTCAAATGGTCTCTTCCTGCAAGGAAATTCAAAATGCTGGCCCATGTTGCTGTAGTGATTGAGAGTGAGGATGAGGTACACAGCTCATGGCTCAAGTTGGAGAAGATGTAACAAGATACCATAAGCAGACTTTTGAGCTATAAAGTTAGAAATTTGAAGAGATCTACACTAAACTAAGAAAAAAATCTAGTTTACCCTCTCATTTTTGTCTTATACTTTTAAATTTTTTTAAGTTAAGAAACCAAGAGATCTGAAAATGACACTGTGCTTTTATTTTTTACTAGTTTGATATACAATACTGTTAACCGTTCTCATTAAATAGACCTCTGTAATCTTAGTGATTTGCATGAGTGGCACCAAGTTACATGATTTATAAGGCTTGACACAAAAAGGAAGCATTATGGTGTATAGGAATAAAAGGGATCTGAATCTACAGAAATGTTGTCAATGCACTAATGCATACATTTAAGATATGAACCACAAATCTACTGCTGTGACCAGAACAACTTATACATTGATTCTGAAAAATATTACTAGTTGCCAGTAAAAGTGAAGAGGGCGTTCCAGTGCCCCAGAACTTCCACCATCATTTCTGAGAAAAAGTATCACAAGAATGGTCAATGGTAGAGCCTCTGCAGCACCAAGCCAAGTAAAGCTGCACAGATTGCCGCTGTTTAGTTATGCTTCCAGTACCATTTAACTTCAGAATAAGGGAGGGGGTTGGTGATCCCTAGAAATTCCCAGGCACCTGGCATTGGGAAGTTCCTGCTGTCAAAATTAAAGTGCACCTTAAACACCCCAAATAAACATCAAACTGCAGCAGGGACTTTAAAAGGCAAGACTGATTAATCAGGGGCTCAAATCCTCTTATCAGACATCCGAAGTCAGTTGAAATATCACTGCAAGAACAATTTAGGGAAGAAAGATACTATAGCAAGGCAGGCCACAAATCAATTTCATTGTACCTAAAACTTCACTTGCCCCACCAGTGTGGCTCAATTGGTTGAGCATCATCCCATGCACCAAGAGGTTGCCAGTTCAATTCCCAGTCAAGGTATATGCCTGGTTGTGCAGGAGGCAGCGGATCAATGTTTCTCTCTCACTGATGTTTCTCTCTCCTTCTTGCCTTCCTGTCTCTCTAAAAAATAATCAATAAAAACGTTAAAAAAATAAATTAAAAAAATAAAACTACTTCACTTAGTAACACTATGCTAAAAGATCACACCCAGAGATTTGTATTTAATATATTTAGGAATAATAGGTAAAACAACAATCTTGAAATCAGAAATAATATAGTATTGCTACAGTGTCTAGTGAAACATTTTTCAGAGTGGATGGAAGATTACACCAAAAACGACATAAATGAAAATATTGGACTTTGAATAAAGAAGGGGAAACTTAATGAAAGTGACATGCACCAAATAATCGAGAGGTAATCTATATGTAGATATAAAGTCAGGCTAAAGAACTTTCCTGGGCATATACAGTTAATGAGAAAGAGTAGAATCTGAAAAATCTTGATTATGACCTAGCTCTATAACTCTCAGATCTAACTAAATTGTAACAGGATCGAATTTGTAAGGATAAAAGTTACTTGTCTGATTTATATATTGATTCCATTGCTATTCCACATATTCCAGATTAAACTGTCCTAAACAGTCCCAACATCTTAGAGGAACGCAGACATTTCATGTTACCTAATGGAAAAAAGGAGAGTAGAGGAAGCAGGGCTTTCTTTTTATGGCAATTTTCTTAACAGGAAGTTGTATTTCTTCAAAGTACATCATCAAGCAAAGGTCTTGGTGAGGATATCTTCATGCTGCTGCAGGTGAATGGTGCCAATTCCTACAGCAGGTGTTGGCAAAGGTGGTCGGCTCACAAGGCGGAGCTGTCATTGGAGCAGAAAAGAAATAAAATGACACTGTGACCCAATCAGAACTCTGCTTAGTTCACCCAAGCAGGTGCCTGTATTTCTCCTAGCTTGTTTAATATAAATCACCTTTTTGGGGGAAAATGACTTACATAGAATATATTGTCACAACTAAAAAGTAACTAAATTCCAGGCATAATAAGGGAATATAAATTCTCAAATTTGTTCTATTCTTCAGTAACTATTAGTTGGTTTTACTAGTAACTGTAGTAGAGTTTCCTAAATTAGAGCTATTTACATGTGAAAATGATTAGGGCCTAGCCAACTAGTATCAATTGAGTTAACAGAGTTCTAATTTAAGCAGAATAGAAAGATAAAACAGAAGCACAATTGCTCTTCTCATTGTTTTCCCCTTCCTACAGCATAATTAAGAAGAATTTGGCCTGTAAGGGGTCTCTGCTGTGTGGATGGGTCTGGAAAAGCATCATTGGGTATCTCTACTCCCACACTGTAAAATAAGCCTGCTCATCACTCAGCTCCCCCATGGCTTGGATGTTGACCTTTAGGACAAGAATGCTGAGTAGGCTAGTGGGAAAGCAGCCAACAGGTAAGGGCTTTTACTTCCTACGTATAGTCACTTTTTGTTTTTACATGATACTAGTATGTGCACATAGATTGACAAACACTCAGCATTTTATTTTGAAAGAATAGCCTAAAACTAGACTTTACCAGTATATTTTAGTTTATATTTAAAGGAATTGAATTGATAGTAGGGGATAAAACCATTTGTTGGCACTCCAGGAAAAGCAAGCTACAAGAACACTGAAAGGCAGAGACAGTACCTTGCAGGCCAGCTGCTTTTCAAACCTTGGAGAAACAAAACACCATGGACCCATGTTCTGAGGCTCCTCCTGACTCCAAATAAAATCTATAAAAGAAGAAAATCCATCTCAGTACTTCAAGTAAACATACATACATACACACACACTATATGTATATATACACACACATTTTTCCAACATGGCATAGTGTCTTTTTTTTTTGACAAATACATAGTAATGTATCCACCAGCACAACCATGATACTGAACAATTCTATCAACCAAAAAATTCCCTCTTCTTGTCCCTTTGTACTCAAGTCCTTCTCCTACCCCCAATCTCCGGCAACCACTGATGTTTTCTCTATCCCAACAGTTTTGCCTTTTCCAGAATGTCATTTAAGTAAAATCATACAGTATGGGTCTGGCTTCCCTGAATTAGCAAAATCCATTTGTGATTTTGCTGATAGCAATAGTTCACTCTCTTTTACTGTTGAGTAGTATGACCTTGAGTATGGATGTACCACAGACTGTTTAGTCACTCATGGTGGAAGGACATTGTGTTTGTTTCCAGTTTAAGGCAATTATGAATAAAGCTGTTATAAACATTCACATGCAGATATTTCTGGGGACATGTTTTCCATTCTCTTTGGTAAGTAAACACCTAAGAGTGGGACTGTCCGGTGGTGTGGTAACTCTATGTGTAACTGCATAAGAAACTGACAAACTGTGTACCACAATGGCAGAACCAATTTGCATTCCCACCAGCAGTGAATGAGGGTTACAGTTGCTCCTCATCCTCATCATCACTTGATATTGTCAGTTTGTTGTTTTGTTTTCATTTTAGCCATTCAAACAGGTATCTAGCCATATCTCATTTTAACTTAATTTGCATTTCCATTATCACTAATTATGTTGAGTATCTTTTCATATAGTTATTTGCCATCTAGTTCTTTGGTAAAGTGCCTATTCTTTAAAAATTGAATTACATATTTTTTTACTGTTGAGTTTTAAGAGTTCTTGAAACACCCTGGATAGTCCTTTGCCAGATATCTATCTGCAAATATTTTCTCCCAGTTTGTGGCTTGTCCTTTTATTTTCTTTGCAGAAGTTTTTCATTTTGATAAAGTCCAATTTTTCTTTTATGGAACATGTTTTTGGTGTTACAGCTAAGAACTTTTTGCCCAACTTAAGGTCACAAAGATTTTCTTCTAGAAGTTTTGCAACTTCATATTTTACATTTAGGTCTGTAATCAACTTTGATTTAATTTCTGTGTAAGGTGCATAAGATATCCAATTATTTCAACTCCATTTGTTGAAAGGCTTATCTTTTACAATTATAGTTGATTTGTTGTAAATGATAGTGATTCCCTCCAAATTCTCAAGAAATTAGATGCCTTAGCTGAGAGAAGGGGAGACTGTAAGAAACACCACAAAAGACATGAAGACACTGGCTCTAGAAGTATTATTTTCATATTTCTAGATTCCATGAGATCCAATCTATATACATAAAAGCCTAAGCAACCATCCGACTGTCCAATCGGTAGCTATGACACGCAATGACCACCTGGGGGCAGATGCTCTGACTGACAGCTATGATGCACACTGACCACCAGGGGGCAGACGCTCAACGCAGGAGCTGCTGAGCTGCAGTGACGGCAGCTGCAGTTCTTGGGTGATGCACCCGGAACCAGAGAGAGGGGAGCCTGATTCTGGGTGCATCACCCGAGAACCACCCTCTCGTAATCCACAACTTTTCAGGGGATGTCGCAGAGCCGGTTTCAACCCGATCCCGGTAGGCCAGGCAGAGGGACCCCACCAGTTTTCTAATAACTCTCACTGCCCCCATAACCTCTTTTCATTTGAGATAGTTCAAAGAAAACATTCACATGCAGATATTTCAAATCAAAGAACACTTTACCTTTAACATGTTTGTATTTGCTCATCTCCTGTTGTAATGAGTCCAACGGGAATGGGCAGAGTTCCTCTATTCGGATAATGGCAAATGCATGTTTCTCGGCCCCCAAAGATTCTCTTTGCTTCAGCAGGGCATAGAAGTGTTTGCCAGAGCAGAACACTAGACTCTTAACACTGTTTGGTAGAAAAGGGACAGTCGGATGAGAGAGAAATACCTCAAAATAAGAACTGTATCAGAAGAAAGGGGAGACCACATAGATTTAAAGGCTTCACTAGTAAAGCAGTGGGGCTCTGTAGTTGGGCTCAGACATATGCGATGCCCTGGCAAGCCCTCTTTAGCAACATATGCCTCCAAAGTTCACTCTTCCATGCATATTTTACCTCCTTCCTCGCTCACTCATTTAAAGAACTTAAGAAGGAGAAGATTTGGGTCTCTTTGGATTCCTTAACATGAGCTAGTTCTCCCACCAATTAAAACTCTGAAAACAGAAATACACATCAAATTACTTTTTTGGATCCACAGATGAATCACCAATGACCGGTTTGAATGTTGTTCCTGGTGCCATTTCCTGAAGAGTCGACACAGCTGCCTAAGGAGTAGGGAGGGGAAAAGCCATAAATCTATCAAACAGTTGAAAGGAGCTGAAGATGCTTTTATTTATAACGGATCTTTGCCAAGAAATAGTATCAGAATTCTTAACTAGGAACATAAGTAAACATATGTACTAATAAATACAATAGCTTTACAGAAATATTTAATTCTAAATACTTCAGAATAAATTCTTTTCCTGAGGTTAGGTAAGATTGCCTTTTGTCTGGTGCCACAATAAAATTTTAAGAACCAAAGTTTCAGTTTGATCATACAACTTTATTATTAATAAAAAGTCTGCTTTAATTATTTGGAATTAGAAGCAACATCTTATAGATTTATATTGTGAACCAAAACAGCGAAGGTAAGGCAATTATTTCTCTCTTTAAGTTTCTTATAAGTTTTAAGTGAAACCTATTAGAACAAGTAGGAACAAGAAGTGAATATTTCTGTGATTAAAAATTTTTTTATTAATGGGCTCAATTTAAATAAATGCTTGTTACAAAGAACTTAGAGTACAAAACTGATGAAGCCAAGGTTAGAGATTTGATCCCTTTTGCTATCATTTAGTTTCCCTACAGTCTAGTCCCAAATGGGTAGATGGCATTTTGCTAGGCCATTGTGGGGAGCCACACTGATGCTAGGATATTGTGATATAACTTAAAAAATTAATATTAACTATTCAGCTAGTCTTATTATTAATTAATGTGATCTTTCTCCATTCTGAACCAGTTCCTTTCATCAGTCCTCCTAGGAAGGACTGGACACAAAAGAAGCTGGGATTCAGAGCTGGCTGGGAAACTGGAGTGGGATTTAGGTATCACTTGACAAAAAACTCCCTATAGCCCTGAGGCATGTTTATCACGTGGCAAGTCATCTCTGAACAGACCATGGAAAGAAAGGGTTGACTTATATTCTGACAGATCATGTGTACCAATAATCAAAATTTCAGGAGGAAATCAGAATTCAATAACGGTTGTACTCATTTTCAATTAATAAAAGAACTTACATGTTTAATGAAGATATTTGACTACTTAATGAGTAGTTTTTCACTTTAAAATCTATAGGATAGCTGTTGATATTTTTTAAGGCTCCCAAATAAGGCCTCTATTATAGGATAACTTACATATTAGACTTGGGGCAAGGAGTAAAACATTAGGGCCAGAATATGAACTCTTGTTCTCAGTTTCAAATAGCAAAAGAGATTCTCAATAAAATTTCTAGTAGTTCACTTAATACTTGGTACTATACATACATTATATTTAATATCATTACATTTGATATTGACTCTCAGAGTCAGAACTAGAGTAAGACAGGTGAGGTGCCTGGAGTGCACAATTTAAGGGGGTGTTTAGTTCAGTCTAGGATCACACAAGTGCTGACCATGAGAATATCTCCTTACTCCTCTCCAAATGCTAGGCACTGCTTACAAATGCAACCTGTGAAAGCAAGTCACTTGCAACTTTCCTCAATACCCCTCAATTCCAAATCTGCACTTTCAAACTTTTGTGCAAAGCACAAGATAGTCCTGAACAGCCAAATCATTAATAACTTATTTCACCTCAGCTGTAGCATCTAAATAAATGCAAGTTTTTTTAATGTTCATTCTAATTAAGATTCTCATGTAAAATTTAAAAAAAAAGTATAGCAGACAGGATAAATATATGCTTATTAGTATTTATTACCTTGAACTCTGCCATTTGAAAACTAACATATTTGTTATTTTAAAATATATTGTGCACTTAACACTTAGTTCTGGTAAACCAAGAGAAAATGTACACCTTTAAAAATGTATACTTTTAAAGCAGTATACAATAAGCTATACTGTTATGATGTTGTGTTTATTGAAACAGGCCTCTACCTGTGATAAATCATTTAACAGGAAAAATCTAAACAAAAGTCAATGAATAACACCACTCGCTTTCATGAAAATGCTCTAAATTCCCAAGTTGCTACTATCAACACAGTAGTGTTTAGACCATTTGGACTTTTAAACTTTTGCTATAAAATTGTTTTCTCGCAGACCAGGATACCAGTATGATAATATCTGCTATCCTGTCCTGCATTACAATGAAACTGAGAGCTACTTATATTACCAGTTATTCTTGAAAGGGGAAAGATAGAGGGAGAAAGAGAGAGAGAGAGGTTTAGTTTTAGAAAAGCAAAGCCAACTAAAACTAAATAGATGTTTCTGTAATTTAGAACTATAATTAGATTAAAAAAAAAAAAAAAGCAAACAAACAAACAAAAAACAATAAAATGACGACAGATGAAAGGCTTCCAACCAGCGTTTCCCACTTACAGGGAACCTGAGTAACATCTTTGGAGAAGCAACAATGAGGGGTTTTCTGAAGTTCCGGACCATCTGTCTTCTGAGCAAATGGAAATACTGAGCAGGAGTCGTGGGGTGTACCACAAACATGTTCACGGTGTCCCCGTCCACCCCCTCCTCTGTGCTGTCACACATCTGGGACGGAAATGAAAGAAAGGAGAATGTTCAGATCATCTCCTACAATCATAACATCTGCTCTCCAAAGGGACCACAGGGCTCTCAAGGGTGAGAAAAAAATATTTCCCTCCATTACAGATAATACCAGAAAATAAATTTACAGCCTATGAAGAATCAACCAAAGGAGAGGTCTGATGCTTCCCTCATTTTCCTAAGTCTGCATATTTTAACACAGTTGTTTCCAAACACAGCTGATTTCAAGGAGCATCTGGAGGGGACCTTTTAAAAAATACAAATTCTGATTACTGTGGAGTTAAGATGGTGTCAGAATCCCACTCTTCTAATGAAATAAACACAAGAGTTTGATTTGTTTGTGTGGTTTTTTTTGGGCGGGGGGGTTGTTTTGTTTTTTTTTAGAATGACTTGCTTAACATTTTTTAATTTATTTAGTTTAATATTTTTATTTATTTCAGAGAAGAAGGAAGAGGGAAAGAGAGATAGAAACATCAATGGAAAAGTCAATGGAGGGGGAACCAAGATGGCGGCATAGGTTAACGCCGGAGTTTGCTGCCTCGAACAACCAATTCAAAAATACAACTAAAAGACGGAATCGACATCACCCAGAACCACAGGAAGGCTGGCTGAGGAGAGATTCTACAACTAGAAGTAAAGAGAAATCCATACCCAGACTCAGAGGAGGTGCAGTGCTGAAGTGAAATATTAAGGTGCGGAGGTGCGCGTGGAACGGGCCGGCGGCGGAGGGCGCAGTTGTTGGTTTCTATCGGGAGGGAGTTTCAGACTCTGAGCTCCAGATCCGGGCGAGTCTCTAGGGACTCAGACTCAAACGGGAGAAGCGGGATTGTCTAGCATCAGTTGGAACGTGAGGGCAGCTTTCTCTCCGAGGTTTGCAGCGGTTGCCGGGGTTCTGAGAAGCAGAGCCTCTGGGAACGGGACTGAGAGCAGCCATAACTGCTCCCTCTGCCCCGCCCAAGCCCTGCACAGAGCCATTTGCTGGATCGCCTCAGGCAAAGGCTAGATTAGCACCTCCCCAGAGGACAGAAGTTTTCCCACAGCTGATTCTCACAGCCAGTCGGCCTGGTGGTCAAATCCCTCTAGTATTAACTACAACAATCAAGGCTTAACTAGAACAAGACTGCGCACAAAGACCACAAGGGGGTGCACCAAGAAAGCATAAAAAATGTGGAGACAAAAAAACATGACAGAAATGGAGGATACAGAGCTAAAAAACGCAATTTTGAGGGCTTGCAATAAACTTGAGGAGAGCCTCACGAAAATTAATGAGACCCTCGATGCTATGATAAAGAAACAACTAGAAATTAAGCATACACTGACTGAAATAAAGAATATTATACCCAATAGCGGACCAGAGGAGCGCAAGAATCAAGCCAAAGATTTGAAATGCGAAGAAGCAAAAAACACCCAACCGGAAAAGCAAAATGAAAAAAGAATCCAAAAATACGAAGATAGTGTAAGGAGCCTCTGGGACAGCTTCAAACGTACCAACATCAGAATTATAGGGGTGCCAGAAGATGAGAGACAGCAAGATATTGAAAACCTATTTCAAGAAATAATGGCAGAAAACTTCCCCCACCTGGTGAAAGAAATGGACTTACAGGTCCAAGAAGCGCAGAGAACCCCAAACAAAAGGAATCCAAAGAGGACCACACCAAGACACATCATAATTAAAATGCCAAGAGCGAAAGACAAAGAGAGAATCTTAAAAGCAGCAAGAGAAAGAGACTCAATTACCTACAAGGGAATACCCATACGACTGTCAGCTGATTTCTCAACAGAAACTTTGCAGGCCAGAAGGGAATGGCAAGAAATATTCAAAGTGATGAATAGCAAGAACCTACAACCAAGATTACTTTATCCAGCAAAGCTATCATTCAGAATTGAAGATCAGATAAAGAGCTTCACAGATAAGGAAAAGCTAAAGGAGTTCATCACCACTAAACCAGTATTATATGAAATGCTGAAAGGTATCCTTTAAGAAGAGGAAGAAGAAGAAAAAGGTAAAGATACAAATTATGAACAACAAACATGCATCTATCAACAAGTGAATCTAAGAATCAAGTGAATAAATAATCTGATGTACAGAATGAACTGGTGATTATAATGAATCAGGGACATAGAAAGGGAATGGACTGACTATTCTTGGGGGGGAAAAGGGAGTGGGAGATGTGGGAAGAGACTGGACAAAAATCGTGCACCTATGGATGAGGACAGTGGGTGGGGAGTGAGGGCGGAGGGTGGGGCAGGAACTGGGAGGAGGGGAGTTGTGGTGGGGGGAAAGAGGAACAAATGTAATCTGAACAATAAAGATATAATTTTAAAAAAAAAAAGAAACATCAATGATGAGAGAGAATCATTGATTGGCTGCCTCCTGCACACCCCCTACTGGGGATCAAGCCCACAACCTGGGCATGCGCCCTTGACAGAAATCAATCCTGCAACTGACAATCTATCCACTGAGCAAAACCACCCAGGGCTGTTTGTTTGTTTTAAAGACAAAACAAAATCAAAAGCAGCTAACAAGGTTGAAAAGTGACAATGAGTTAAATCTCAGAAGACCCTGGTGGAACAAAAAGCGAAGACATGGCTCCTAACCCCACTCCAGAAACAATGGAGAGAAAAGAAAGCGGCAAAATCCTGACAATTATTACTAGTCCCCTCCAATTTGGAGAGAGAGTGTGCATAGGCAACCCTGGTGGGAAAATAAAGGCAAAACTTAGAGCAGAAGCCACTACAGACCTCAGTGGAGGCGACAAGGCTGCCAGGCTTGCCACTTCCAGGGCATTAAACCTGTTTCATTCAAATACTATAATGTCTGACAGTTTAAGGCACATTCATTAAGTACCTGCAGGAGGCAATTCTAGTTCAAAGCCCCTCGGAATCATGAAAACATTCCTGGGAATCAAAAAGGCACTGGACATACCTGCAAGAAACGCTCTATGCGACAGGAGGAGTGGTCGGGTCCAGCCCCATCATACCCGTGGGGCAGGAGAATCACAATGCCGCTCTGGAGGAGCCACTTGGCCTCTCCTGGAAAACAGTAGGAGGGAGTGAGACCTCTGTGAAGCAGAAATGAAAGGTCTGATCTGACCTGGGTAGCGGAACAAATCTTAGTTAGCTGCCTGACCCCCTAGAACCATTTTCATTACATGTACTGTCTAGCATTGTTACACCATAGTTGGGAGAAAAAATATCCCTCCTACCAGCTGAAACCCTGGAATGGCACATCCTGGGATTTATTTAGCAAGTGGAACACAAACTCAACAGTAAACATCTGGCTCCCAGAACAGCATGGCCATGCTGAATGCACTCAGGCACAACTCTTACCAAGACTGAACAGCTCCTACTTTTCCCTCACAGAACTCCCAACAACACAGGTCACTGTCCTCAAGTTCAAGACACAGGCACGTTAGAACAGTCTCTGGACATGTCAAAGTCCAGTTTCCTTAAGGCGCATTTCTTTTTAATTGTTGTTTTTATTTTAAATTACATTTCCTGGGATGACATTGCTTGGCATGTTTCTTATAACTACACAGATACAGAGTAACACAACAAAGGGAAGGACCTATAGTGCACACTCATAATCCAAGAGTACTTACCCCCCAAAAAGGAGTAAGCATGTGGGGGAAACTCATACTTGCACTTTATATACTTTTAATTTTTACAGTAAGCAGGTCCTGCTTTTATAAATGATTATTAAAAATAATCAAGACACACAACTTCCAATGTACAGATATTTGAGTGTCTCTGGATTGAGGGAAGCAGATTTTCAAGACCGATGTTCACTCTGATCACAAATCCTCAACTATGTGACCATTCCCTGCTTGTGATTCATGTCATAGCTAATCAACAAACCCCAAGAGTAGATTTGAAAGTCAAACTACTTAGGTCCTGGTAGGTACACGTCCTGCTTGCTATAGCCAAACACATTCCCTGCAGATGGGAAGGTACTCCCTGCATAACAGCTGAGTAGTACTCAGCTTATTTAACTCTGATAGCTGTCATGACCCAGTGGATGACAGGGCAACACCCAACTCTCCCCAGGATCTGTGGTACAAGGAGTCTCAAAAGCAGCTACAGCCCCTTTTCATTCATTTGTCCCCATAAGTCTAGCATCATGCATCCACTATATACTCATTTGCCAAAACCAACCTCCAGAGATGAACGTGTCAAAGATGATCTGGGCACCATTGAAGAAATCGCCAAACTGAGCCTCCCAGAGGGGCAGTAACTTAGGGCTCTCAATGCTCATCCCATACTCAAATCCCAGGACAGCCTCTTCTGACAATGGGCTGTTGCTGACCTGATGCAAAGGGAGAGAATAGAGACACTGTCATGGCAGAGAAATGGGAACATGAGTCAGTAAAGGTAAATGATTCACATTTATACAAACCTCTTAAGAGGGAAGAAGGGCAGAAAGAGAAGCTTTATTTTTAGTAGTTTCTACATGCCTTTGAGAAAAAGCCCTCTATGAGTGATGCATATGGGAAAGTTGGAACAAAAAGAGAAACATATGAAAGGTGTTAGAATATGGGCATTGAAGATTTTCTTTAAGGATTAGCAAAATTAATTTATCAGACGACCCACCTTTGGAGCTGAGAGTAAAACTGTGTCATATAAACTTTTAAAAAAAAAATGTCACAGCACAGCCAGTGTGTCTCAGTGGGTTAGAGGGTCATCCCATGCAGAAGGTCTTGGGTTTGATTCCTGGTCAGGGTTGCAAGTTCGATCCTGGCCCCAGTCAGGGTGTGTGCAGGAGGCAGTTTCTCTCTCACATCGGTTTTTCTCTCCCCCTATCTTCCTTCCTCTCTCTAAAATCAATAAACTATTCTAAAAAAAAAGGATGAGACGTGGAAGCTACACTGACATGCTCCCAGGACCAAACTGGAATTACAACTAAAATACAGAAAAACCATACTAAATGATCAACTGAAGACTTGCTGGAGAGAATCCTGATAACAAAGGACAGGAACTGAAGACCGCATAGAGACTTCAAAAGGGCTTTCCAGACTCCCACAGACAGCAGCTGAAGTTCCGGAGGGATATCTCAGCTGTTGGGGGTTCCCACTGAGAACTCTGGGGCCCAAACTCCAAGGTGGGCTCCCCAACCCAGATCATTGAACTGAGAAAGGTGCTCACACAACATCTGGCTGTGAAAAGCAGCAGGGTTTCTGTCTGCCAAGGGGAGATGTCTGGAAATGCAGTCACCCTCTTAAAGGGCCAACACACAAGATTTTGTGTGCAGCCACTCACCTTGGGATCTGACCAAGGGAAGACAGAGTGGACTGGAGCTGTGTGGGCATAAGCCAGGGTTAGGGGCTGTGGGGTTAAAGCTCGGGAGGCAGCCACCCCAGTTTCCTGTGCTGAGTCATTCCCTCATACTGCAGGGAATGCCTTTCTCCTGCAGACCTTCACCATACAGGCAGCTTTTGCCTGGGGGAGAAGCAATTGCCCCATCCTATTGGAAACCCCCTTACTGCACCCTATGGAGTTTCTGAGGCCCATTAAGAGACTGAGAATAACAATCAGCCTGCAGCCAGAAGCATTGCCCGACTCTGTTGGAAAACCTCTTGCCCTACCCTGTGGTCAATAGCCTGAGACTAATCAAGACTGAATAACAATCAGCGTATAAACAGAGGCAGGTCTCTGGAGGCTCTGAGTGTTTCCTGATCCAATCCAGGGCCCAGGGCTAGGAAAATCAGGCTTTGGTGCACAAATCTTAGTCCTTTCCCAAGACATTCATCCCCAGCAGAGGGAGCCACAAGCAGTGGATTGGTGATGGCTCCAAAAAGGGTACTCAGGGCCAGTCAGAAACAGCATCTGACACTATCCTGCACTAGAGATTGTGAGTTTCAGCAGATCTACCTAGTACACAGACACAGTCTCAAACAGGCAGCCAAAATGTGGAGACAAAAAAAAACAAACCCCAAATGAAAAAACAAGAGAATTCTCCAGAAGAGCTAAATGAAATGGGGATAAGAAAGTTATCAGACATAGAACACAGAATAATAAAGGTAAGAATGCTCAACAGCATGAGAAAAGATATAGTAACTATGAAGAATGACATAGCACTAATAAAGAACACACTGGAAGGAACACACAGAAGGTTAGGGGAGGCCAAGGATCAGATCAGTGAATTAAAAGACAGGGTTGAAAAAAATCTTTCAATCAGAGAACCAAAAAGAAAAAAAAATTAAAAAACAGGACAGCATAAGAAAGCTGTGGGACAACATGAAATGTGACAATATTCACACAATAGGAGTACCAGAAGGGGAAGAAAGTGAGCAATGGATAGAAAACGTGGTTAAAGAAATAATGGCAGAAAACTTACAAAATGGAGAAAAGAAAAAGGTCACACAGGTTCTGGAGGCACAGAGAGTCCCAAGCAAGAAGAACCCAAATAGGCCCACTCCCAGACACATTATAATTAAAATGCCAAAAATTAAAGACAAAGAGAGAATCTTAAAAGCAGCAAGAGAAAAGCAATTTGTTACCTACAAAAGGAGCTCCCATAAGGCTGTCAGCTGATTTATCATCAACATCTGTACAGGCCAGAAGAAAATGGCATGAAGTATTCAAGGTAATGAAAAGCAAGGATCTGAAACCAAGATTACTATATCCAGCTAGGCCAGTGGTCAGCAAACTGTGGCTCGCTAGCCACATGTGGCTCTTTGGCCCCTTGAGTGTGGCTCTTCCAAAGCCTTAGGAGTACCCTAATTAAGTTAATAACAATGTACCTACCTATATAGTTTAAGTTTAAAAAATTTGACTCCCAAAAGAAATTTCAATCTCTGTACTGTTGATATTTGGCTCTGTTGACTAATGAGTTTGCCGACCACTGAGCTAGGCTATCATTCAAAATGGTGAAATAAAGAGCTTCCCAGACCAAAAAAAAAAAAAAAAAAAAAAAAGACTAAGGAGTTTGTCGCCACCAAACCAGCACTGCAAGAAATGTTAAAGGGATTGCTGTCATGAGAAGAAAAGAGAAACAAACATAGGCATAAATAATTAAAATGGAAATAAATAAGTAACTATCAATAATAACCTTAAATATAAATGGATTAAATGCTCTAATCTAAAGACTTAGGTTACCTGAATGGAAAGAAAACATGACCCATCTATATGCTGTCTACAAGAGACCCACATCAGAAGAAAAGGTTCACACAGGATGACAGTGAAGGGAAGGAAAAAATTTTCCATACAAATGGAAATTTAAAAAAAGCTGAGTTAGCAATACTCATATCTGACAAAATAAACTTCAAAATGAAGGCCATCACAAGAGATAACAAAGGTCCACTACTTAATACTAAAGGGATCTATCCAACAAGAGGATGTAATGCTGGTAAGTATATATGAACCGAATATAGGAGCACCTAAGTATATAAAAAAAATTCTAGAGGACTTTAAGGGAGAGATTGACAACAATACATTCATAGTAGGGGAATTTAACACCCCTCTAACATCACTGGATAGATCTTTCAGACAAAGAGTTAACAAGGAAACAGTGACTCTAAATGACACACTGAGTTAGATGGATTTAATTGACATTTATAAAACATATCACCCCAAAGCTACAGAATATACATTCTGAAAGATAGACTACACATTAGGACAGAAAACAAGTCTCTACAAGTTCAAGAATATTAAAATCATATCAAGCATCCTCTCAGACTATAATTGAATGAAATTATAAATAAACTACAGTGAAAACATTCAAAAATATTCAACACATTGAGGCTAAATAGCATGTTGCTAAACAATGAATGGGTTACCAATGAGATCAAGAAAGAAACCGAAAACTTCCTGGAAACAAATGAAAATGAACACAGAACAACCGAAAATCTCTGGGACACAGCAAAAGCAGTCCTTAGAGGGAAGCTCATAGCACTACAGGCTTACCTCAAAAAACAAGAATTATAAACTACTTAACCCCACAACTTTAAGGATTAGAGAACAAGAAAATCCCAGAATAAGTAGGAAGACAGAAGTAATAAATATTAAAGCAGAAATAAATTACATGGACATTAAAAATAAAAATGATGAATGAAACCAACAGCTGGTTCTTTGAAAATATAAACAAGATTGATGAACCGTTAGCCAGACTCATCAAGAAACAAAGAGAGAGGACCCAAATAAATAAAAGCAGAAACAAAAGTGGTTAAGTAACAACTGACACCACAGAAATACAAAGAACTGTAAGAAAATAATATGAGCCAAAGTCACTAATCATCTGAGAGATGCAAATCAAAACAACAAGGTATCACCTCACACCTCTCAGAATGGCTATCAAGAAATCAACAAATGACAAGTGTTGGCAAGAATGTGGACAAAAGGGAACTCTAGTATACTGCTGGTGGGAGTGCAGACTGGAACAGCCATTATGAAACCAGTATGGTGTTTCCTCAAAAAATTAAAAATGGAACTCCCATTTGACCCAGTGATCCTACTTCTGGGAATATATCCTAAGAAACCCAAAACACTCATCAGAAAGAATATATGAACCCCTCTGTTCATAGCAGTGCAATTTACAATAGCTAATATTTGGAAACAGCCTAAGTGCCCATTAGCAGATGAGTGGATTAAAAACTGTGGTACATTTACACAATGGAATGCTGTGCAGCTATAAAAAAGAAAGAACTCTAACCGTTTGCAACAGCATGGATGGACCTGAAAAGTATTATGCTATGTCAGATATGAAAAGTGAAATAAGCCAGTCAGAGAAAGACAAGTATCACATGATCTCACTCATAGGTGGGATCTAATGAGCAAAATAAACCGATGAACAAAAACAGACCCAGAGACATATAAGCATGGAACAGACTGTCGAACCTCAGAGGGAAGGCAGGGGAGGGTGGGTGGGGAGAGATCAACCAAAGAACTTATGTGCATACTAGAGACCGAGTGCATGAAATTTGTGGATGGGTAGGGTCCCTAGTGGCTGCCGTCAGCCGGCCGGGGCCTTCCTTCCCCCGGCTGCCTGCTGCCACTGGCTGGGGCGGGGTCAGCGGGGGGGAGGGGCCACAGGTGGTTGGCTGATCGGCGCCGCCCCCTGGTCAAACTCCCAGTCAAACTCCCAGTCGAGGGGACAATTGGCATATTAAGCTTTTATTGTATAGGATATGCATAACCCATGGACACAGACAATAGAGTGGGGAGAGCCTGGGGTGGGAGGGGGATGGGATGGAAGAGATCAATGGGGGGAAAAAAGGGACTTATGTAATACTTTCAACAATAAAGGTTTTTTTTTAAAGAAAATACTATGAGCAACTATATATGCCAATAAGTTGGACAATGTGGATAAAATGGACAAATTCCTAGAAAAATACAATCTTTCAAAAGTGAACCAGTAAAAATCAGAAAACTTGAATAGGCCAATAACAAATGAGGAAATTGAAGCAGAAATAAAATAAAATAAAATAAAATAAATAAAATAAAATAAAAAACAGCAAATAAAAACCCTGGTCCAGATGGCTTCACACCGGGGTTTTGCCAAACCTTCAAAGAGCAACTAACACCTATCCTCCTCAAACTGTTCCAAAAACTCCAAAAGGAAGGAACACTTCCAACCTCTTTTTATGAGACCAGCATTATCCTAATTCCAAAACTAGATAAATACACTATAAAGAGAATTACAGACCAATGTCCCTGATGAACATAGATGCTAAAATCCTCAACAAAATATTAGCAAATCAGATCCAGCAATATATTAAAGAGATCATACACCATGGATGCAAGGCTGGTACAATATTTGCAAATCAATGAATGTGATAAGTCAGATAAACAAAAGACAAAAATCACATGATCATATCAATAGATGCGGAAAAAGCATTGGACAAAATCCAACACCCATTTTTATTTATTTTTTAAATATATTTTTATTGATTTTTCACAGAGAGGAAGGGAGAGAGAGAGTTAGAAGCATCGATAAGAGAGAAACATCGATCAGCCACCTCCTGCACATCTCCTACTGGGGATGTGCCCGCAACCCAGGTACATGCCCTTGACTGGAATCGAACCTGGGACCTTTCAGTCCGCAGGCCGACGCTCTATCCACTGAGACAAACCGGTTTCGGCCAACACCCATTTTTAATAAAAAGTCTCAGCAATGTGGGAATAGAGAGAGCATATCCTATATAATAAAAGCCTAATATGCTAAGTGTCTGGTTGTTGGGTTGTCCATTCAACCAATCAAAGCGTAATATGCTAATGATATGCTAAGGCCGTTCAACCGCTTGCTATGATGTGCACTGACCACCATGGGGCAAACGACCTGACTCATAGGTTAGCTTGCTGCTGGGTTCTGGCCAATAGGGACTGAGACAGGCCGGCCATGCCCTAGAGGCCTCCCACCATCCCTCCCTAGCTGGCCAACCTCCCACGTCCCTGGCCCCAATACTGCACCAGTGGGGTCTCTCAGCCTGGCCTGTGCCCTCTCACATTCCAACCTCTCAGGGGATGTCCGAGAGCTGGTTTCAGCCTGATCCCTCAGGCCAGGCTGAGGGACCCCACTGGTGCATGAATTCGTGCACTGGGCCTCTAGTCTCAACATAATAACAGCCATATGTGACAAACCTACAGCCAACATCATACTCAATGGGGAAAAATTAAAACCATTTCCTCTAAGAACAGGAACAAGACAGGGATGTCCATTTTCACCACTCTTATTCAACACAGTATTAGAAGTCGTAGCCACAGAGATCAGACAAGAAGAAACCATAAAAGGCATCCAAATTGGAAAGGAGGAGTAAAACTCTTATTATTTACAGATGACATGATAGTGAACATAGAAAACCCTAAAGACTCCACCAAAAACTACTAGATTTAATAAATGAATTTGGCAATGTAGTAGGATACAAAATTAACACCCAGAAATCCATGGCATCTTTATACACCAACAATGAATTCTCAGAAAGAGAAACTAAACATCAATCCCATTTACCATTGCAACAAAAAATTAAGATACTGAGGAATAAACTTAACCAAGGAGATAAAAGACTTGTACTTAAAAAACTACAAGATGATGAAAAAAGAGATAAGAAAGATATAAACAAGTGGACGAATATACTATGTTCATAGATTGATAAAATTAACATCATTAATATGTCCATACTCCCCAAAGCAATCTATAGATTCAATACAATCCCTATTAAATTACCAATGGCATATTTCACAGATCTAGAACAAATACTCCAAAAATGTATATAGGACCCGGAATAGCTGCAGCAAGCTTAAGAAAGAAAAACAAAGTTGGAGGAATCACAATACCAGGTATCTATATATATAAAAGTCTAAGTGTCCGTTCTTCCCTCCAACTGGTAGCTATGATGTGTAATCACCACCAGGGGGCAGACACTCCAACCAGTACCTATGGTGTGCACTGACCTTCAGGGGGACACAGGAGCTGCCATGATGCGCACTGCCCATTTAAAAATAAATGGCACCACAGACCTGGTGCTGACAAACCAACACTCGGCTTCCCCCAAGTGGGACACAGGCCCCACCACCACCCTGGAGCGACACTACATCAAATCACAGCCAACGCTCCCAAGACTCCACGGCACAAAATGTGGCCCACAGCCCAGCCCAGCCCGGAAACGGAGCTGTGGGTGCCAGGTAATGACGTCATGTAGCAACACCCGGCTTCCTCTCCCTAGCTACTAGCCTCCTTAGAGTTTCTTCAGCCCAAGAACACAACTTGCTTTATAGCCAGGTGCAAACATTTTACAGTTTAACCAAATGTTTGTGAAGTGTTTTCCCATGCCTCATCTCATTTGATCCTCACAGAAGTCCTGGAGTAGGTAGATAGAAGACTCAGTAGAATCCTATTTTCTTTTCATTAGCAAGACAACGGAGATTTAGAAGGTTTAGAAATTTGACCTGACTGAAAAGAAGTAAGAAATAATGGAACTTGAAAATGACTTCAGGTTTTCTCACTGTGCAGAATATAGTCAAACACTGCTACAGTTAAATATTTTACCCTCTATTCTCCCTGCATGGTCTACAATAATAATCTGCTTCATGTTGATATTCACTGCTGTGCTGCTGACAATTACCTGAAAGAGAAGTTGGGGTGCTTCACTGGGCTGGAAAAAGTTTAGCTAAATCAGAAACCAGGTCTAATTAAGCAAGTTTATCTCTATATATAAAAGGCTAAGTTGACTTGCGTATGCATGATACATATAAAGCTCTTGCTGGCACCAATCGCATGTGTGTGTTTCAATCTGTCATTGTTGATCATGAATTTGGTTGACACTTCTATTATAGAGAAAGGGCGGATAGCGATATTAAAATGTTTCTTCTAATTAATTTCCTTTCAATGTGTACAAATCCATGCACTGGGACACTAGTCAAGTTATACTACAAAGCCACTGTAATCAAAGTATCCTGATACTGGCACAAAGAACAGGCATATAGAACAGAAACCCCAGAAATCAACCAAAGACATATGCTCAATTAATATTTGACAAAGGAGGCAAGAACACACAATGGAGTCAAGACCGTCTCTTCAATAAATGGTATTGGGAAAATTGGACAGATACATGCAAAAAAATGAAACTAGACCACCAATTTACACCATACACAATAATGAACTCAAAATGGATAAAAGACTTAAATATAAGTTGTGACACCATAAAATCCTAGAAGAAGCCATAGGCACAAAAATCTCTGACATCTCACGTAGCAATATGTTTATGGATACATCTCTTAGGGCAAAGGAAAGTAGGGAGAAAATAAACAAATGGGACTGTATCAAAATAAAAACTTTTGCACAGCAAAAGAAACTGTCAACAAAATGCAAAGGGAGCCCACTGTATGGGAGAACATATTTGGCAATGATACATCTCATAAAGGGCTAATATCTAAAATATATAAGGAACTTATACAATTTAACAAAAGAAGGACAAACAATCCAATTATAAAATGGGCAAATGACCTAAATAGACACTTCTCCAAAGGGGATATGCAGATGGCCAAGACACATATGAAAAATGCTCAAAGTTACTGATCATCAGAGAGATGCAAATTAAAACGACAATAAGGTATCATCTCACACCTGTCAGAATGGCTACCATTAGCAAATCAACAAACGACAAGTGCTAGCAAGGATGTGGAGAAAAGGGAACCCTAGTACACTACTGGTGGTAATGCAGACTGGTGCAACCATTATGGAAACCAGTATGGAGTTTCCTCAAAAAATTAAATATGGCCCGGTCGGTATGGCTCAGTGGTTGAGTATCAACCTATAAACCAATAGGTTACAGTTTGATTCCCAGTCAGGGCACATACCCGGTTTTCAGGCTCAATCCCCAGTGTGGGGTGCACAGGAGGCGTCTGATCAATGATTCTCTCTCATCACTGCTGTTTCTATCTCTCCCTTCCTCTCTGAAATTAATAAAAATATGTTTTTAAAAATTAAATATGAAAAACTGCCATTTGACCTAGTGATCCCACTTCTAGGAATATATCCTAAAGAAACCCAAAACACCAATCAGAAAGAATGTATGTACCCCTATGTTCATAGCAGCACAATTTACAATAGCTGAGATCTGGAAACAGCCCAAGTGCCCATCAGTAGGTGAGTGGATAAAAAAGCTGTGGTACATTTACACCAGGGAATACTATGCAGCAGTAAAAAAGAAGGATCTCTTACCTTTCAGACAGCATGGAGGGACCTGGAGAGTATTATTCTAAGTGAAATAAGCCAGCCAGAGAAAGACAAGTATATCATCTCACTTATATATAGAATCTAATGAACAAAATAGATCTAGAGACATAGAAGCATGGGTCAGACTTTCAAATCTCAGAGGGAAGGAGGGTTGGGTGGGCAGGAGAGAAGGGATCAACCAAATAACTTGTATGCATAAATGAATAACCCATGGACTCAGATAATAGGGTGATGAAGGCCTGGGGCAGGGGGCGGGCTAGAAGTCAATGGGGGAAAGAGGGTCATATGTAATACTTTCAACAATAAAGATATTAATTAATTCATGAATTAATTCAGTAAATCCTTATTGGGGGGAAAAGAATAGGAAGGAAAATTTCATATATATATACATACATACATTTTTATTGATTTCAGAGGGGAAGGGAGAGGGAGAGAGAGATAGAAACATCAATGATGAGAGAGAATCATTGATTGGCTGCCTTCTGCATGCCCCCTACTGGGGATGAAGCCCACAACCTGGTATGTGCCCTTGACTGGAATCGAATCCAGGACCCTTCAGTCTACAGGCCGACACTCTATCCCCTGAGCCAAACCAGCTAGGGCCTAAGGACAATTTCTAAGGCGGCTTCTCAATTATCTAGGCAGGAAATCCTGGGAACCTGAATTAGGGCACTAACAGTGCAGATGGAGGATGGGGCAGATTTGAGAACTATTCAGCTAAAAGACTTAGTAGTAGATGTAGGAAATGTAGTCTCAGTTATCTTCTGGCTTTGTGACTTAGACAACTGGTATATGATGATGGCATTCACCTAAACAGAGAGTGAAGAAAAGGGAGCAGATTTGGTGGATTTCCTAGCAGGAAAAGGAAAGATGATGGATTCAGTTTTGGACATTTGACTTAGAGGAGGATGAGGGAGTTGAATGACAGAGAGGTTTCTACCAGGCAATTATATAAGTAGTAGAGTCCCTAGCAACTGCCGGCTGCCGGCTGGGGCCTCCCTCCCCCGCCCCCACATTGAACTCCTGGTTGAGGGGACAATTTGCATATTAGGCTTTTATTATATAGGATAATATCTGGAGCTACTGCAGGCATCTGGTCTTGAGATCTAGATTTGGAATCTAGGGTGTATGAATGTTTGGCAACTAAAAGGTCAAGGGTTGATCTCAGGGAGAGAAGGAGATAGAGATAGCAACATCAATGATGAGAAAAAGTCATCGATTAGGCTGCCTCCCGCACACTCCCTACTGGGGATCGAGCCCACAACCCAGGTGTCCTGACCTGGAATCAAACCATGATCTCGAAGTTCAACCACTGAGCAACACCGGCCGGGCTCTTCTCTGTTTTTTGTTTGTTTGTTTGTTTATGTCCTACTGTGTCCACATCAAACGTTCTCCCTACATGTATTAGAACAGCAACTTCTAATGTCCTTCAAATCCTAGCTGAAATCTGGCTTCCCTGCCAAACTTTTCCCAATTTCCCCAAGTAGAATAAGCTATTCCTTCTCCAATGCATCTACTGTACTTTGTATACTAGTATACCTTATTTTCTTGAATCTATTGATGCTGTTATTTATTCTAAAAAGTATTTAAGATGTCTTGTAAGTATACATAATATGTAACATGACTGTGAAAAGTAAGTGCAGGCAAAGAGAGAAATTAAGATTGAGAAACAGAACAGAGTTGAGGAAAAGACATAATCTGGTAACCTACTTACTTTTATCAAGGCTACTGTGGCCTCTACCCCTTCATAGAAGCCATTATATATTTTTTGAAAAGTGCATATATTCATTGCTTTATTTTCTGTTTTATCGAAGCCATTTCTAATAAGAGAATGCTGGTTAGTTTGCAGAATTCATGGTGTACAGACAATAAAGACAAACCAAGATCAATCAGGTGTTTCTCCCTGGGTCTGCACATAAAGTACATGAGATCTTATAATAAATCTTATAATAAATCTGCATATAATAAATGAAATCTTTGAAGGCTCCCTCATAAAAGAGGCAAGGCATTTAATTAGGGCTTTTCAAATACTAATATTTAAAGCTAATTGATACACTATATTAAATCACAACTCAATAAGAATCATTGGTGGGTGGGGTGGATATTAAACATTTCAGTATTTAGATCACTAATCTGACTTGACACAGGGGTGGCTTTAGACTAACTTAAAGAAAGCTAAGCACTGTGTCCTTTAAGTCATCTTCCTGGAATTTTCCTTTGACAAGTAAACTTTTTTATAAATATTGATATTGATGAACTCAAGGTTATGTTCTTAAATGGCTAGAGTAGGAAAAAAGAGGACAGGCCACTAATTGTACCTTAAAGGATAATGTATTATAATAAACCTCACGTACCAGGTATATGCTAGTTGTTGGAGAGACAAAAATGAGAAGACCCAGCCCCTATCCTTTACTCTAACAAGTATAGCTCACTGACTGACACATGGAAATATGTGATAATAGATTAACTCATCAAGCCTACTAAACCTTAGTGAATAAGGTAACTTGATAAAATGGCTTTTTTGTAATAAGAAAGAAATGTTACTAATTATTCACATCTTAGGTTTACTTTAATGAATCCAGCAATATGCAGTCTATAAGATCAATTTTTGATTGACAAAAAGAACATCCATTTGACACTTACATTATTACAGATAAGTGGCCAGAGTAAAACAACTAGTCTATTTGCTGATATGTTACTTCCAGTCCAAATTTATAAACCTATATCGTCTATCCACTCAGCATCCTTTTACTTCAAAAAGCATTGAATCCCTAGTTGCTTTACGAATCCTGTAACTAGCCCTAGCCGGTTTGGTTCAGTGAATAGAGCATCTGCCCGAGGACTACAGGGTCCCGGGTTCTATTCTAGTCAAGGGCATGTACCTCAGTTGCAGGCTTGATACTGGGCCCTGGTCAGAGCTCATGTGGGAGGCAACCAATTGATGTGTCTCTCTCACATCGATTTTCTCTCTTTCTCTCCCTCTCCCTTCTACTCTCTCTAAAAAATCAATGGAAAAATATCCTCGGGTGAGGATTAATAACAACAAAAAACTAGAAAACAATTTTAGGTGTATTACAAAAGCTCTATGTGCACACCAAGGAAACGTGAAGCCCAAATATGCGTGTATTACAGAAGACGCCTGGCCAAAGAATTAAACACTTATTTAAAAATAAAAAAAGAATCCTGTAACTATAATCATCAGCATATGCATTTTAAAATAGGTAAGGAAACATCTTACCTCTAGAAACCCCTTCTGATGAGGGTCCATATGGTTCAGAGGGATGTAGGTTTCGTCAGTCTTCTGGCAAACAACCATTGCATGTCTCTGACTAAACGTTCCACGGCCAACATCTTGGCCACTCAGACGGACATTAAAACCTTAAGCAAGCAAGGGGGGGGGGGGGGGATCCAGATTCCCATGAATAACCTAGTAATAAGACATGGTGACCCTGAATTCTTATATATTAACTTATCCTGAGAGTTTTCCTTAGCATAATAGATTATCCTTATTCCAATATACCAGTCCTATATGTACTAGTAAAGGTCTGTAGTCAAAGTGAGATTGTATAAGAAGGGAGAGTCCTCATTTACCCTATAATTTTTAGAGGAAAATATCCAGCTCTGAGCCCCTTTTTTTCCAGGTATGATTGCTCTATTCTCTGATGAAGGTTGTCAACATGACATACTAAAATTAAATAATATTGTCAGGTAAGAAAAAATAACGTGTTTTAGAATCTCTCTGGTTAATAAAAATAATAGGAGGTAGCTGTCACTTAAAAATCTGCAGAGATCACATGTAACCAACATTATATTAAAGCATCTCCTACCAGCTGTGCAGCTAAACAGAAACTTTTTACCTTGAGCAAGCAACGAGCCTAAGGCAAGAGCTTCTGCCGTGGCCCAGTCTAACTTGGTTCCATCCATCACCTTCTCCAGTCTAGACTGTAAAATTGAAGGGGAGAAAAAAAAGAAACTTTGAGTCCATTATCCTTTTTCACAGAGTTAAAAATAATGTAATGCAACAATGGGAAGTATCAAATACATTATGTTAAACAAAACAGAAAGTGCAGAAGAATATATGAAAGTCTGGTGGCAATCATCTGTCATCTTAAAACAGGCAAAATACACAGGTGCTCAGGTTAGTTGTTCACCCTGTGGGTGAATGATGGCAGCAGGGAGGGTTTCACAGGGAACTTATTTATAATATTCTATTTCTTCACCTGGATGGTGAATACATAGTTTGTTTTAATAGTCTCTGTACCTGTAATTAAAACCCCAAAATGGCCCCAGCCACTTTAGCTCAGTGGTTAGTGAATTGGCCCATGGACTGAGTGACTGTGGGTTCAATTCAGGTCAAGAGATACTTCACAGTTGCAGGCTCGAGCCTCAGCCCCAGTTGGGGCGCATAACTAATCGATGTGTCTTTCTCACAGTGATGTTTCTCTGTCTCTGTCTCTGTCTCTCCCTCTCCCTTCCACTCTCTAAAAATCAATGGGAAAAAAATATCCTTGGGTGAGTATTAACAAAAAACAAAATGAAGTTAGTGTTTTAAAAATAATTCAAAAGGCAAAGTTTCTTCATCCAAGTTTAAGAAAGATGAAGGCCTTTAACTCCTTGTTCTGTTTTCAGCACTGAAAATCCAGTGTTCCAGGAAACCCCTGAGAGCTAGGCAAACCAGAAGGGTTTGTCATATGCATATTTAACGTGAGACAATATGTAAAACCTCAACATGATTAAGGCTCTCAACAGTTGACTCTGGGGTGTGTGTGTTGATTTTTATTTATTACATTTAAGGCACCCTAAACAATGAAAGGGTTTTCTGGTCAGAACAATCCAAACAGGCATTCTGGTATTGCTGTACCCTATATAATAAAAGACTAATATGCAAATTGACCGAATGGTGGAACAACCGGTCGCTATGACGTGCACTGACCACCAGGGGGCAGATGCTCAACACAGGAGCTGCCCCCTGGTGGTCAATGCGCTCCCACAGGGGGAGTGCCACTCAGCCAGAACCCGGCCTCAAGGCTGGTGAGCGCAGCAGCGGTAGGCGGGAGAGGCTCCATGGCAGCACTAAGGATGTCCGACTGATGGCTTAGGCCCGCTGCCCACAGGAGCAGGCCTAAACCATTAGCCGGACATCCCCTGAGGGCTCCCAGGCTGCCAGAGGGATGTCTGACTGCCAGCTTAGGCCCGGTCCCCCAGGAACCGGGCCTAAGCTGGCAGGTGGACATCCCCTGAGGGGTCCTGGACTACGAGAGGGCACAGGCTGGGCTGAGGTACCCCCACCCCCAAGTGCACAAATTTTTATGCACTGGGCCTCTAGTATTTAATAATGTGCATGTAGTACATGTATATTTAATGTATTAAATATGTATAAGTGAAGGAAGGAAGGAAGGGAGGGAGGGAGGGAGGAAGGAAGGGAGGGAAAAAAGAAGTAGACAAAATCTGAGTTAATTGACTATCAGTACCAAAACACCATTAGATCTGTTCCTAGAACAGTGATGGCGAACCTATGACACGCATGTCAGAGGTGACACATGAACTCATTTTTTTGGTTGATTTTTCTTTGTTAAATGGCATTTAAATATATAAAATAAATATCAAAAATATAAGTCTTTGTTTTACTATGGTTGTAAATATCAAAAAATTTCTATATGTGACACGGCACCAGAGTTAAGTTAGGGTTTTTCAAAATGCTGACACGCTGAGCTCAAAAGGTTTGCTATCACTGTCCTAGAACATAATAACATATAATAAATATGTCAAACAAATTAGCCAACCAAATGACCAAATATCAATTTGCACAAGAAACAAATAATAATCAGAGATTTCAGGGCTCCCCACCTGAACATACATCTTCAGAAGGTGACTGTGCATCTGGAGTTCCTCCGGCACCTCCACAGACTTGCCACCAATAAACCGAAGGAGATCGAGGGGCACACCTGTGTTCCAGGTGGTAATGCGAGCCTCTGGCTGAGCCAGGCCCTGCCAGTGGGCCTGCAGGTGAGTGGCAGGGGGGCTATAGTAGGTCAGGTTATTTAAATGGTCATTTAACTTTGCATAGTAGGAGGCTTTGATTTCTGACACCTCCTCCTGAGTCATGAGTCCATTGGCAATAAGGTTCTCTGCATAAGTGTCTGGAATGCTCTTTCGGGCTCTGTCCAAGAAAGAGGGGGAATAAATCAATCTGATTTGTAAAAATCAAAGAGAGACAGATACAGTCATTGTCAAAGATATGTGATGTGTCATCGCTGTAAAAAGGCATGTAGGAAATGCTTTGGAACTAGATAGAGGGGTGGTTGTATGTCATTGTGAATGTACTAAGTGCTATTGAATTTTAAATGGTCCATTTTATGTGACTTTGACTCCAATAAATTATTTTCTTCAAAAAGGCAATGGTGAGTAACAACTTCATCCAGGGAAGCAAGAGAAAACAAATTTATCTTTATGAATTTTCATCTACATTCAGGTAGAAATAATTAGTTTTTCAATCAATTGGTAAATTCCGTTACTATAGGACTGACCTACATAATCTACCCATTCAGCACCCCTTTGTTTTAAAAAATATTAAACTCAAAATTGCCAACATCTATTTCAGGTGTCTAAGAATCCTGTACCTATTCAGCTCCTGGGTTTTGTAACAATAATAATAATGCCACTCTATATTTGCATAACACTTTAAACTGTAAGGTCTGTTCAGATATATTATCATATTTAATTCTGACCAAAGTGAGAGGTTAGCAGGATAGATTATTTTAAATGGGGCACTGGGGCACATCAAGTAATTCAGCTGCTAAGCTCAGATCTAAATAACCAGATTTGTTCTTCCAAAAGCCGCCTGCTCCCTATGACCAGAAAGGCTCATAAAATGCCACCAAGTTATTTCCTCTGCTTTAATTTATGTCCATGAGGAAATAAAGTAGAGAAAAGGGATCTATTTTTACATTCTAGTATCTAAAAAGTGACATTTTTCTCTATCACATTAACCCTTCTACTCAGCACTGAACTACTAGTATAATACAAGCCAATGTGGAATTTTAAATTTCCTAGTAGTCACATTAGAAAAGGTAAAAAGAAACAGGTAGAATGAATTTTAATCACGTTTATTTAAATCAATATATCCAAAATATTGTCACTTAATATCTAATTAATATAAAAATTATTATTGAGATAGTTAACATCTTTTTTTCATATTAAATCTTTGAAATCTGGTGTGTAGATTATACTCACAGCATGTCTCCATCAAGACTCGCCACATTTCAAGCATTCAGTAGCCACTTAAGTGACTGCTATATTGGACAGCACAGTTCTGGACTTTCATTAAAATCCAACATTGTGCCAAGGTACAGAGTAGGTCCCATCTATAGTTTGCAGAAGTGGATCATGGAGGTTCTGTTTCTCACCCTGTTAATGCCATACTAAGTAACTTCAGGCAAGGCTCTGCCTAAGTCCTCCTAGTCCATCTTCCCATCTGCTAAGTGAGGTTGTTGAGTTGCTCACTTTGCCTGTTCATTGACGAAACATGTAGAATTTGAAGAATATGGGGAGCTTTCCTGACACCCATAGGGTGACCATCCCAGTCTGCCCAGGACTTTGGAGTCCCAGTTTTAACACTGAAAGCTTCGTGTCTCACACACAAACCCAAAAATTGGTCATTCTAATTGAGAATGTCTAACAAAAATCATAATGTGGCACCAAGGGGGAGAGGGCACATTAAATGAAGGTGTATAATTGTACCTGATGATTTTGTACATGACTGGGTTGGTGAAGAAAGGCTCATCCAGCTCATTGTGGCCCCACTGCCTGTAGCATAACAAATCAACAATCACATCCTTCCGGAATTGGCGCTGGTATTCAAAAGCCAGTCGTGTGGCACGGAGCACTTCCTCTGGGCTATCTCCATTGACATGGATGATGGCACAGCCCACAAGCTTCCCTGAGGCAGAGAAGACCAAGATGAAGTGACCAAGATGAAGTGAGCCAGACGTCATCAGCCCAGCGCCAAGTCCTGTTGCCTGCATGGAGAGGCAGCCCACATCTTCAAAGGTAGTATGGATTGGCTGTTAACTCAAACTTTGGAGTCCAGTTGACAAGAATGAGTTCAAGTCACAATTCTGTGACTTACTGTGTGACCTTGATAAAGTTATGAATCTCAGTCTCCCTATCTATAACACTGAGATAATAGCTCCTACCTCTTAGCATTATTGTAAACATTAAATGAGGTAATGCATATAGAGTACTTAACAGTGCCTGGTGTGTAATAACTAACAGTTATTTTGTTATTGACATTATAACTATTATCTTTCCTTCTAAGAAAAAGGATTATGAGAGGATGCATCCTAAAGGGGAAAAAATGGATTTTCTCCAAAAAGGAGTTCAAGAAGGAGTTTTCAGTATCTCTAACTAATCACAAAAAATTCACATAGTCCCAAAGCACATCCGGGCCAGGCTCTGGGTCTAAAACAGAATAGATCCTATCATCTAACATCTTATCTAATAAAGAGTGAATATGCAAATTGACCATCACACCATAACAGTCAAGATGGCTGCGCCCACAGCGGAGGTCAAGTTCCCATAATGAGCCTTAAGGAGCAATCAGCAGGGACCTGAGGCTGCGCCCCCAGCCTGGTGGGGCTTGACAGGGGACCTCAGACCACGCCCCCTTCCCTGGCGCCAGGCCAGGGGACCTCAGGCCTCGTCCCCCGCCTGGCAGGGCTTGACGGGGGACCTCAGGCCGTACCCCCCGCCCCGGCACCGGTCCAGGGGATCTGAGGCTGCGCCGGGGGACCTGAGACTGCGCCCCCCACCCAGTGGGGCTTGAGAAGGGTGGGGCCAGCCAGGTCTGGATCTCATCCAATGGAGGTGGGGCCGGCTGGGTCTGGGTCTCGTGCGATTCTGAGGTGCCACGGGTGGGCAGGGACTTGACTCTGAGTCCCACAGCGTGCCCCAGACTCTGACAGAAGGAAGATTTTCATGTACATTTTACTAATTTCCTTTCATCTCTGACATTTCTATTATAGAGAAAGGGCAAATAGCAATATTAAAATATTTCCTCTAATTAATCCCCTTTTAATGTGCATGAATTTCATGCACCAGGCCACTAGTTTCTTATAACTCTGTGAAATAGAGACTAGGTAATAAAAGCTCTGCATTTCTGTCCTGGCCAGGTAGCACAGTTGGTTGAGAGTGTCATCCTGATACACCAAGGTTTCAGGGTCGATCCCCAGCCAGGACACATACCAGAAGCAACCAATGAATGCATAAATAAGTGGGACAACAAATGGATGTTTCTTCCTCTCTCTCTCTAAAAATCCATAAATACCATTTAATTGTATAGATATTTAAAATCCTGCATTTCTCTTAATACTGCCAATTTTCATAGGTTAAAACAAGGCAACCATCATTCTTCACGTCTGATGTCTAGCCAAACTACTGGGCCAAATTTAGTGGCTGAACATATACTTTAAAAAAAAAAAAATTTGAGCCCTAGCCAGTTTGCTCAGTGGATAAAGCATCAGCCAGTGAACCACAGGATCCCGGGTTCAATTCTAGTCAAGGGCACGTATCTTGGTTGCAGGCTCCTCCCCAGCCCGGGCTCTGGTCCGGGCTCATGCAGGAGGCAACCAATAGATGTGTTTCTCTCACAACGATGTTTCTGTCTTTCTCTCTCTCTTCCACTCTCTCTAAAAATCAATGGAAAAAATCCTCGGATAAGGATTAAAAGATAATAAAAATAAATAAAATAAACTTGACATTAAAATTTGTAAATTCAAGATATACAGAATATTACTTTGATACTCTATATATTGTGATATGATTGCCATTGAAGCAATATTTATCACATTATACCACTATAGTGCAGTATTATTGACTATATTCATTATATACTGCACATTAGATCTCTATGGCTTATTTACTATTCATTACTATTCACACATTTGTACCTTTATCCTTCCCCCCACCTCGATCCCCTGGTAACCACCATTTTACTCTGCTTTTTCACATCTATGACTTTTTTTTAGGATTCTACATATAAGTGATATCATACAATACTTGTCTTTTTCTGTCTGACCTATCTTGCTTAGTATACTGTGCTCAAAGGTCCATCCATGTTGGCACAAATGGATGGCAGGATGTATTCCTTTCTCATGACTGAATAATATTCCATGTGTATACCTACCATATTTCTTTATCCATTCATCCAGTGATGGACATTTGGGTTGCTTCCATATCTTGGCTATTGTGAATAATGCTGTCATAAACATGGAGTGCCGATATCTTGTCGAAATCCTGTTTTCATTTCCTTTGCATACATAGCCAGAAGTGGATTTTCTGAATCTTATGGTACATCTATTTTTAATTTTTTGAGGAATCTCCATATTGTTTTCCATAGTGGTTGGACTAATTTACATTCCCACCAACAGTGCATAAGAGTCCCTTTTTACCACATCCTTACCAGCACCTGTTGTCTCTTATCTTTTTTATTGAGAGGTATGTGTGATACCTCACTGTGGTTCTGATTTGCATTTCCCTGATGATTAGTGATTTTGAGCACCTTTTCATGTGCCTGTTGGCCATCAGTATATCTTCTTTGGAAAAATGTCTATTCAATTCCTCTGGCCCTTTTTTAATCGAATTGTTTTTATTATTAAGTTGTATTAGTTCTTTATATATTTTAGATATTAATCCCTTATTGAATTGAACATATCCTTTTTTACTAAGATTTGAGTACCCCAAGTTTGAACATCATAAAGACAATTACTTTAATGTTGACTAATTGTGTTGATCTCTGGTTTCCAGATCATTTAACTGGATATTTAAGCAATTTGAGATTGCACCGTCTAAGTTCCACTCTAGTCTTATTTCCTTGGATGTAAAGACTATGATCCGAGTTTAAAATAAATATTAGCTAACAACACTGAAAGTATCTGATTCAAAACTTAAAATGGGATAACCAGTGAGGCTCACTGTTCCAAGTGAACTAGAAGTTCCTCTAGAAATTCCTTGTCTGACCCAGCAACACCAACAATTCTGTGTTACATACCAATATCACTACAGTATAAGGAAGACCTTCCTCTTTCTGCCGGAGTGGTGTAGCCCAGCTGGTTATTGACAATCAGGTGGACACTTCCACCAATTCTGAAATGTGGGAGATTAGAGAGCGTAAATGTTTCAGGAACAATCCCTTGACCACAGAAAGAAGCATCACCGTGAACCTAAATTACGGGGGAGAATAAAAGAAAAGGAACATAAACAATGGAAAATTTTATGTTTTCAGACTGGAATAAATTGTTTTCAAATAATAATAGGAATAAAAACAACCACCTTCTCACTGCTCCCCTGCCCTCCTAAAAATCTGCTGGTTGTAGGATTTCCTAGAATAGTTATGCTGATCTAAAGCAGCTTTCAAAGATGCTAAATCAGTTTTTTTCCTCTTGCAGCTACTACCAGTTGGCCTGCTCTTTCCATCCCATATCATCCCCTATCCCAGCACTTCTAGTATACTCATCAACAGTCTAGAACATACAGCAGCACCATAGAAGGAAAGGCTATTGGAGGTCCAGGAAAGAAAACCAGGCCTAGTAAAACTTTCATGGAAACAGGCTGTGAGATATAAGGAATAGTGCACAGCTTTGAACTCTCCCTTTGCCCAAACAAACGCTTTGAGGAAAAAATAAAATGTTATTATGAGAGAATGTCTAATATATGCTACTCTCCCAGAACATTTGAAGTCTGCTAGATCATAATATCACAAAAGAGAAGGGGGATTTTTTTTTTTAAGAAAAGCTAAAAGCTAATAATGAGGAAATTGTAGATCTTAGAAGATCTTAAAAGGAAATATAAGCTCTACAGATTTTATGCTAAAAAGACAATTATCATTAACAGTTAAGATACTGAACTAAAGAATAAAATGATCTGATATGCCCTAACTTAAAGCAATCTTTATGGCTCTAATGATAAGAGAATTAAAATACCTAAATATGAATTAAGAAAAAATACTTGGAAGTTCATTTTTAATGATATTGTTAATGTCCTATAGAGAGTTATTTTTATATAAGTAGAATATTTTGAGTAAGAAAGGAAGCAGTCCTCTGCCTAAGTGAAATTTCCAGACCACATCTCCCCACTGCTAGGGTCCAGGGGGATAACTGACTTTCTGGAATATTTATACACAGCGATAACATACCCTTACATTATCTCCACAGCACTATTCACTATCTACTGATCCACTCAACAGCCAGGCTGGAGGGAGGGGGCAGTTAAGGAAGTCACTACTGTTCTGTTTACAGATGAGAAAACCTAGGTTCAGAAACAGTATATATTTCACATGGCTTGCACTAGACCTTCTCTGATTGTGATACCGCCATCTTTTCTACTTATTTCCCCACTCCTCCAAGCCATTTTCCTGGATTAAGGAATTTATTATGTACCTGTTCTCACGTAATCCTCAGAATACAATGAGGAATTAACATTTTACTCTCATTTTACCTATGAGATTCAGAGAACGCACGTAACAACCAAACACACCAAACTACAAGGCAGCAAAGCCAGGATGTGAACTCAGGTCTTCTTGGTTCCAGAGTCCTTGTCTTTTCTACACTGTGCTACATTGTAAAGTCCAACTAGCAGCCACACAGGGTCAAGGGATTCCTCACCCTTAGGCTCCCTTGCTGATGGGACTTTTGTGGGGTAAGGATGTAAAAAGAGGTCAGTAAAGCAAGGAAGAAAGGTAAGTGCCTTTTCTGCTCCTTTACAAAAATGTCACAGTGAACTAGGCTTTGATAAGAATATAACATATGTTCATAACTTACATCATTTTATCCTGGTCTTAGGATTCTTGGCACTAAAGCACACCTGTCATTTGCTAATTTTATTTTCCCTCTTAAATAAAGAAAGAAACCACTCCACTATGCTCCATAAAGCTTTGTGGGATTAAGGGCCCATAAGCACAAACAAATGCTGGGTGAAGTAGCAGCCACTCAGTCAAACAAGACTGGAGGATAGGGATAGGGGAGCTTGGACACACACAGGAGATTACAAATGAGAATCCACTTTTACCAGGTCCAGGACTAAGAAAAACAGAGGATAGGCAGACAAAGTAGCATCTCATCACCATGATTTTATAGGTTCCAAATTTAGAGTTCCCACAAGAAATTAGAATCATGTACTTGAGCAAGGAATGCACAAACAGAGCAGGGAAAATATTTTGGGAACGCAAAGCAGGCAACGGTGGGCAGTCGGTTTCTCATAACTTCAAAGAAAATGCCATTTTTATCTCTTACTTCAGAAATCAATCTTAGGATCTGCTTAATGTAGTGGGTAAATGTAAATGACTACCGTAATGTGGAGGTTCTTGACTTCACTTAGGAAAAATTTTGTATCATGAATTAAGTCAAGAGAAAGGTAAAGGGAATATCTGTCTTTGTAATTTATAGAACAAATAAAACACATGCAAAATCAGTAAGTAAGGTGAAGAGATGAAGAAGTACAAATTGATAGTTACAAAATAGTCTCATGTAAAGTACAGCATAGGGAATATAGTCAATAACATAGATGGTGCCAGGTGGGTACTGGAAATATTGAGAAGAACACTTTGTTCTAAAGCACAGGATTGTTTAACCATATGCTGTATACTTGAAACTAATGCAAAATAATATTGAGTGTAAACTGTAATTAAAAATAAAAATTTTAAAAAGAAAAAAGAGAGAGAATATCTGGCTAACAATTTGGAGTTTTCTATTAAGAGATATTGTGGCAGCATAGTAGGAAGCTAGGGAAATTCCTTGACAAGTGAAATAAGGAAAATTGAGACAAAATAATTAAACAAAGACAAACAATTTCAGCAATTTACAGGCAGCTAATGAATCACAAGATTTTACCTTCCCTAATCAAGGACACTCAGAAGCAAATAAGTTTACACATTCCAGACTGTCCCAGGGCAGACCAGCCTCGGTCCTAGTCCCTCTTCAATGATGTTCTTTGAATATAAAACTAACCAGAAAATAACCTCTGCCCCCTCTATATGCACAATTTGATGAATCAACATATTGAAGGGCATCCCTGGAAAGCTAATGAATCTTCTGTTAAGACCCTCCCCTGAGACCTCGCTAGGATTCTGGCCAAAGAAAGATAAAAAGCCTCAAGACAAAGGACCCCCAGCACACACTCACTAAATCATGCCCACACCTTGTATCTCAGCTCTCTTTCTCCTAAACTCTAAGGGTCCCCAAGAGACTTACAACCAGGGGAGCAGTGGGCATTGGCAGCTCCTCCTGGGCTGTCCCCCTGAACCTGTGTCCAAGGCCTCCATTTTCTCTGATTTTCCAGTGAACTGACAGCAGCCCCAACTTGGCTCACTTCTGTCACTGTGACTTTTATTTCCCAGTGAGCTAACAGCAGCCCGGCCTAGGCTCTCTCCTGTTGCTTCTTCTACCTTAAGCCCTTCCTTTGTCTCACTGTCCCCAACTGTAACAAACATGCTCTCAAAATCACCTGGACTTGTGTTGTGAAATCTTTCCTAAGTGAAGTCAAGAACCCACACACTACGCCAGGCCCTAGGCAGACTCGCTCTGGACCCAGATCCCATACGCTAACAATGCCATATCATAATCAAATCCAGTCAGCCTATCCCCAAGTATTTTCCACAAGTTTCTGGCCCATGAACAATTAACATGAATAAGATACTGTAGTTATCTATATACATAGCCACATATTCTACTGCCTTATATATAGGTTTGTAGATTTCTGTTGGGTTTGAAGACTCGATTACTGACATCCAGGATAATTTATCCCTTTAAAAAAAGCAAGCCAGGGTGGCATGGCTCAGTGGTTGAGCGTTGACCTATGAACCAGGTTGCAGGCTCCATCCCCAGTAGGAGGCATGCAGGAGGCAGCCAATCAATGATTCTCTCTCATTATTGATGCTTCTATCTCTCTCTCCCTCTCCCTTCCTCTCTCTGAAATCAATAATTTTTTTTTAAAGGGACTTACAACCAAACCTCTAAAAGATACCATTTGGGTTATGATAAACTTGGGGGAGGTGCAGGGGAAGCAAGAGCCACACTAATAATTTGTATCCTTTTGCTGTTGTTGTTAATCCCCACCCAAGGATATTTTTCCATTGATTAATTTTTAGAAAGTGGAAGGGAAGGGGAAAGACAGAGAAAGAGAAACATCGATGTGAGAGAGACACATTGTTGCCTCCCACATGCTGCCGACCAGGGCCAGGGATTGAGCCTGCAACAGAGGTACGTGCCCTTGCCCTTGACTGGAATCAAACCCAGGACCCTTCAGTTCTCCAGCCGACACTCTATCCACTGAGCCAAACCGGCGAGGGCAATAATTTGTATTCGTTACTTTCATACCAAAAACCGTCACTTTAAAACAAACAAGCAAAAAATAAATAAATAAATCCAGCCCTAACTAGTTTGGCTCCGTGGATAGAACGTTGGCCTGTGTCCCAGGTTCGATTCCAGTCAAGGGCATGTACCTTGGTTGTGGGCACATCCCCAGTAGGAGGTGTGCAGGAGGCAGCTGATCAATGTTTCTCTTTCATCAATGTTTCTCACTCTCTATCCCTCTCCCTTTCTCTCTGTAAAAAATCAATAAAATATTTTTAAAAACAAAAATAAATCCAGACTGGTGTAGCCTTGTTAGATATATAGGTACCACGTGGTTTCCTAGGAGGCCATACTTTCAGAGAAGTAATGATATCCATCCTCCCAGCAGTAGTCGGTATGCCAGTCAATAACCCCTTAATTAATTCATAACTGGAGAAAGGAAAAGCACAGTGAAAACCAGTCTGAAGTCCGTTGCCTTGACACTAGTCCTCATTTCTGTTATTGATTTTTAAAACAACCCCAGAATATTGTTTTCCCTAAAAGTTCATCTGTTTCATCTTAAATGCCTGCCATCTCCTTTCAGACCTACCAACTTGGACATTCTTTCTCCCTCATCTTCCCAAACCCCATCACACTTCCTGAAGCTAGAAGTACCTGCAGGCAAATGACTTTGTCCCCAGGCTGAGCCGAAGTGTCTGGAGAGTAGTCCCCATCCTGTCTAGACTGCTGCCTTCCCCGAGTCTTCCCGACAGCCACAGGGTTAACAGCTTCCAGGTGTGAGGGGTTAGGCAGCATTGTCACATGCAGGGGATGGTGCGCACCAAAGTCCAGGTCAACTGAGGAGGTCAGGTGAGACAGGACATCTCCGGTGGCTGGTACATCTTCCGGAAATTCACTTAAGCCTCGCATTTTGCGAAACATCAGCTATTGCAGATACAAATACAAGAAAAAAATGTGTTTTTTTTTAATCATAACTGAGAAGTGGCTAGTTTAAATTACGCAATACGAAGACACTTTATGCACATGCTTTTATAATTATTACCATCCATTATTTAAAGATATGGACAAAACTTCTAACTGCTCCAATGCGCAAAACTTTTTGAATATCTTCAAAATCAAATGAAGTAGTAATACTTTATGAGGAGTCTAACATGACATAGACTGTAAGTTACCTCTGCCTTGCAGTAAATACAATAATTTTCTTAAATACACTTGTTAGAATATATTTTCAAAAGAACTTTTTCAATTAATTTCATTAAAGGACGAGAGGAAAATAACAGAACTTAACCCCAATCCCATTTAGAGAAGAGACAACTATATTTTTAGCTCAAGTTACATCTAAAAAACTATAGTAATTCTATTTGTTTACTTTTTCCTTAGTTTCCATAGCCCTAGGAGCTGTATTGATAAAGATATTGCTACAACATATATCTGATCTTTTGCTGCCTATGGAGTCTTCTAAGATTTTTATGGTTTCCCATCTTACATTTAAGTCCTTTATCCATTTTGAGTTTATTTTTGTGTATGGTGTAAGTTGGTGATCTAGTTTCATTTTTTTGCATGTATCTGACCAAATTTCCAAGAACCATTTATTGAAGAGACTGTCATGACTCCATTTTATGCTCTTGCCTCCTTTGTGAAATATTAATTGAGCATAAACCACTATAGAAAACAGCATGGAGTTTCCTCAAAAAGTGAAAAATGGAACTCCCAATTGACCCAGTAATCCCACTTCTAGGACTACATTCCAAGACACCAGAAACACCAATCAGAAAGGATATATGCACCCTTATGTTCATAGCAGCACAATTTACAATAGCTAAGATTTGGAAACAGCCTAAGTGCTCATCAGCAGATGAGTGGATTAAAAAACTGTGGTACATCTACACAATGGAATACTATGCTGCTGCTAAAAAAGAAGGAACTTTTACCATTTGCAACAGCATGGATGGAACTGGAGAGCATTATGCTAAGCAAAATAAGCCAGTCAGAGAAAGATAAATATCACATGATCTCACTCATTTGTGGGATATAAGGATTAACATAAACTTATGAACAAAAATAGATCTAGAGTCAAGAGGCGGGGGGGGGGTGGGGGGAGAGGGGTAGAGACCAACCAAAGGACTCTTATGCATGCCTATTAGCATAACCAATGGACATAAGACACTGTGGCAGTGGGGGCTTGCCCTCGCGGGTGGGAGTGGATGTGGGGGGGGGGGGGTCAATCGGGGAAAAAGGAGACCTATGTAACACTTTAAACAATAAAAAAAAACTATAGAAGTCCAGTACTCAAAGGACTTTTCTACATATATTGTCTCACTTCATTTTCAGTCTTCTACGAGACAAACCTTATTACCCATTTTTAAAGTGAACAAGTAAGAGAAATTAAATTGTTAAAGGTCCTATAACAAAGCTGGGTCTCAAACCAAAATATTAACCAAAAGCAGCATGTTATTCTCAGTTTGCCAAATCGTTTGAATGAGCCCGAAGCTTCTCTAGTTTGCAAAAGCTTAGTTACCTATCTACAAATAGAACCATACATAGTGTATATACAGATGTGTTTGTCACAAGTATGATCATTTATAATTACTTTTGCATCTTTGAGTAATTTCTTCATCTGAGATATTTTAGGAATGCAATTTTTGGTTTAAGAATTTCTGCATGTATCTAAGCACATGCTCCATCTGTCAATTACTTTATCCTGTCACACGCTACCTTTTCTAAGGTATTTGTCTTTTAAAAGCTGATTATCAATCTCTTAGCATCAGAAACACTGAGGTCTGAGTAATAGTGGTAAAGCTTGGCCCCTAGACATGATACTACATAGATTTTCTAATATTCTTAATGACAACACATCTTCAATGGGCTCCATTCACTCCATCTAATTTTGACAGTCCCCTTAACATTTGTAGTGATTTTTAATCTCCTAGAAAAGGACAGTAATGAGGCTTATTCACAAATAATGGCTACAACTTTATTAAATATCAAGTCTCTCTGATGTTCTCTGACATCAGGTCTTCAGTCCTGATTCCCAAGTCTTTTGAGAGACTTGTAGAGCAGAGCAGCTGAGTTGGACTGAACAGAAATACCAAGATCCAATTATCTATAAAACCACTCGCTTAGGTGGTCTCTTAAGATAGCAATGTATCATTAGTTTTAGTACAATCCATTAACTATAAACTCTGTAAATAACTGAAGGGTAACATTGACTTCTTGGAAGGTAAAATTGTATAAAATTGTGCAAATCTTTGTGTTCTTTTGAACAATTTTTATGAAGTAAGAAAAGCATGCTTCAAAGAACAGAATTTATCTATTCATATCATCCTTAAGGAAATAAACTAAACTTTAAATTCCCTGAAAGAACAACCCATATAAGGATATGCAGAAAATCAACATAATACCCATTCTATCCAGCGGTACTGGATTCCATCAATTAACTAACCTATATCCTGGACCAATGATTCATATACTTAGTCAGTTTTCTAAAAGGAATTATTACCATCGGTTTTATTGTATGTCATAGAAAGTATCTTACCTCTGGAGGAAACTGCAGAAGGCCTGTCAGTAAATTAAGTCTCCCCCTATGGGGCATCCCAATGATGACATCAGTGATCCCACTGTAGGCTGACATTTTCAGCAACTCATGGAAAAAGCCCATCATGCTTTCAGCTCCTTCGCCTCCATATCGCTTCACTGTGGCAAACTTGGTGGCCAAAAAGTGGTCAAATTCCTATGGGACATCACATCAGACATATTAGTTACACATTAGCTGACTACTTAGGTCAAAGTAGAACATATTTATGTGTGTTGTTAAGACCCCACACTACCTCAAGTGGCTGCAGCTGTGCCCGTCACTACCAACCCCAGAGAAAAACATGCCACCCAGAGTCCAGCAGGAACGCCTTGCCAAGGACACCCGACCGCAGTAAGGGATGAACAGAAAATAACCTGAGAGGTAGACTAACTAACCCCAAGAGGAACCCCCTTAAATGTGTGTTCTTCCAGAGTAGGGGCAGAGCCTCAGATTTCTGCTGCCTGAGTTTTAGTATCAGGCTCTACAGTACTATTTGATCAAGGATTCAAACTGGCCAACTGTCTGAATTATTGGGAACAAATATAAATTTTTTTGTTCTCTTGATATGCCTGAGTCCTGGTAATAGCCCCGACAAACATTCAATTCCATTAATTCATATTGATTTGTCTTCCATGCATCGTTTTTTATTACTTCAGGTAATAAAAAGAGAAGATCTTAAGGATTTTGTAATCTTTATGGAGTGAATAGACACACATATAAAATATTCTGACTCTGAGGAGAACCAATAGCTCCACTGTTTGGTGATTTACTTTTTCCTACTCAGAATAAAGTGGTGTGTGTTATATTGTCTGTTGTGTTGAGGTAATGGGGAGGGGGTTGGTAGGGGTATGTTCAGAAATGTAATGCCTAATTCCTTCTCCAGTATTTATATATCTTTGTAGGAAATGAGCTGACCTATTCCATTAGCTGCTGCTTTTATACCTGAGATTCTAGCATTAGTTTGGACAGATGTTTTCGCTCTTCTGTAGTAAATGTCTCCTTTTTCAGCTCCTCAAACCGCTTTGCAAACCAGTCTTTCTCCTCCTGTCTCTGAAGTTGGGAGGTTTCAATGGAAATCTGCCCACAGTAGATTTGGTTGAGATAGGCTAATACTTCCTCAAGAGAGGCCTCGTCCTTCCCCATGTCCAATAATCCTATGAAATGGAATCAAAGAGATCCTCTTAAAGAAGAGTCAGCCATGTAACTAATTATAGAACATACCAAAATAATTTTTTCAATTCAGAGCATTTCATTCCAAATAACTTGGGTCATTATCAGTGCTTATCTACATTTTTCTAGAAGCAAATCTAAAAATATGATCAAAAGCACAAGGTAGTAAAACTAGAAGAGAAAAAAAATATCTCTTCACAAGCATACAGACATACTGTTTTATGTCAAATTTTGATTCTAGAGTCATTTAAACTAAAACTTCAAAACCCACTTTTTCATCTGCTTCATAACTACATAGCTTATGTTCTACCTTTATCTCAAATATCTATCTACCAAAATGTTTAAGTCTTAATAAATATCTGTAAAGCAATGTTTATCATTAAACAGTTGGTCTTAATGTGAATTAATATTGATTCCAAAGCAACATTTAAAGGTAAAAAGAAATCTCCCTGATACTCAGTCAAAGAAAAGGGAAGTTTGTAATGTCATTAGCTCAGCACCAAATCAGTTATCAGTCATTTGCCTAAACCTACAGCATGAGTCAACAAACCAACATTGCCCTGGCCGGTTTGGCTTAGTGCGTAGAGCATCGGCCTGCGGACTAAAGGGTCCCTTGTTCGATTCCGGTCAAGGGCACATGCTTGGGCTGCAGGCTTGATCCCCAGTGTGGGGCCTGCATAAGATAGCCGATCAATGACACTCTCTCATCATTGATGTTTCTCTCTCTCTTCCTCTCCCTTCCTCTCTGAAAGGAATAAAAATATATTTTAAGATACATAAATAAATAAAAAGTATCACAAATGTCACATGCAAAAAAAAAAGCAAATATTTACTTTACATTTCTTACGTTTCTTACAATAAGCTTTAGATCTTCAATAGTGATTGACCAATGTTTCAAGAACATGGGAGTGCAGATATCTCTTCAAGATCCTGATTTCAATTCCTTTAGATAAATACCCAGAAATGGAATTGCTGGATCATATGATGGTTTTATTTTTAATTTGCTGAGGAACCTCCATGCTGTTTTCTACAGTGGCTACACCAGATTACATTCCCACCAACAGTGCACAAGAATTCCTTTTCTCCACATCCTCACCAACACTTGCATCTTTTGTTTTGTTGACAATAGCCAATTCTAACAGGTGTGCGGTGATATCTCATTATGGTTTTGATTTGCACTTCCCTGAGTACTTTTCCATATACCTGTTGGTCATCTGTCTAGAGCAGTGGTTCTCAACCTGTGGGTCGCGACCCCTTTGGCGGTCGAACGACCCTTTCACAGGGGTCGCCTAAGACCATCCTGCATATCAGATATTTACATTACAATTCATAACAGTAGCAACATTACAGTTATGAAGTAGCAATGAAAATAATTTTATGGTTGGGTCACAACATGAGGAACTGTATTTAAAGGGCCAGAAGGTTGAGAACCACTGGTCTATAGGTTTTTGCATGCAGATGAAATGGGCCCTATTGAAAGACCATTCTAGAACTTCAAGACTGCTCCTCCCTGATAGTGCTTGAAAGTGCCCCTCACTGTCTCCTCACACCCCATGAAAGCCTCAACTCCAGTGAGCATATGGGTTCCTCAAGAACAGAGAAAGGAGCCCCACCTCTGTTGGCAGGTAACTGTCACATGGAAGGTCTACTGTCAATGGGCTTTACCTGTGGTATTAAAGGGTCCCTGCAGGGTCTGCACAAGAGCTTGGATTTCAGGCACATTCTCCTGCAGGGCTTGTCCAGTAAAGAGGGGGTTGATTTTGGCAGCTTTATGACCATGTTCACAATATACTGTCACCAACCTGGCAAGTCCATGATCAACTATTTTAGGGGGGAAGAAAGCAATACAAATAGTTTAGGAAATGCCCACAAACCCCAAAAATTAGTTTTTCAAAGAAGCCTTGTGGCCTTCGACATTTTTAATGCATTGCTCCTACCCACCACATCTGCCAGTGGTTTTTCAGGATTAAAGACTCAGAATCCAGGTAAACACACTTATTTCCTTAAATGTATCTCATGATAATTAAAGTCATTAAAAAACAAAATGTAAATAGGACTATGATTATACATTTATAAAAATAACTATGTACATGAATAATATTAAAATGGAATACCTCAAATTGGAAAAAAAACAAAAACCTCTTACAATGCTGAGATTATGGATAACTAGTCCTCTTATTGTTTAAGATATTTTTCAACACCTTACATTAAAAATATATATAGAACATATATAGAACTACAAAATCAATGTTACATTTCTTTCTTATTTCTTAAAGACCTCAGGTACATAGCTATTTCATAGATTCATAAAATCTTAGATGAAGACTAAAAATTACCATGTCACTCACATAGTGCCAAAAAAATCCCCTTTGTAAAGCCCTAGATGAGTGATCCCGCAGTCTCCACTTAAAGGAGAGCCATTATCTTTCTGTGAATCCAGTTCTATCTGAGATGATTTCATATTCAGCCAAAATCTGCTTTTCTTTCCTTTCCACATACAAGGCCTAAAATTGGGGGTCGGGGGGTCCCTCATGCCCACATTCAGTTAACCATGAGTTTGTCAAGGTCATCTTACCCAAACTGAGTACAAATCCCTGAGGATGAGCAGATGTGTTATAGAGGGCACACAATTTTCTAGACGTTTTTAAAATTTGCATTTTTATTTTCAGAATCCAAAGAAAACTATTAGCATATTTTCAAATATTTAATGACCATGATTTCAACATGTATTGCCATGCTACAATTTCACAGTTACATATGTGCCTGGGTTTGTATTCCACATACGGCAAAGTGTACGTATTGGCACAGCTTAGAGGACAGAACAGAGATGTACTGAATATGTAAAGGGTGTTTTGGACTAATATTGCAGTTAGGAGGATCCATATTATGTCTATTACACTAATCAAACAATCCCAGTACATAAACTGATTTCTGGATGGAGGTTAGTCTTATATATTGCCATAGGGTTCTATTCTGAATCGTATTAAAGTTCTTAAGTGCTATTTTATGAAGTAGGAAATCTTCATATTTGTGGCTAAAATCCAGATAGATCATGTCTAAAGCACCATCCTTTTGTGCCAACTCCTACATAAGCACTCTAGAGTATTATTAAAAGCTTGGCTGGTGAACATTTAGAAATTGGAGCAGTGATCTCTGTAAGTTGATGTTTACTGAGAGAATGTTTTTGAAAGGACTACTAGATTGCTATGAGGATGGTGATGGTAACCATGTATATTTACTATTGGACTTATCCCAACAAAGATGGAATTCTGTAGATGATACCAGAATCTGTGGAAAGTAGAGGAGATCACCTAGAAAGAAAGAAGACTGAGAAAATGACCCTAGGTACATGATTGAGCACCAATATTTTAGAGGTGAGCAAAGAGGAAGAGTCCGCCCAAAAGTGACTGAGGTTGTTAGGAGGAATCTTGCAATGCCACAGAGCCACGGGAAGAATGTATTTTTAAGAAGGAGTAGCCTTTATGAGACAACCATTATTAAAAGTTCTTTAAATATATTTATATACAGGGTGGGACAAAAGTAGGTTTACAGTTGTTCCTATGGAAAATAATAGAATAATTAATAAGTAAAATACAAAAATAAACTTTGTGTTTTGCATAAGAATAAATGTTTCACATACTCAGAACTATAAACCTACTTTTGCCCTACCGTGCGTGCGTGTGTGTGTGTGTGTGTGTGTGTGTGCATTTAATGAAGTGACCAACAGAAATCAGAAAGAGCATGTGGCATCTACTATCTGGTAGAGCCAGAGAGAAGGGCCTAGTCTCCTCCCACCTCTGGGTACAGCCTACAACCCTCCTGCAATTTATTTTTCTCTCAGACCCTCATTTCATTGCCTTGGTTTCTTCTACCACACACAATCCTACATTCTTCCCTCTCTGACCCACAAGCCCTTCCATGTGACTTCTGGAATTCTGTTTCATGATTAACAATCCTCTGGACGTTCTTAACCTCATCCCTGAACATTCCTTAAACTCTTGTCCTAACTGGAATCTGCTTTCCCCAGAGGCTACCAGTAGAAGGTGAAACTATTGATCAACCATAACTATACTCCTCAAATATTGAAGGTGGAGTAAATGCCTCGTGGTTCCTCGTTGACATTTCCTTATCATTAATCCTCTAATTCTTTATAAACCCCCAGCCTCTGAGGAACATACTGTACTGTTGTTAACTAATCTCCATTTACCAAAAGTCATTACAAAATCATGTTGTAGGAAAATGCTTAATGGGAAAGTGTCCATTTATTTAGATGAGAAAAGATAATAATATAATATATATAGCATGAGCCTACTTTTTGTTAAAATGTTGTTTGTGTTAATAGTATCTATAATAAAAGTGTAATATGCTAGACTGGACAGCCAAACGACCTTCTGGATGTCATCCCAGACATCCTTCCAGAAGAAGCCACTGGGTGGGGACCAAGGCAGAGGCAGTTAGGGGCAATTAGGCAGGCAGAGGGGTTAGGAGTGATGAGGCAGGCAGGCAGAGTGGTTAGGGGCAATCAGGCAGGCAGGCAGGCGAGCAGTTAGGAGCCAGTGGTCCCAGATTGCGAGAGGATCCTGGATTGCAAGAGGGTGCAGGCCGAGTTGAGGGACCCTTCCCACCCCGTGCACGATTTTTGTGCACTGGGCCTCTAGTATAACATATTTATTTCATTATATAGTCTATATAGCACCACGTTAGGACATATATACTTCATATATATGTATATGTATGTATCTACACATACATTTCATATATATATAAAATGAAACAGACCAAAATCTTAGTAATTTACCCTAAGTCAAAATTTCTGACTTTTTTTGGTTTATCATATTTTCTAAGTTTTCCACAATGGACATGAACAATAGAACTCTTTTCATTGTATCCACTGAACATGCTTGCTGCCCACTGCATTCTGAAAGCTTTTGATTGGTGGTTTCTCTCCAGCGCACCTGCACGTCTGCCCTCACCAATTGACTAAATGCTGGTAAAAATCAGTTATGTTTGTTCCTAAGCCTATTGCTGTGGGGAAAAAATATATATATATATTAGGAGAGAAATTATAAACATCTAGAAAGATTCTGCACTAATATTGCTTTCATGGGCTCTCTTTAAATGCTTGCATAAATGCAAACAAAAATATAAATATTTAGGTTAAAATAACTTGAAGCATCTCACATCTTTATGATAATCCTTGCATTAATGACTTTCTAAAAAATTAACTGACAAACTTCTAGTTTCAAATGCTGTTTTTCTTCTGTAGCAAATAATGAAAGTATTTGTTACAAAATGTTAATATATTTAAAACAACAAAATATGTAATAAAAATAATTAAATTAGGATATTTAAAGAATATAAAATATGAAAGAAATAGAATACTTAAGAGGATGAGAACACAGCAATAGAATGCATATATTCTTCATTAAAATAACTTCCTATTATTGTATAAATCAAAGGGTTACTGTAACAGAAAAATGAATACCTTTATGTTAGGCACAATACTGTCCAAACAATTCAGAACTCATGATATCCCCAAAAGTCCAGAGGAATTTAAGTTAAATCCCTAAGAAGCCAGAGAGTCTTGGCTGGGTTGCTCAGTTGAATAGAGCTTCGTCCTGATGTGCCAAGGTTGCCGGTTCGATCCCGTCAGGGCACATACAAGAATCAACCAATGAATGCACAGAAAGTGGAACAATAAATCAATGTTCCTCTATCTATCTATCTATCTATCTATTTCTCATCAATTTAAAAAAGAAAAAGAAAAAAAAGAATTACCTGGAGACAGCTATCCTTAGAAAAGCCTGCTTGCAAGGTGGGCCTCTGGCTGGTGTCTGGGAACTTAGCTTTCAGGAATGTCCTCACCTGTCTCTAACTAATAAGGGTGGTTCACCATGCCTACATGGTGCAAACCATGTGGTTTATGCTGAATACCTGCTTTTCTAGTGGGAATCTGGAATTGTGGCATGTATAGAGGGTGCTTACAGGAACATCCCCCAGTAAAAACCTTGGGTTCTAAGGCTCTAATTGGCTTAAGTGGGCAGAAACATTCCACACATGCTGCAGGTTTTTGTCACTTTAAGAGGTGTGCATTCTGCTACCCCTTGTGGGAGAGAAAGCATAAGAAAGTCTGCACAATGGTTCCTCCAGACTCTTCCTGTGTCTTTTCCATTCTGATCCAATTGTGCATCCCTATTCCTTCACTGTAATAAATCTTAGCATTGAGTACAACTATATACTAACTCCTAATGTGGCATGGCCTGAAGGACACCCAACACACATTATGGGTGATACTGGAGCTGAGTACCTAACAGCTGTGCTCTATGAGCCCACACACAGCTTCTGCCAATATTCCCAGAGCTACCTCTGGTTACTCCACATATCCTTCAGTTCTAGGAGATATCCTTGTATCTTTCAAGTAGAGTCTCCTCTTTGCTTAAAATAGCCAGAGTTAGTTTCTGTTGCTTGTGACCAAGAGAATCTTAGCTAATACAGGAAGTAAAAAAAAAGAAATTATGATAGGATATCTACATCAATTATTTTATTCTCTGCTGTAAGCAAACATGGTAGGGGCACTGAATAGTTTTTTATTATCAGGAAGAATATTATTCATATTAATCAGCATGAAGCACACTGACAGATAAACTCAACTAAACTTAGTGCTTAAACTAAAAGTCACTACAATTCCCTTTCATCATCTGGTCATAAACAGCCTCACCACCCCTCCCACCCAAAAAATCTAGATCATATCCACAGCATATTTCCATTCAATGCAACATAGGTTTAAAGCAAATAAGAATGTTAGATACCTATAAAAACACTGAAGATTCCAAGAAAGAGAAACTCATAACTGGAGTCTCTTAAAATCCTATAAAAAATTAGATGGTTGCCTCCAGCTTCAACTTAGGAACTTCAGAGATAACCACATCAAAAGCCAAGACTTTGCGCCAGAATACTATATTCTGTGCAACAAACTCAGATAGACCTAGGCTGTGCAACTGAATTCATTTCATATCATACCCTCCCTTCCCATCTCAAACATATCTTTATAAAATAAATTAATTTTGCCAGCTATTTCTTTTTTGCAAAAAAATAAAAAACCCAGATTTTAAATAGAAACCTTGATCTGGTCCTTTCCATTTTTCCCTAATCCTTTCTTAAATCATCTCCAAGTTAGATACCTAAGGGTCACAGATTGGTAATAAATGACAGTGACCATTTACTGAGTACTAATTTTTGGTGCACATTGTGCTGGATTTTTCACACACATCATCTTACCTAGTCCTTGCAACAACTTGAAAGTAGGTGTTCTTATTTGCAGAAGAGTAAACTGCAAAGGTTAAGTGAATTACAAAAGGTGACAAAGGTCATTGAAAAGCTGGAATTTGACTTTAATCCAGTGTTTTAATCATCCTATATAATAAAAGCCTAATATGCTAAGTGCCCAGTTGTCCGTTCAACCAATCAAAGCTTGATATGCTAATGATATGCTAAGGCTGCTCAACCACTCGCTATGATGTGCACTGACCACCAGGGGACAGACACTCCAACTGGTAGGTTAGCTTGCTGGTGGGGTCCAGCCGATCAGGACTGAGCAAGACAGGCCAGACATGACCTGGAGCCCTCCGGCAGTCACTCCCTGGCTGGCCCACCTCCTGTGTCCCTCCCTGGCCCAGATCGTGCACCAGTGGGGTCTCTCAGCCTGGCCTGTGCCCTCTTGCAATCCGGGACCCCTCGGGGGATGCTGGAGAGCCAGTTTCGGCCTGACAGGGGAACGACTGGTTGCTATGACACACACTGACCACCAGGGGGCAGGCGCTCAATGCAGGAGCTGCCCCCTGGTGGTCAGTGCACTCCCACAGGGGGAGCGCCACTCAGCCAGAAGCCAAGCTCACAGCTGGCGAGCGGCTAAGGATGGCCCCAGAGGGCTTCCAGACTGCGAGAGGGCACAGGCTGGGCTGAGGGACCCCCTTCCTGAGTGCACAAATTTCGTGCACTGGCCCTCTAGTTATACTATAACAAAAATTCTATGTTGTACACTTGAAACTAATATAATCATATTCTATATCAACTATAAGTGAATTTTTTAATTGAAGCAGGAAGTCCAGAGACTATAGCAAAAGAATGAGAAAACTAAAAGTCATTAAAACTTCTTTTATTTTTTAGTACAAGAGCTAATGTCATTAGCCTTTTTGGTCTGCATTTGTGCTCCAGAATTATTTAAATTTTTTAAAATCTCTAATGCAGTAAAATTTTATTCAACCATTTTCCCCATAACTCCAGTAAAGGCTCCTGTTATTTCTAATATGTAACACACCTATTACATCTCACTTCAACTACTAAAGCTCAGTGTCAAGGTCAGTAACCACTAAACACTGTTTGGAATCCTATGGTTCCCATCTCTTGATGCTCACTAAATTTTGCCTTTTGTTTTATAACCAAAATCCTCCATGGCGAAATTTATATCTGTAAATCACCACTACTAAATCCATCTCCATTTTAAATTGGGATTATTGATAAATAAACTCAAGTTTACCTGGAAATTGAGGTTTACAGAGGTTAAAGTACATGCTGTTACTAATAGCCACAAAGAACACTCATCACAGGTCAAATTTTAACTAGTGAAACCTCGGCCATCCAAAAGATTACAAGAAGCAAATTCAGTATCTCTTTTAAGCCTAATACAATGGAAGTCTTCGTGAATGGTGTTGTCATCCTATGAAGGCAATGATTTTCAGCCAAGATAAACATATGAAGAAAGACAGTTGACAAAGGGCAAAGGGAGAAGGGAGATACCATAAGTCTGACTACCCCTCCCCCCTCTTCTTACATCTCCTTTGATGTTGGAGGATGCTAAGAGTCATTTTCAGTAGGGTTTGTCCTTTAATTTACTTTGCCAATACTGAAAGTTATACATGATCCATCACACCAACTCAGTCATTCCTCTCAACCAACATGCCAACTGTTAGGACAAATGGCAGGTGACATGGAAAAGACTAGAGCCCAACAAACCATGTCCTTGGCCTCATAAGCCTCCTGTTTTAATTAATGGAACTGATTATAAGCACACACACAGAATTTAAAGAAAAACCCAACAAGTTTTAATTGACTTCATCAGCAAAAAAAGTTATTACTTTTTTAATAACTTATTAATAGTACACACTATTACTAATATAGCAGTAGTAATATAGTGGATTACCCAATATATAAAGTGCTTCCTTTCTTGACACTTGAGGTTATGGTTGTACATGCAAAATTCAAATGTACTAAATGTCAAATAAATTACAAATACAGAACCCTATTTCCATGTACTAATAAGAATGAATCATTTAATAAGTATTCAGTTAAGTGTAGAGCTGAAAAAAATATAAGAGTAGGTCTTTACTAGGCAGAACCTACTGTCTTATACACAATCAGAAAAAGTTCAATGGAATCCAAAGGGCTCCATACTGAGAATTGAGGGAATTCAGATCAGGATAGCCTGGTGTTGTCTGGAAAGATATCATGGAGGAAGTGGGAATGGAGCTGGGCCATGGAGAATGGATAATAAGTGAAAAGGCACAGAACGAGGAAGAAGAATTTGGGGTAAAGACTGGAATGTGAGGGTATTTATGTTGGAGGGCGGTAAAAAAAAAAAGGAAGGTAGGATGAGTCAAGACACATGAAGGGCATTGAATATCAAGCTAAAGAATTTGGATTTTATTCTGAGAGGCAAAGTAGAGCCTTTGGAGACCTGAGTAAGAAAATGACTCAAGCCGAAACCGGTTTGGCTCAGTGGATAGAGCGTCGGCCTGTGGACTGAGGGGTTCCAGGTTTGATTCCGGTCAAGGGCATGTGTCTTGGTTTCGGGCACATCCCCAGTGGGGGGTGTGCAGGAGGCAACTGATCGGTGTTTCTCTCCCATCGATGTTTCTAGCTCTCTATCTCTCTCCTTTCCTCTCTGTAAAAAATCAATAAAATATATTTTTTATGACTCAAGCCCTAACTGGTTTGGCTCAGTGGATATAGCGTAGGCCTGTGGACTCAAGGGTCCCAGGGTCGATTCCAGTCAAGGGCATGCACCTTGGTTGCGGGCACATCCCCAGTAGGAGGTGTACAGGAGGCAGCTGATCGATGTTTCTCTCTCATCGATGTTTCTAACTCCCTATCCCTCTCCCTTCCTCTCTGTAAAAAATCAATAAAATATATTTTTTAAAAAAAGAAAATGACTCAATGAAATCAATGTTTTAGAAAGACTGGAAGGGAACTAGGCTACAAATTTTAATACCAGAGGGACTAGCAGTTTAACCTTTTTGAAGTTATGGATCTCTTTGAGAATTTAATAAAAGCTATGAGCTCTTGCCTGGCTGGTATGGCTCAGTGGTGGAGCATCAACATATGAACTAGGAGGTCAGGGATCTTGCAGCAGGAAGTCCAGATACAGGGATCTTGCAGCAGGAAGTGCATGGTCAGGGCACATGCCTGGGTTGTGGGCTCAATCCACAGTGTGGAGCGTGCAGGAAGGGCAGCCAATCAATGATTCTCTCTCACCATTGATGTTTCTATCTCTTGTTCTCTCCCTTCATCTCTGAAATCAATAAAAAATATCTACACTAATAAAAGACAAAGATGCTAATTGACCACACATTCGCTATGCCCCAAGCCACACCCACCAGCCAATCAGAGCAGTGATATGCAAATTAACCCAACCAAGATGGCGGCTGGAAGCCACGGAGCTGGAGCAAGTAGGAGGTTTGGTTGCCCGGGTGATGGAGGAAGCCAAGATTCCCACCAGCCCTGAGCCAGCTGTGGCCTCCGCTAAAGGCAACAAAGTTTCAATTATAGAAGATAAACAAATCCCAGATACCTGCTTCCAGCCAAGCTCCACTGGGAGCTTGGGTAGCTGGGGGTTGTGGCCAGCCTGCAAACAGCCATCAGCCCCTCACCCAGACTGGCCAGGCACCCCAGCGGGAACCCCCACCTTGAAGGGGCTGTGGCCAGCCTGCAAACAGCCATCAGCCACTCACCCAGGCTGGCCACACCCTCATGGGGTGAGGGTCCTCGCTGGGGGGCTTGGCCAGCCTGCAAACTGCCATCAGCCACTCACCCAGACTGGCCAGGCACCCCAGCAGGACCCCTCCACCCTGAAGGGGCTGTGGCCAGTCTGAAAACGGCCCTCAGCCCCTCACCCAGGCTGGCCAAGCACTCCTTTATAATAAAAGGGCAATATGCAAATTGACCTTAACAGCAGAACAACTGGGAATGACTGGTCACTATGACACACACTGACCACCAGGGGGCAGATGCTCAATGCAGGAGCTGCCCCCTGGTGGTCAGTGCGCTCCCACAGGGGGAGCTCTGCTCAGCCACAAGCCAGGCTGACGGCTGTCAGTACAGCGGTGGTGGTGGGAGCCTCTCCTGCCTCCTCAGCAGCGCTAAGGATGTCTGACTGCAGCTTAAGCCAGCAGGTGGTCATCCCCCGAGGGGTCCCAGATTTCGAGAGGGCACAGGCCGGGCTGAGGGACCCCCCCCCCCCCCCCCCCCCCGCCCAGTGCACAAATTTTTGTGCACCGGGCCTCTAGTAGGTATATATATATTTTAAAAAGCTATGAGCCATTTGCCTAGAACAGATAGACTCCCAGAGTTGTGCAAAGTTCACAGACCCTCTGGAACCTTTTCATAGGGGTTCATGAACTCAGGTTAAGAACCCTTGAATTAAACTTATTTTTTATTGTAGCAGACCAGAATTAATGGTCTCGACTAGGATCCTAGTTAGTGAACATATAAAGAAAGCAAGGCTTTGAGATATATAGTGCTCAAAATTTGATATGAAGTATGAGGTGAAAAAGTTGAAGGTGGATTGCTTGTCCCAGAATTTTACATCTGCAAGAGAGATTCCTATAACTCTCAACATCCATTTTCCCTTCTCTTTCATGGTAATAGATAGTTGAGTGTATATGACCAACCAAAATAGAGATACACATTCCTAGTCTTCAATGCAGCCAGTGTGGCCATGTGACTTCTGGCCAATAAGAATTAATAGAAGTGATATATACTACTTTTGGGTCTTGCCTGGTTCTCTTCCCTTCACCCTTTCCTTCTTCCTACTGGCCAATATATGGATACAGTGGTGAGCTATCTCAGACCAGAGCTGAAAGCAATACCCACAGGATGGGGGAGGAATAATAAAGAAGGAGCTTGACCCCCTATGAAACTGCAGAGCAAAGCTGTCATACCAGCTTAGATTTTTACTTATTTCACTTGTCATTATTATCCCAGGCCTCTGGTACAGCCCCTGAAATCATCCTATCTAATACAGAACTCAGTACCCGAGGTGGATTGCTGCCATAGTAGAAGTTAAAATGCATGACTGGCTTAGCAGCCAGGCAGTGGGTGCCAAGGACCCACATAGTTCAGAATAGAAAGCTGATGAACATCGTTTTGCTATCTGACAAAACACTTGATAAAACTGTCACCCACAATACCCTGAAAGGCAGACTACATGCCCACAGATCCTGTAGCTTAGTAGTGAGTGCTCACTGTTTGTTACTTTCAGGAAAGCCCTGGGAGAAAGATGAGGTCAAGTTGGAGCTAGCTAATCAGCAACAAGAGATGGCAGGAAATTCACTCTGCATGGAGGTACCTATAAGGCAGACCCTGGCAAGTTGGGAAAATGAGAAGTATTTAGAAAACGTGTTTTGAAAAGGCTGGCTAATAGGAGGTAGAACAGACAAAACCCTTCTTCAAGTACATGCTAGTAAGCATTCTCTGTTAGACAAGGGGAGCCAGCTGAGACCTCAAGATCTCATAAAGAGTGTTGCCTTCCCACTCAAGCCTATTATTTTGGTTGGTGTCAGGTAAGCATCATTAAATTTAGGGAGCCGAATGTGTAGAACACAGAAGCAATAAATGACAGACTGAAGTTTTATGGCTTAAATATTGGGTCTAGAGGCCCTCATCAGGTACCTCAGTTGGTTAGAGCATGGTCCCCTACGCCAGTGATGGCGAACCTATGACACGCGTGTCAGAGGTGACACGCGAACTCATTTTTTTGGTTGATTTTTCTTTGTTAAATGGCATTTAAATATATAAAATAAATATCAAAAATATGTCTTTGTTTACTATGGTTGCAAATATCAAAAAATTTCTATATGTGACACGGCACCAGAGTTAAGTTAGGGTTTTTCAAAATGCTGACACAATGAGCTCAAAAGGTTCGCCATCACTGCGGCCTATGCCAAGGTTGCAGGTTAGATCTCCAGTCAGGCCACATACAAGAAGCAACCAATGAATGTATAAATAAGTGGAACAACAAACCAGTATTTCTCTCCCTTCCCCCCACTCCCTTCCCTCCTTCTCTCTCTCTAAAATCAATCACTAAATAAATATTAGGTCTAGATGAGATCATTTTTCTTAATCCTCACCTGAGGATATGGTTTTTTTAAAACTGATTTTTAGAGAGCGAAGGGAGAGAGAAAAAAAACAAACATAGATGTGAAAGCAAAAGAGCGATCAGTTGCCTCCCATATGTGCCCGGACTGGGGATTCAACCCACAACCTAAGTATGTGCCCTGACCAGGAATCAAACTGCAACCTTTTTAGGTACTCCAACCCACTGAGCCACACAGCCAGGGCTAGAAGAGATCTTTAGGCAATTTGCTCATAGAATGACCAGAAGCAAAAAGACTGCAGACTTATGAATTTTATAAGAAAACTGTACTGCCTAAGAAATCCCAACTCTGGCCAGAAAAAACAAAACCTGTAACTGATGGCCCCCTAAAGTAACTCTCAAGCTCCTAACCTTATCAAAATAGACTGTGAAAGGGGTGCAGCCCTGAGGAGGGCATGGCCATGTCAAAGATGGCCACAGAAATACTGGATAAAGAATCTATAAGGCAAATCCAAGGGAATGGCAGAGGGCAGTGTTGAATGGCCAAATAAACTCGTGAAATTACTACATAACCACAACAAGGAGCTTTTATCATTCCTCCCCAATAGGATTGGTAACTGATTTGAACCAGTGGCTGCTATAGATTCCACATTCTTTCTTTCTACAGATGGAAGTTTTCTTTATATATCACTAGAGGCCCGGTGCACAAAATTTGTGCACGGGGGCAGGGGGGTCCCTCAGCCTGGCCTGCACGCACTCACAATCTGGGACCCCTCAGGGGATGTCTAACAGGCAGTCGGACATCCCTCTAGCAATTCGGGACCGCTGGCTCCTAACCACTCACCTGCCTGCCTGCCTGCCTGATCGCCCCTAACTGCCTTTGTCTGCCTGCCTGATCGCCCATAACCACTTGCTGGCCTGCCTGATCACCCCTAACCACTCTGCCTCAGCCCCCACTGCCGCGGCTTCGTCTGGAAGGACGTCCAGAATAATGTCCAGAAGGTCGTTCGGCTGTCTGGTCTAATTAGCCTATTAGGCTTTTATTATTATAGATAGGTGTATATATGGGGTGGGTGACAGCTCACATGAGGAGTCACAGCCAGACCAGATGAAGAGGACCACACATTCTCCAGAGATAATGGACTTTGAACTGGATCCAGAAATTGAATGGAAAGAGATGAACACGTTTTACATTTGGAAAGAAAAGTCTAGGATACTTGAGTGGCCAAAGGGATCAAGTATGGTGATTACTAGTTATTTTCCGTTATCTATTTTCCTCCTTTTTCTCAAGATAATTTTTAGCTGGCACATGGCCACCCTGAATAAAGACTGTATTTTCCAATCTCCCTTGCATATATATAGACAGGTGACCAAGTTCTGGCCAATGAGATATTACTGGACGTTATATATACAACTCTCCTTCCCCCTTCTCCCACACAGCCTAGTAGGAGATAATGATCTACAAAAAGAGTTATTATAAAATAATTCAAGAAATCAAATAGAGACCAATTGTGAGGGAAAAACCTCAAATGAGATCACAATAACTATGCACTGAGCACACACTAATATGATCTTATATGAAGAAGAGACTGTCAAACCCATTTCACACATCTCTCACTGACTGTAACAATATTTGGCCACGGATGACCATGGATTTCCTGTTAGAGAATTACCTGGGGTGCCTGATAAAAATACATATTCCTGAATCTCATCTCAGACCACTGAATTGGAACCCAGGGGTAGAGGGAGGAAAGGAGGCCTGGAAACTGGCACTTTAAATATCATTCCAAGTGATTTGCACACACACTTATGTTGAGAAACGACATATAAAATTTTTGACACTCATTTTGCAAAGTGAAATAAGATACCTACAGTCTTACCCTCAACGGATTAACGACATAGTTCGCAAATGCCCTCCCTAAAGAAACCCCACTGCATTCAAGAGAGAGAAATCAGGTTTATCCCAAATGTCCCCTGAGGTCAAGAGCAAAATAGTGAGATCCCAGTGTGTGATGTAAGATTCAAAGGTCAGGTGCTTAGATGATGAAGGGGATCTTCATTGTTAATCTAACGACTGGATCAAAGAGACCAAATGATTTTATTCTGATAATTGATCTGAGTTCGTCTTCTACTCTGTGAGGAGGAATAAAGATACAATAACTTTGGAGCATAAATCAAAGAGCAATAATCAAAATTAATCTCTTGCACACGAGCATGCAACAGAAGAAAGAGGTTTGTCCTCTAATCCATTAAAACTCCAGTAACATGGTTCTAAATTCTGCAAAGCGTTTTAAACTCTGAAATTGAATTTCGAGGCTAGCTAGAGGACATAAACAGGTGATAAATACCATGCTGTGGTTGTGGCCCTGAAATGTATCCTTGTGTAAACTCCAGGGGCTGGGAGATCTTAGAACTTTCCTTTTCCCGCAGCACCGCCTCCGCACAGAGCTCAGTTCCCACCAGTTTACCAGCAAGGAATAGAGGAGACAAGAGCGCCCCGGACCCGCATGAACTCGGGAGGTGGGAAGATCACCCGAGCGCGGGACCCAGGTTGAGACCCTGACCTCAAAGTCCCCCAGCTCCCGAGGCTGCACAGGGTTGACCCCACGCTGACAACACCCACGCCTCCCCTCTCTGCCCCCTCTTCTGGCTCCTCCCCGGCCTGCGCACAGACTGCAGACCCCCGAAGCCCCCCGCCCTCCCACAACAGCACCCCGCCACAGGCCCGGCAAGAAGGGCCCCGCCTCCCCATCCCCCAGGCCCTTGGCCAGCCGGATCGGACCTGGCGGGCGCGCCCGGGCGCCCAGGGGTTCCCGGCTCTCGGTCTTCCTCGGCCGGTAGCCGTAGACGCCCCTTTCGGTCTGGTAGCCGCGCCGGAGGAGGAGCGGAGGCGCCCGCCCGAGGCTCCGTCTTGCCGCTGCCGCAGCGACCGAGGCCATGCTCCGCCAGGTGCCCTGCCCCGAGGACGAGGGCAGCAGCCACCGGAGCAGACAGTGTGGCTCAGGGGCGCCCGGAGCCCGGGATCGCTTCGCGGGGGGCGGGAAGCGGGAGCCCCGCCCGCGGACGACGCCCCCGCGCCGCAGCGCCCGATTGGCGGGCGGCCCCTCGGGGCCACGCCCCGGGCCGGCGGGACGCGCGGTCCTAGAGGCGGAGGGGCGCCCGGGGTTTGGGGGGAGCGCGGCGTGTGGCGCCCAGCGTTCCCGCGCTCCCGGTTTCTGGCACAGAACTCGATCCTCTGTGTATCCTACAGGCTCCGCCAGGAGTGCTTACCCGCAACCCTCTGCTGGCACCCGCAGGCACGGCCGCACAGACACGTGTACATTGTCACACACGAAGGGAAAATTAGCATCTGGGTTCATAGAAAGTGGCTTGGACTGAGACCAAGGGACGCAAGAAGGAGCCAGAAAAATCAAATAGCTCACCCTTTTTATTAAGAAACATTGAGGGAGAAAGTACAAAACGGGGGGGGGGGGGGGGGGGGGGGAGAGCCTGTGTGAAAGGGATAGAACATGAGTGAAAAGAAATTGCTCATAGGAGGTTTCAGCAATGTAGAGATATTTGAGATTCTTCATTAGTCTATCTCTGACAGTTTCCCAAACTATTTTATTCTGATTCACCTTTAACTTTGCCACTATGGTGGGGGAGGGAGGGAATCTGAATCCCCATCCAGCATTCCATTCCTGTTCAGCGTACCCCCTACTCCTGAGAACATTACGCATAAGCCCATACTTCCCTACCGCACTCACTCAACTACTATGCCCTAACCCAGAAGGCAGGTTCAAAACTAGACGCAGTTACAGATTCAGTGGTGGGATTCTGAGGGCGTTTCTTCAATGTGAAATATGAGACCAGATCATCCTGCCTCCCCCCCCCCCCCCCCCCCAAAGAATTACCTGAGGTGCTTGGGTGTGGGGAAGTGAGTCAGAGTAGAGAAAGGTGGAGACAGTATAAAACTGTTCTTGAGGACAGTAGTAAAGTGTACTACTTTTGGGATTGATAAGCATGAATAGAGATACTAATTTCTGCTCTTTTGTGATTTTCTCCGTTAGTGCTCAGTTGCCTTGGTACTGAGAAAGTCAGAATAACGATTGGATTCATTTGGGGCTAGAGTTTTTCCAGGCAGATGTGATAGAAAGGCCAACAGGCAAAGGCGGTTAAGATATTAGCTAGAGAACAATTGAAATACTAAAACGTGAGCCCTGGCCAATGTTGCTCAGTTCATTGGAACATCGTCTGGTCCACGAAAAGGTCTTGGATTTGATTCTAGGTCAGGACACATACCCAGGTTTCTAGTTTCATCACGGGTCAGGTGGGGTGCATAAAGGTGCATAAGGGAGGCAACCAACCGCTGTGTCTCTCATACATTGATGTTTCTCTCTCTCTCTCTCTCTCTCTCTCTCTCTCTCTCTCTCTCTCTCTCTCCCTCTCTCCCTCCCTCTTTCTCCCCCTCCCTCCCTCCTCCCCCCCCCTTTCATCTCTATCTAAAATTCAAGGAAAACATGTCCTCTGGTGAGGATTACAAAAAAAAAGAAAGAAAGAAAAAGAAGAGAAAAGAAAAGAAAAGAAAACTAAAGAAAAGAAAACTAAAGAAAAGAAAAGAAACATGGACTCTATGCTGGGGGCGGGAGGGGGGGGGGAGGCAAGCAAATATAAGAATGAACATATCCCATCTTTGGACCCTAAACACATCCAAAATAGTTCCCAGATCCATCCACTTTCCCTAGTTAGGGCCATCAACACCTCTCCAGGAATACCACAGTAGCTTCCTAAATGGTCTTTTTGCCTTGGGTTCCTTGCTTAGTCATACTTCTTTCACAATAAAGTCAGAGTTATTTCTTAAAATTCGTATCTCATATTACTATTGCCTGAACCCTTTTCATGGTTCCCTGTTCATCTTTGGATAAAGTCTAAATCTTTAACATAGCTTTAAAGCTCTTTAAAGATCACCAACCTTGACTCATTTCTTAAAATTCCCATCTTCCCATTTTCCAGCCAGAAACTTCAATGTTCCATGCTTTTCCAAACTTTCAAACCTTTTTCCTTCTCAATTTCACTCACACTCATGGCTTTAATGAACAATATTATAAGAATGATACCAAATATAAATCACCAGCATGGATCTCTCTTCTGAACTCAGGATCCACGTATGTGGAATATGGTCTACTGACATCTTCACTTTTTAGTGTATCACTATGAACTCATGAGAAACCAGACTCCATGCTATGTTAAAATGTCATCATTTGGAAATTTGGTGGCCCACTAAACTGCTGGTGTATGCTTTGTTTGCCATCCAATGTCTTAATTTTTAAAAATTGGATGCTAAAATTAAAAATGTGGAAAATTACATATTGAAGTCCAGATTTCCAGTTTTTCTTTTCTTTTTTTGAATAAATCTTTATTGTTCAGATTATTACAGTTGTTCCTCTTTTTTCCCCCATAGCTCCCCTTCACCTGGTTCCCACCCCACCCCATGCCCTTACCCCCCCCCCCATTGTCCTCATCCATAGGTATAAGATTTGTGTCCAATCTCTTCCTGTACCCCCCATACGACCTCCCCCCGAGAATTGTCAGTCCACTCCCTTTCTATGCCCCTGATTCTATTCTATTCACCAGTTTATACTGTTCTTCAGATTTTTTATTCACTTGATTTTTAGATTCACTTGTTGATAGATATGTATTTGTTGTCACTTTGTTGTTTATAATTTTTATCTTTACCTTTTTCTTCCTCTTGTTAGAGAATACCCTTCAGCATTTCATATAATACTAGTTTGGTGGTGATGAACTCCTTTAGCTTGTTCTTCTCTTTGAAACTCTTTATCTGACCTTCAATTCTGAATGACAGCTTTGCTTGGTAGAGTAATCTTGGTTGTTGGTTCTTGCTATTCATCACTTTGTATATTTCTTGCCACTCCCTTATGGCCTGCATAGTTTCAGTTGAGAAATCAGCTGACAGTCATATGGGTACACCCTTGTAGGTAACTAACTGTTTTTCTCTTGTTGCTTTTAAGATTCTCTCTTTGTCTTTTGCTCTTGGCATTTTAATTATGATGTGTCTTGGTGTGGTCCTCTTTAGATTCCTCTTGTTTGGGGTTCTCTGTGCTTCCTGGACTTGTAAGTCTATTTCTTTCACCAGGTAGGGAAAATTTTCTGTCAATATTTCTTCAAATATGTTTTCAATATCTTGCTCTCTCTCTTCTTCTGGCACCCCTATAATTCAGATGTTGGTACGCTTGAAGTTGTCCCAGAGGCTCCTTACACTATCTTCATATTTTTGGATTATTTTTTCTTTTCCAGTTGGGTGTTTTTTGCTTCTTCGTATTTCAAATCTTTGACTTGATTCTTGCGATCCTCTAGTCTGCTGTTGGATCTCTGTATATTATTCTTTATTTCAGTCAGTGTATGCTTAATTTCTAATTGGTCCTTTTTCATATCCTTGAGAGTCTCACTAAATTTCTCAGAGGTTTCTAGAAGATTCTTGAGTAACCTTATAACCGTGGTTTTGAACTCTCTATCCAGTAGTTTTATTTCCTCCATTTCTTTCAATTGTGACATGTTTCTTTGTCTCCGCATTTTGGCTTCTTCCCTGTGTTTATAGAGTGGCTTTGTGTGCTAGGTGTCCTATAGGGCCCAGTGGCTCAGCCTCCCTAATTACCTGAGGTGAACACTCTTGGTGCACCCCTTTGTGGGCTGTGTGCACAGTCTTGTTGTAGTTAAGCCTTGATTGCTGTTGGTATCACTGGGAGGAATTGACCTCCAGGCCAATTGGCTGTGAGGACCAGTTGTGTCTACAATGGGAGAACTGCTGTGCTGGAAACACCCTTATGAGGCAGGACTTGCTTCACTGGGGCTTTGGTGATCACTGAGTCTGCCCCCTGAGTGTGTCTCTTATAGATCTGAAGAGCTGTAATCTGGTGTGGTCTCACTTTGACCACTGGGAACACTGGCTCTTGGATCTCCAAGGAGATGCAAAGTCAGCCACTGCCTGAGGCCACCCAGCAGGAGCTACAGGGAGATCTGCAGATTCCTCTTCTTTGTGTGGGGTTTGGAGGTGCCCATATGAGGCGCAGCTGTGAAGCAATGTAGGCTGCTGATGAGCCTTAGGCCTTCTTTTGGAAGCTCTGGGGTTCTTTGACCCAGCTGCAATTTGTTAGGTTAGGTTGCAAAAAGCCAGGCCATTCATATGCAAAAGCCTCTGCCCACAGCTTGGGTGGGGTTGTAAATTGGTGAGGCGGGGTCTCAGGGAATCACAGGGTGGAGCAAACCGCAATGGCTGCCAGTCTGCTCTGCCTCAGAGCGGGTCCCGGGGTCTCTGTGTCCAGTAGCCCCATGCAGGAACAATGATCACTGCAAGCACCTCTGCGAGAAAGCCTCCCTCGCATTCCAGTCCGATGCCAGACAGTCCAGTTTCTCCCCGTATGAGTCTGGGTCCCCAGAGTCTCGCCTGCAACTGGAGTTCAGAGCAATTGGGAGCTTGTATCTCCCTCCCGATTGAAAAAGACAACAGCACATCCAGTAGTCAGCCTGTTTCCACGTGTACCTCCATACCTCTGCACTTACGCACCTCCGCACCTCCTACCTGCTTCAATGCACTTTTCTCTTTCCTTCTAGTTGTAGAATTTCCACTCAGCCAACTTCCCGTGGTTCTGGATGATATCTGTTGTAGGGCAAGCCTATATCTGTTGTAGAGCTTAGAGGGTACAGTCCTCTTAGCATAATTAGGCTTGACCTTAAGACGTTCCCTAGATCCTTCCTAGGTAGCTAATGGGCTGTGGGAGGTGGAGCAAGTGCTGCCAAAACAAGTGAAACTCACAAGAACATTGTAACTATGGTGACCACTACCTTGTTTACCTCTGGCTATAAAATAAAGGCTCAGCTTGCCATCTGGATCTTTCTCTGTGGCCTCAGCCAGGCACAGGAAGATCCACCTAGACCTAGTTTATTCTCTCTGTCTGTCATTTCTTCATCCTTTTGCCGCCCTCACTCAGGCTTTCAAACCCTTGGCTGAGCTGGCTTGGAACAATCCGTTTCGTCTTTTAGTTGTATTTTTGATGTGGTTGTGTGTGGCAGCAAGTACAAGTGTGTACCTATGCCGCCATCTTGGTTCCACTCTCTGACTGTCCTCTTTAGATGGCATGTGTATGCCAGTCTTGTTTCCATCACTCTTAACTTTATGTGGTCTGCCTGCCTGAATTCTTTAGCCACTTGTGTTTGCAACCCCTAGTCTGCTGTGATTTTGCCTGCCTCTTCTTTCACCTTTATGGAATCATACTTCCTGAGGTTTCACTATGCTTCAGTGACACTATTTTTAGTCCCTTAAACACTTTTCCCTCCCTATTTTAGGGTCTTCACACATGTCATTTCCTCTGCCAGGAAAGCTCTTCCTCCTCGTCACCCCAACCCCAACAACACAGACACCTGGATGATTTCTACCCTCCTTCTCCACCGGGCTTAGAGTTATTTCCTGAAAAAAAGTGTTCCTGATGCCCTTCACTAGTTTAGTTCTCCATACTGTACACTCTCATGGTACTCCATACATTTCCTTATTACATAATATAATTTGATAAGTGCTTCCTGAGTATCAGATATATCATAATTGCAGTTATCTAAATTCTTGGTTAGTTATAGTATTTTAATGGTTTTTTTACTCTGCCTCCCAAGCATAATTACATAATTGCTTAAATTCATGCAGCTTAATGTGAATATGGTATGACTCCCTGATGGGTGGCCCTCCCACTAAAGTTAAGTTACGAGACCGTGGGAATTATATGTGTTTTCTTCAGTGCTCTATCCCCAGTGCCTAATATACCCAGCTAGTGCTCAGTAAATAAATTTTGAGTACATGAATTAATGAAAGTAGAACATTGGGTTCAGTAATTAGACATAAAGAGTAAGTAGGGCCCCAGCCCATTTGGCTCAGGGGATAAAGCGTGGGCTCATGGACTGAAAGGTCCTGGGTTCAAGGCCACATGCCCGGGTTGTGGGCTTGACCCCCAGTAGGGGACATGCCGGGGGCAGCCTATTGATGATTCTCTCTCATCATTGATGTTTCTATATCTCTCTCTCTCCCTCTTCCTTCCTCTCTGAAATCAATAAAATATATATATTTTAAAAGGAGTAAGTAGGGAGCCAGGTCATGTGGCTCAGTGATTGAGTATTGACCCATGCACTAAGAGTTCGCCAATTCGATTCCCAGTTAGGGCATGTGCCCAGTTGTGGACCTGCACTCAGGCGGGGGGGCGGGGAGGCATGCAGGAGGCAGCCAATAGATGTTTCCCTCTCATCAATGTTTTTTTTTTTTTTTTTTTTTTAAATTTTTTTTTTTTTAAATATATTTTATTGATTTTTTACAGAGAGGAAGGGAGAGAGATAGAGAGTCAGAAACATCGATGAAAGAGAAACATCGATCAGCTGCCTCCTGCACATCTCCTACTGGGGATGTGCCCGCAACCCAGGTATGTGCCCTTGACCGGAATCGAACCTGGGACCTTTCAGTCTCCAGGCCGACGCTCTATCCACTGAGCCAAACCGGTTTCGGCTCTCTCATCAATGTTTCTATCTCTCTCTCCTTCTCCCTTCTTCTCTCTGTAAAATTCAATTTAAAAAAATCTAAAAAAAGAAAAGTATGGACCCTGGAAACCAAGATGGTGATACTCACCACCTTCCACAATCACATTAAACTTACAACTAAAATACAGAACAACCATCATTCAGAACAACCATCATTTAGAACCACCTGAAATCTGGCTGAATGGAAATCCTGCAACTAGACAAGTAGAGAAGAAAGCACACTAAGACTAGTAGGAGGGGCGGAGGGGTGTAATGGGATGGTCCGACAACCACGTGTGGCATTTTTTTTAATCAGGAGGGATATCTTATCTGTGGAGGCCTCCTATGAGGAGCAAGGGGTCCCAGTCCCACACCAGGCCCGCAGCCCAGGGTTCCAGAGCTGGGAGGAGAAGTCCACATGACTTCAGGCTGTAAAAACCAGCGTGAATTGTGGCTGAGTGACAGAGGCTACTAGAGATCCATCAGCCTCTGTCACTCTTAAAGGGCTAGTGCATGAACTTACTTGGACTCACTCCCTCTGAGCTCCAGTGCTGGGAGAACACCTTAAGGGGATCCAGGGACATATGGAGAGGAACTGGATTTTCTGGCATCAGAGCAAGAACTCAGGGGTGGCTTTCTCCCAGACAGGGGTGCTCACAGGGGTCATTGCTCCTATGTCGAGACTTCCCCCATTGCAGAGCTGACTGGCAGCCATATCTGAGTTTCCATCAGCCTGGTTCACACTGTTTGCTCAACCCTGGTGATTCCCTGAGACCCCATCCCATCCAATTTGCCATCCTGCCCAAGCTGTTTGCAGCAGCCTTTCTATGAATGGCCTTTCCTGGCTCAAGCTTCAGACTTTCCTAAAATCTCTCAAACAAGCAGCAACTGTCATCAGTGTGCCTCGTACTTATCAATAAGAGGCCCAAGACAGCTTGGCCTCCTCTGGGCACTTCCAAGCCCAATATAAGTAGCAGTCATCTGCAGATCACTCTGTGGCTCCTGTCAAGTAGACCCAGGCAGTGGCTGGCTTTTCACCTCCAGGTAGGCCCAGTGGACAGCTTTAGACCATACCAGATTACAACTTTACACATCCACAAGTGACATGCTCAAGACACAGACTCAGGGAGCACCAAAGCCCCACTGAAGCAAGTCATGCTTCATAGGGGTATCTCCTGCACAGCAGCTCTTCCACTGTACTCACAGCTGATCCTCATAGCCAACTGGCCTGGAGATCAATTCCTCTCAGTGACACCAACAGCAATTAAGGCTCAACTACAATAAGACTGTGTATACATCCCACACAGGGATGCAACTAGAGTGCCCACCTCAGATGAATGGGGAGTCTGAGCCAGTGGGCCCTACAGGACACCTATTACACAAGGTCACTCTACTAATTCAAGGAGATATAGCAGTTCTACCTAATACATAGAAACAACACAAGGAAGCAACCAGAATGTGGAGACAAAGAAACATGTCACAAATGAAAGAAGAAATCTCCCCCCCAAAAAAAGAAAGAAAAAATGAAATGGAAGCAAGCAAACTACTACAGAGTTCAAAACAGCCCTAACCAGTTTTGTTCAGTGGTTAGAGCATTGGCCCATGGACTGAAGGATTTGATTTCTGGTCAAGGGCATGTATTTTGGTTGCAGGTTCCCGAGTCCTGGTCAGGGCACATGTGAGACCATAAGGTCTCAATCATCATGTCTCTCTCATGTCAATGTTTTTTCTCTCTCTCTCCCCGCCCTCTTACATCCCTTCAACTTTCTTTTGAAATCAATGGGGTGAGGGGGCTGGATATCCTCAGGTGAGGATTAAAAAAAAAAAGTAAGAAAAGCCAAAGTTAAAAACAATGGCTATAAGATTGCTCAAGGATCTTAATGAGAGCTTCAAGGGACTTAGTGAGAATTTCAAGGATTTGAATTCTCACCTAGTGAGAATTTTAATAACCTTAGTGAGAATATAAAAGACATGAAAAAGGACCAGTCAGAAATTAAGCATACATTAACTGAAATAAAGAATAATTTATAGGGATTCAACAGTAGAGTAGAGGATTCTGAGAATCAAATCAACTATTTGGAATATGAGGAAGCAAAAAACACCCAATTAGAAGAGCAAAAAGAAAAAAGAATCCAAAAAATAGGAAGATAGTATAAGGAGCCTCTGGGACAACTTCAAGAGTACCAACATTCGCATTATGGGGGTGCCAGAAGGGAAGAGAGATAGCAAGATATTGAAAACCTATTTGAAGAAATAATGACAGAAAACTTCCCCTACCTGGTGAAAGAAATAGGCTTACAAGTCCAGGAAGTGCAGAGAGTCCAAAACAAGAGGAACCTAAAGAGGCCCACACCAAGACACATCATAATTAAAATGCCAAGGATTAAAGACAAAGAGAGAATCTTAAAAGCAGCAAGGGAAAAGCAGTTGGGAAGGAGGAGGAGGAGAAGAAGAAGAAGAAGAAGAAGAAGAAGAAGAAGAAGAAGAAGAAGAAGGAGGAGGAGGAGGAGGAGGAGGAGGAGGAGGAGGAGGAGGAGGAGGAGGAGGAGAAGAAGAAGGAGAAGAAGAAGAAGAAGGAGAAGGAAGAGGAGGAGGAGGAGAAGGAGGAGGAGGAGGAGGAGGAGGAGGAGGAGGAGGAGAAGGAGGAGAAGGAGGAGAAGGAGGAGAAGGAGGAAGAGGAGGAGGAGGAGGAGAAGGAGGAGAAGGAGAAGAAGCCAATAAATACATATCTGCCAGCAATTTAATCTAAAAATCAAAATAAACAAATAAGGAATCTAATGATCAAAATAAAATGATGAATAAAATAGAACCAGAGGGATGGAAACATGGAACAGACTGATAAATCTCAGAGGGAAGGGGGATGGGAGGGGGGCCCTGGAAGAGATTAACCAAAGAACTTACATGCATATATGCATTATCTATGGGCACAGACAATAGGGTGGTGAAGGCCTGGAGTGGGATGGAAACCAGGTGGAGGGGAGTAATGGGGGTGAAAAAGTGAGGATATCTGTAATACTCTCAACAATAAAGATTTAAAAACAAATCAATATGTCCTTATAACCCTCACATGAACTCCTTGTGTGTGTACACCTGGTAATTAGGAAACAAACAAACAAACAAAAGAGTAAGTAGGGAGGTGGGGACATTACTAGCTTCTGAATTGAGCACTGTATGGTGGTACCATTAACTGAGTTAAGGTTTCCTTGGAAGAATAAAAGCCTATGAGGCAGGATTAATTCCATACTGATGTTAAAGTGTTTATGAGACTTCTGAGTGCAGACATCTGGTACATAGTTGGACACATAAAGCTCAGAAAACCATTTAAGGTGGGGATTAGCACCTTTATTTTGCAGATTTGATGTTCTATAGATCTGAGGCATGTACAATTAATAAGCAGCAAAGATAGTACTTAAATCTAGTTTGCAGGCCTGAGGTCTAATACTTTACATTCTCTTCCTCATTGCTATGATGCTTGTTATACTATAAAGAACATTATTCATTTAAGATCTCTGCCCTTCTAAAATACCTATAGGTTTTGCCTTACCAAAACCTATAATAAAATAATGAATTTTAAATTATCTTCAATTTCTGCTCACCATTTTTTTTAAGTTAACAAGAATTTATTACCTCATAATGGTGAGACAAACTATGAGAGAGAGAGGAAATCCCGATGATTTTAGAAGTCCCTAGTCCCAACTGTTCTGAGACCCAGTCAGTTCTTAATTTGAGGGCAATAATTCACCCTTAGTCTCATGTACTGATATGAAATTGCATAATGCTTTTCTGCCCAAAATCTAATATGTCTTCAAAGGATATAGAACAGTGTGGCCTGGTGGGAAAAAAATATGAGCTCTGAGTCAGAGAGATCTGGATTTGGATTCAGGTCTTGCTATTTACTACCACAGGGAAGAAGGAAACTTTTCCTCTACCATCTCAGGTTCTGTTTCTGAAGGCCATGTGAATTAAACTGAGAAAAGACAGAATACCAGGAGAACGGGCATATGTTTGTATTGATGTTAGTATTTTACATTTGCAGGAGCTTCACAGAAAAGAAGTGGAAACCCAAAGAGGTAATTACAGCTGGGAGCTTATATACCATTTTAACAAAAGGCAATACAATGTGGAGAAGTGACTAGACAAGGGAAAAGGGGTTTGGGCTCTTAGGGATAGTAAATTGTGAAAGATGACTAGGAACTCTATGGTAGGTAAGGGTTGTTTAGTAAGGTTTTTAAATGTAGTCGCATGTCATTTCCTGTGGTAAGATTCATTCTCTTACTGGTATGGGAGTGGGGAGCCTTTACAAATGGAATTTTATGTCATCTTTAAAAGGGAAATTTATGCCCTGCTTTTGGGCAGGAAGGGGAAGAGCAGATAGCTCCTTCTGTGTCTGCTGTTTCTCAATTGCCTTAGGCTCAAAATAATTAATACACCACAGTGGCATATTGTGAGTTGGCATACCTCAATCCCCTTCACTACATAAGCCTTAAACTCTTAGTCCATATACTCATCTGTAAAATATTTAAGTATTATATAAAACACATAATTCGCAGTGGCTGGAATATAGTACATGGTCAATAAATGGTAGCTACCATTATTATAATTATTATTAAGAGTAAGAGAGTGATTGAAAAGTTGGAGTCACATATACTGAGGAGTAAATAGAACAGGGAGTAAACCAAGGCAGGGAGATAGACTGACAGAAAATGAGGACAAAGAGGCTTATCTTACTAAGGTAGTAAATAGGCCTACAGAGGAGAGAGAGCACTAAAGGATTGAAAGTTCTGTTAATAGTATGTTGGCATGTGAGATTTTAGAAATGAAATAGTTGCCTGGGCATGGTAATTGGAGGGACTTGCTGAAGAGGGGCAAAGGTTAAAATTTTCAGAGCTAAAGTTAAGGTCCAATGAGGTTAGGGTACAGGACAGGGTCTTCTACATGAACAATGAAATGGCTATAATGGTGGGCCTTCAAACAATTTGTCATCAGTTTCTGCCTGTCTTCCCCACTAGATTGTGAGCTCCTTGCGGCCAGGAACAGTGCCTTATTCATTTTTGTATTTTTATTTTAAAATAATAATGGATCTATAGCAACATATTAAAAATTAGATGGATGACACTATCTGATGTGTTATCTTTCAGAATGAGAAGACAAGCCACAGACTGGGAGAAATTATTTGCCAAAGACATGAGCGAACCCTGTTTTCTGGCCAGGTAGCTCAATTGCCTAGAGCATCGCCCCTATATGTCAAGGCAAGAATCAACCAATGAATGAATGAATAAGTGGAACAACAAATCGATGTCTTGAACAATGATCGGGGCAATAAGCAGGAAATAGCTACTCCTCTGCCATGTGCAAGTTCGAAATCATTGGACTAAGCCTTCTGATGGTGCTCAGTCATTTAGCATGGGCCCTGGAAATAAGAGGTCATAGGTTCATTCCCTGTCAGGACACCTGCTTGAGTTGTGGGCTCCATCCCTGGTGGGCAGAGTGCAAGTGGCACAAAACCAATGATTGCCTCTCATCATCGATGTTTCTATCTCCCTTTCCCTTCTTCTATGAAATCAATAAAAATTTATTAAAAAACAACAGAATTTCTGCTGTTACCACATATATAAAAAAAAAAAAAACGAAAAAAACAAATCGATGTCTCTCTTCCTCCTCCTCCTCCTCCTCCTCCTCCTCTTCTTCCTCCTCCCTCTCATCCTCCTCCTTCTCCTCCCCCTCCTTCTCCTCCTCCATTTTCTTTTTTAATATATTTTATTGATTTTTTACAGAGAGGAAGGGAGAGAGATAGATAGTTAGAAACATCGATGGGAGAGAAACATCGAACAGCTGCCTCCTGCACATCTCCCATGGGAGATGTGCCCGCAACCCAGGTACATGCCCTTGACCGGAATCAAACCCAGGACCTTTCAGTCCGCAGGCCGATGCTCTCTATCCACTGAGCCAAACCGGTTTTGGCTCCTCCTCCATTTTCTAAAATCAATAAATAAAGTTTTTAAGTAAAGAGTGAGCGCTTAATGTAAACCATAGACTTTGGGTGATTACAATGTGTCAGTGTAGGTTTGTTGATTGTGACAAATGTACCACTCTGGTGGGGGATGTTGATAATGGGGAAGGCTGCGCATGTGTCCGGGCAGAGGTATGTGGGAAACCTTGTACCTTCCCCTTAATGTTGCTGTTAACCTAAAACTGCTCTAAAAATATAAAGTCTGGAAAAAATACATATTTTATAAAAGTCTGTTATCCAAAATATACAAAGAACTCATAAAATTCAACAATAAGAAAGCAAGCAAGTGATTTAAAAAATGGAACACCTTACAGAAGAAGATACATAGATGGCAAGTAAACATATGCAAAAAGGCTCCACATCATATGTCATTAGGGAAATGCAAATTAAAAGAACAATGAGATACCACTACACACATATTAAAATAACCAAAATGCAAAACACTGACAACACCAGATTTTGGTAAATTTATGGAGTTACAGGAACTCTCATTCACTGCTGGTGGGAATGTAAGATAAAGCATAGCTGTTAAAACTCTTTCTTCCGCCGAAACCGGTTTGGCTCAGTGGATGGAGCATCGGCCTGCGGACTGGGGGGTCCCAGGTTCGATTCCGGTCGGGGGCATGTGCCTGGGCTGCGGGCACGTCCCCAGTGGGGGATGTGCAGGAGGCAGCTGGTCGACGTTTCTCTCTCATCGATGTTTCTGGCTCTCTGTCTCTCTCCCTTCCTCTCTGTGGAAAATCAATAAAATATATTAAAAAAAAACAACAAAAAAAAAACTCTTTCTTCCAAGAAATGATTTTGGAATTATAGTCCTTTGCATGTAATAGGCAATCAAGACACACCTGTAGGTAACAGTTGGGAAACTAAGTGGTGAGAGAAGAGAGGATTAACTCCCCCATATTAGCTTTGGGAGAACTAGGTTTTAGAATTGTGCCTTGTAATTCCATGGGCCCTTGCTGCTAATCAAACTAGGAGAGAACTTCGACTGACTCCTGTCTTCAAGCCTGTGCCACAATCTCACAGTCTGGTGTTCTTATTTTCTAAGTAAAAACAAAACATAGACACAAATGATTTAAAATAAGAGCATTTAATTTTAAAAAAACTTGCATAGCCGACTGTGGAGAAAGAATTATTTTAATCATTAATAGGTTATTAATGCTGTTTTAAAACTATAGTCAATAACATTTAGTTTAATAGATTTACTAGTATTATTCCGGGGAATTTTAAGTATTTTTTTCTCTTTTTTACTACTGTGCTATTTCTATAGATATATAGAGTTATATAAAAAGAGTTCGATAGCCCTGGCCAGTTTGGCTCAGTGGATAGAGTGATGGTCTGAGGACTGAAGGGTCCTGGGTTCAATTCTGGTCAAGGGCACATGCCCGGGTTGCAGGCTTGATCCCCAGTGGGAGGCGTGCAGGAGGCAGCTGATCGATTCTCTCTCATCATTGATGTTTCTATCTCTCTCTCTCTCTCCCCCCTCTCTAAAATCAATAAAAATATATTTGAAAAAAAAAAAGAGCCCTATTCGACTTGGCTCAGTAGATAGAGTGTCAGCCTGCAGACTAAAGGGTCCCAGGTTCAATTCCGGCCAAGGGCACATGCCTGGGTTGTGGGCTCGATCCCCAGTAGGGGGTGTGCAGGAGGCAGCTCATCAATGATTCTCTCTCATCATTGATGTTTCTATCTCTCTCTCTACTTCTCCCTTCCTCTCTGAAATCAATAAAGAAATATTTTTTAAAAAGAGTTCTATAGATCTATATATATAAAAGCCTAAGCAACTGCATGACGGAATGAGTGGTCGACCGGTCGCTATGACACGCACTGACCACCAGGGGCAGGCACTTAATGCAGGAGCTGCCCCCTGGTGGTCAGTGCACTCCCACAGCCAACTTCCTACGGCTGGCCAACCTCCCATGGTGTCTCCCCCCGGCTGGCTGGCCCTGATTGGGACTGGGTGAGACAGTCCCGATCAGCCCCAACTGCCGGCCAGTCCAAGGGACCCCACCTGTGCACAAATTCGTGCACTGGGCCTCTAGTATTTTTATACAGATATTAAAGGTAACTAGAATTAAAATGCTGTTGTAGTTGAATGAGTGCTGTGCTGGATATTGGGCTACCAGGTTTTAATTCCATCTTTTCCATTGATTGGCTATGTAGCCTTGGAACTCTGTGAACTTGGGAGAACAAAAGCTCTTTATTTCCTCATAGCCTACATTGTTTTAAGGTTCCTTCAAGTTCTAAATGTTTTTTATTCTAAAGCTTAATATAAAAAGTAAAAGGATGTATACTGGCTCAGTAGACGAGAAGTTGAGAATGTGGGCTTTATTTATTCATACAATGGAATTCTACACAGAAATTAAAAATAAATGAATTAGATCTACATATTCAGCATAAACTGAACCCCAAGAATATACAATTGAAAGGGAGAGATAGAAATGATTTTCATATAAATTTTTAAAATATACCAAATCGGTCTATATATTTTAATGATATGAGCATATGTAGTAAAAGTATAAATATATGGATAGGTAGAATGACTACCAATCTCAGTAAATATGGTTATACCAGAGGCCTGGTGCACGAAATTCATGCAGGGGGGAGGCCCTCAGACCAGCCTGCACCCTCTCGCAATCCGGGACCTCTGGCTCCTAACCGCTCGTCTGCCTGCTCATTGCTCCTAACCCCGTGGTCGGCAAACTACAGCTTGCGAGCCACATGCTGCTCTTTGGCCCCTTGAGTGTGGCTCTTCCTAAGCCTTAGGAGTACCCTAGTTAAGTTAATAACAATGTACCTACCTATATAGTTTAAGTTTAAAAAATTTGGCTCTCAAAAGAAATTTCAATTGTTGTACTGTTGATATTTGGCTCTGTTGACTAATGAGTTTGCCGACCACTGCCCTAACCAGTCTGCCTGCCTGCCTGATCGCCCCTAACCACTCTGCCTGCCTGCCTGCCTGATGCCCCTAACCCCTCTGCTTGCTTGCCTGATCACCCCTAACCACTCGCCTGCCTGCCTCATTGCCCCTAACCACTCTGCATGCCTGCCTGATCCCCTCTAACCACTTTGCCTGCCTGATGCCCCTAACCCCTCTGCTTGCTTGCCTGACCACCTCTAACCACTCGCCTGCCTGCCTCATTGCCCCTAACCATTCTGCATGCCTGCCTCATTGCCCCTAACCAGTCTGCCTGCCTGCCTGATCGCCTCTAACCACTTTGCCTGCCTGATGCCCCTGACTGCTCACCTGCCTACCTGATTGTCCTTAACCACTCTGCCTGCCTGCCTGATCGCCCCTAACCCCTCTACTTACTTGCCTGATTGCCCCTAACCACTTGCCTGCCTGCCTGATTGCCCCTAACTGCTCACCTGCCTGCCTGATTGCCCCTAGCCGCCTCTGCCTCGGCCCCCGCCACTGCGTCTTTGTCCAGAAGGACATCCAGAATGACGTCTGGAAGATTGTTCGGCTTTCTGGTCTAATTAGCACATTATGCTTTTATTATTATAGATGGGGGGGATAGGGAGGAATAGGATAGGTAGAGCAGGGGGTTTTGTGATTTATACAATGCTTTAGTTCTTTGAAAAGTTCTGAAATCTTTCAAAATGTATTTGTTTAATTGTGGGTGGTGGAATCATGGGTTTTTATTTATGATTATACTTTTCAGCATTTTAAAATATTTAGAATATTAACTATTAAATATTTTTTTGAAATTTAAGAATTATAATAGAAAAATAGAATGTTATCTTCTCAATGAGCTATACCTAATATCCTTCAAATTGCAACTAACTTTATCACTTTTTATATTTCTGGTCCCCTTTGCTCTGTTCTACTTTTAATTTTTATAATCGCATGTGTCATCTCCTAACATACCACAAATCTGTTTATAATTTTTTGTTTTTATACCCTGACTAAAATGTAAGCTCCATGAGGGCAAAGATCTCTGTAAGCTTTGCTCACTGTTGTGTCTTTTTTAAATTTTTATTGTTAATCCTCACCTGAGGATATTTTCCATTGATTTTTAGGGAGAGTGGAAGAGAGAGGGAAAGACAGAGAGAAACATTGATGTGAGAGAAACACATCAATTGGTTGTCTCCTGCATGAGCCCTGACCAGGGCCCGGGCCAGGGAGGAGCCTACAACCAAGGTACCTGCCCTTGACCAGAATCGAACCTGGGACCTTTCAGTTCTTGGGCCGATGCTCTATCCACTGAGCCAAACAAGCTAGGGTCACTGATGTATCTTAAGTGCCTAGAATAGTGCCTAGCACAAAATAGGTACCCCAGAAACATTTGTTCAGTAAATGTATGGTGTCAGAGCTTAACTGTCTGTATTCAGATCCTGGTGCTACACTCAATAGGCATGGTCAAGTTAGTTAAACTCTCTCTAAGCCTCAGTTGCATTATCTGTAAAATGGAAATTGTAATAGTATCTATATGATAGGATTGGTATACTACAAGTAAAACACTTCATTTCTTTATTTTTCTTTATTTATTCATTTTTGTTGTTATTGTTGATTCTCACCTGAGGATATTTTTCCATTGACTCCTTTTTTTTTTTTTTTTTTTTTTAGAGAGAGTGGAAGGGAGGATGAGAGACAGAGAGAAGCATCAATGGGAGAGAGACACATCCATTAGCCTCCCGCATGAGCACCAACCAGGCCCGGAAATCGAGACTGCAACTGAGGTATGTGCCCTTGACTGTAATCGAACCTGGGACCCTTCAGTCCATGGTATTTTCTTAATGTTTGCTTTATTTTTTAAAGCCTGAAGCATACCAGAAGTTATACTTTTGAAGCTAGACTAATTTCTTCCACCAGCAACTTTTCATTAAAAAGAATTCTCAGCCTGGCTGGTGTGGCTCAGTGGTTGAGTGTCAACCTATGAATGAACAGGTCTCCAGTTCGATTCTCGGTCAGGGCACATGCCTGAGTTGTGAGTTTGATGCCCAGTGCGGGGCATGCAGGAAGCAGATGATCAATGATTCTCTCTCATCATTGATGTTTCTATCTCCTCTCCCTTCCTCTCTGAAATCAATAAAAATATTAAAAAACAGAATTTTCAAATTATTGTGATAATGGAACACATACCATGTGTTATTATAAACCAAATTTCATCTATCACCAAAGTTGACTAATATCACTTTCTTTCCTTACCCCTACCCACTTTTATTGGAGATGTTAAGAACAATAATATTTTTCATGACCAGCTGAAAAATAACATCCTTTCTCTATTGCTGTTACTTAATCTCTCTTCTTCCCTAACAGGAATTCCTTTAAAAACAGCCTCTTCTTAATTTCTTTTCTTTCCTCTGGCTAATATTCAGGGTTTTCTCTTTGTCAGAAGCCTCCCTCAATTCTTTGCTGTGTGGTCCTCTCCAAAGAGTAGCTCACAACATGGCAACAGGCTGCCCTAAGTGACAGAGAACCCAAAATGAATTTACAACATTTTGTAAACTAATATTGGTACTAATGCCCCATCACCTTCTATATTCACTAGAAGTCACTCAATCTAGCTTACACTTGAGGTGAGAGGATTACCCAAAGGCATGAATACTAGGAGGTAGGGATCTTTGAGGGCCATCTTAGAGGCCACCTACCATACCCATGTGACCATTTTTAGAAATGCATGAGTGAAGGATGCAAAGCATTCTTCCTTATGGTCTGTCAATCACATACTCTCTCATGTAACTCTTCTACTGGCTGCTATGACATTCTGCCTGCAAAATAATAGCCATTGCTATTAGCTTATTATTATTAAATTGATATTGAATATCTGGTATGAAAAGATTAATACAAAGGGGCATCCCTGTTTAGATGGGTCTTTCATTAATTGGAATGGGGTAAACACAATGAAATGGCTATTTCTATAATTTTCATGAAAAAAACGTAGGGAAGTATAATGTATTTTTATATCAGCAGTGCAGACCCTTCCAGAAGAAAAAATAGTTAGAAATGACACCTAATCCTTTACCTTTCTCTTAGCAACTGATACAAGAACTGCAATGATGCCAGAAGGTTCTCTGAGTAATGATTTTTTTCCAGTTATATTTCTCAATGTGACATTATCATCCTGGGTTATGAAGGCAACCATTTTTCACTTGGATTCTTAAATACTTGGAAACAATAAGGTATAATAAAATTGGGGATCATAAAGTATAACCTAGTCATTTTTAAATGATGTATCCATGTCACATACAGGTTACAAATAATCTGCCCTACTTTCACTATGTTACATGTGCAGTAGCCTAAGACAGGACATTAGGTCTTTAATACCCAGGCCAGTCTTCTTTCCTTTGTGCTATCATGGGCACAGATTTATCAACATACTGACTTATGTAGACATTTTTGTTTACATATATTGATCCATCTTGTTTGAACTAGATTATAAAATCATGTCTTTTCTTATTCTACATTCTGATTGTGTAAAAGGGGATATCTGTATTGTTATGTGTGTGACATTTGGTTATATAAGGTAGGGAAAACATTTTAGAATGGGAGGAAATATTACATAACAGCATGAACTTTGGAATCGGGCAGTCCTAAGCAGAGATTCTATTTAGTAGCTGTGTCATCCTGGGCACATTATTTAACCATGCTAAGCCCTAGTTTCCCTACCTATAAAAACAACGAAAACAGTATCTTCTGAATAGACTCATTGGGTGGATTAATGCCTGACACACACTAAGAAACAGGTATCTGTTCATTTCTCTTTATTCATCCACTCAACACTCAGTGTTACAAACTTGAATTACCTTTAATGGAAATCACATAAAAGGGGTATGGAGTCCTGTATTTGGACAGTTAACAATTAGTATATTGCTTGGTAAACAAAAATGAAACCCTAGTTTATGATGGTTTCCTCCAAAATATTCTGCTCTTTTCACTCTGATTTAATCCTACACAAGCCTGTATCAGTATACAGATTTTTCTTTCCTCTAAGAAAGCATTTTTTTCTCTACCCTCTTTCAGTGGGAGGGTGGGAATGAAACTAACAAGAGAGATTAACAGGAGAAAAAGCATATAATTTTTATTATTTATGTGTGCTGAGCCAGCTCAGCCAAGGGTTCCACAAGCCTGAGTGAGGGCGGTGAAGGATGGAGAAATGACAAAGAGAATAAGCTGGGTCTAGGTGGATCTTCCTGTGCCTGGCTGAGGCCACAGAGAGAGATCCAAAGGCAAGCTGAGCCTTTATTTTATAGCCAGAGGTAAACAAGGTAGTGGTCACCATAGTTACAATGTTCTTGTGAGTTTCACTTGTTTTGGCAGCACTTGCTGCACCTCCCACAGCCCATTAGCTACCTAGGAAGGATCTAGGGATTGTCATAAGGTCAAGCCTAATTATGCTTAGAGGACTGTGCCCTCTAAGCTGGGACTTGTTTGTGGCTTTGCCAACAGATCAGTCCGAGGCTTAACTCTATAGCCGCGCCCTACATCTATGTACATAGTTCACAGAGAAGAAGTAAAACATAAAGAGGTGGTTAGACTTGGGGCTTACATTTTTTGAAAATATATCTTTATTGATTTCAGAGAGGAAGGGAGAGATAGAAACATCAATGATGAGAGAGAAATATTGATCATTTGCCTCCTGCTCATCCCCTACTGGGGATCAAGCCTGCAACCCAGGCATGTTCGATTCATGCCTTGGCCAAAATCAAACCTGGGACCCTTCAGTCTGCAGGCTGACGCTCTATCCACTGAGCTAAACCAGCTAGAGCAGGCTTACATACTATTTTAACCAAGGACAGGGGGCTTGGATTTCAAGGGATGACAACTCATAGGGAAGTGGATAGGAAATATTATCTTTTTTACATAAAATGTTTATGTAAACACATTTGGTTGTTGACACTCCATTTCCCCTGATAAGAGTTAATTTCTTCTTCCTGATAGGGAGTTGGGAGTAAGGGGTGGACACCTCCACAAAAGTAAAGTCACGCCCTGCTTTTGTTTTTAGTCTGATAAAAGGGAATTCTAGAGAACTCTTCCTGCATCTAGTCTTGATTGCCTTTTACCTCAAAATAATCCTTACCATGAAGTGGCCCCCTTTTTTTTGATGGTATATCTGGATCCCCTTGAGCACCATTAACTAAAACAATAAAAATAGAAAAAGAGAGAAGATATGGGGGAATCGAAGATGGCGGCATAGGTAAACACCGGAGATTGCCGCCGTAAACAACCACTTCAAAAATACAACTAAAAGTCGGAACGGACATCAACCAGAACCATAGGAAGGCTGGCTGAGGAGAGACTCTTCAACTAGAAGCAAAAACAACAGCATTCCGACGCTCAGAGGAGGCGTAGTGTGGAAAATTTAAAGGTACGGTGGTGCGGTGGTGAGGTGGTGTGCGCGCAAAGCGGGCTGGCGGCTGAGGGCGCGGTTGTCGTTTTCAATCAGGAGTGAGTCTTAGACTCTGGGCTACAGATCCGGGCGAGTCTCTAGGGACCCAGACTCAAACGGGAGAAGCGGGACTGTCTGGCTACGGCCCCTCCGAGGTTTGCAGCGGTTGTGGGGACAGAGACGCAGAGCCCCTGGGGACGGACTGAGAGCGGCCATAGCGGCTCCCTCCCCCCGCCCTGTTGAGCCCGCCCCGCCCAGGCCCTGCGCACAGCCATTTGCCAATTGCCTCAGGCGAAAGCTGGATTAGCGCCTCCCCAGAAGACAGACGTTTTCCGCTCAGCTGACTCCTACAGCCAGTCGGCCTGGTGGTCAAATCCCTCTAGTGTTAACTACAACAATTAAGGCTTGGCTAGAACAAGACTGCGCACAGAGACCACAAGGGGGTGCACCAAGAAAGCATAAAAGATGCGGAGACAAAAAAACATGACAGAAATGGAGGATATGGAGCTAAGAATCGCAATTTTGAGGGCTTGCCATAAATTTGTGCAGAGCCTCACGAAAACTAATGAGACCCTCGATGCTACGATAAAGAAATTAGAAAGTAAGCATACACGGACTGAAATAAAGAATATTATACCCAATAGCAGACCAGAGGAGCTCAAGAATCAAACCAAAGATTCGACAAAAAACACCCAATTGGAAAAGCAAAATGAAAAAAGAATCTGAAAGTGTGAAGATAGTGTAAGGAGCCTCTGGGACAGCTTTAAGCGGACTAATATCAGAATTATTGGAGTGCCAGAAGATGAGAGACAGCAAGATATTGAAAACCTATTTCAAGAAATAATGGCAGAAAACTTCCCCCACCTGGAGAAAGAAATGGACTTACAGGTTCAAGAAGCGCAGAGAACCCCAAACAAAAGGAATCCAAAGAGGACCACACCAAGACACATCATCATTAAAATGCCAAGAGCAAAAGACAAAGAGAAAATCTTAAAAGCAGCAAGAGAAAGAGGCTCAATTACCTACAAGGGAATACCCATACGACTGTCAGCTGATTTCTCAACAGAAACTTTGCAGGCCAGAAGGGAATGGCAAGAAATATTCAAAGTGCTGAATACCAAGAACCTACAACCAAGATTACTTTATCCAGCAAAGCTATCATTCAGAATTGAAGGTCAGATAAAGAGCTTCACAGACAAGGAAAAGCTAAAGGAGTTCACCACCGCCAAACCAGTATTATATGAAATGCTGAAAGGTATCCTTTAAGAAGAGGAAGAAGAAGAAAAAGGTAAAGATACAAATTATGAACAACAAATATGCATCTATCAACAAATGAATCTAAGAATCAAGTGAATAAATAACCTGATGTACAGAATGAACTGGTGATTATAATAGAATCAGAGACATAGAAAGGGAATGGACTGACTATTCTTGGGGGGAAAAGGGGTGTGGGAGATGCGGGAAGTGACTGGACAAAAATCATGCACCTATGGATGAACACAGTGGGTGGGGAGTGAGGGTGGAGGGTGGGGTGGGAGCTGGAAGGAGGGGAGTTATGGGGGGAAAAAAGAGGAACAAATGTAATAATCTGAACAATAAAGATTTAAAAAAAAAATAGAAAAAGAAGCAGATGAAGTTAAACCAATATTAAGTACAGTTTTGGACTCTAGGTTTGAAGTGTATGGAATATTTCATCACAGACATCCACAGACTTAGCAGTACAGGTCAGGAATTAAAGAATGAAGACCAATTAGATGACACACATAGGGTTAGCTTTCTCACCATTTATCCATTAGTAACCCCAAAGAATATTTAGAATGGTTATTCTGCTGGACAAATTGAAGTAATATCGAACTTAGAGATGACATTTATAAACCTCTGTCATTATTAGTTACTAGAGGCCCAGTGCACCAATTTCCTACACTGGTGGGAGGTCCCTCAGCCCAGCCTGCACCCTCTCGCAGTCCGGGACCCCTCAGTGGACATCCCTCTCACAGTCCAGGATCCCTCTCACAGTCCCGGACCCCTCGCTCCTTACTGCCCGCCTGCTCACTGCTCCTTACCACTTGGCTTGCTGCTCCTTAGCGTTACCACAGAGGCAGGAGAGGCTCCCGCCACAGCCATTGCACTCACCAGCCGTGAGCCCGGCATCTGGCTGAGCAGCACTTCCCCTGTGGGAGCGCACTGACACCAGGGGGCAGCTTCTGCATTGAACGTCTGCCCCTGGTGGTCTAATCCTACACATGCCTGTATCAGTGGTCAGTGCGCATCATAGTGACCGGTCGTTCCACTGGTCATTCCACCATTTGGTTGGTTTGCATATAAGGGTTTTATTGTATAGAATAATAGCTGAGAATATTTTCCTTTTCCTCTTTTTAAAGCTTTATCTATATACTAAAGGCCAGGTGCACGAATTTTTGCACAGATGGGGACCCTCGGCCTGGCCAGTGATCAGGGCCATCTCGCCCAGTCCCAATTGGGGCTGATCAGGGCGGTGGGCGGGGGGAAGGGACCATGGGAGGTTCGCCGGCTGCAGGAGGTTGGCTGTGGGAGCACATTGACCACCAGTGGGCAGCTCCTGCGTTGAGTGTCTGCCCCCTGGTGGTCAGTGCACATCATAGCGACCAGTCGACCAGTAGTTTGGTTGCTTAGGCTTTTATATATACGTAGATGCCAACCAATACATTCATTTAAAAAAAAAAGAAACATCAGGAGAAACCAAGATGGCCGCATAGGTAAACACCGGAAATTGCTGCCTCCCACAACAAATTCAAAAATACAACTAAAAGATGGAACGGACATCATCCAGAACCACAGGAAGGAGTGGAAATTCTACAACTAGAAGGAAAGAGAAAAGCATACCGAGACTCAGAGGAGGTGCAATGCGGAAGTAAAATACAAAGGTGCGGAGGTGCATGCGGAGAGGGCTGGTGGCTGAGGACACGGTTATCTTTTTCAATCGGGAGGGAGTCTCAAGCTCTGAGCTCCAGTTCCGGGCGAGTCTCTGGGGACCCAGACTCATGCGGGAGAAACGGGACTGTCTGGCATTGGTTGGAACTCCAGGGCACCTTTCTCTCCGAGGTGCTCCCAGGGATTGCCGGGACACTGAAAAGCGGGGCCTCTGAAGGCAGGACTGAGAGCAGCCATAGCTGCTCGCTCTGCCCGCCCTGTTGATCCCCTGTGACCCTGCCCCGCCCAAGCCGTGCACTGAGGCTTTTGCATATGAAAGGCTCAGCCCTTTGTAATCTGAAAATTACTTAACAAACTGCAGCTGGCCCAAAGCCCCAGGGCAACTTGCATTGCTTCACAGCTGGCTTCTGCTGAGTAGCCTCAGGCAGAGGCTAGATTAGCACCTCCTTAGAGATCCAGGAGACAGTTCTCCCACTGCAGAAACAGCTGATTCTCACAGCCAATTGGCCTGGAGGTCAATCCCTCCCAGTGTTACCTACAACAATCAAGGCTTAACTACAACAAGACTGTGCACAAAGCCCACAGGGGGTGCACCAAGAGTGTCTACCTCAGGTAATTGGGGAGGCTGAGCCACTGGGCCCTATAGGACACTTAGGACAGAAAGCCACTCTATCGACACAGCGAAGCATAAAAAATGCCGAAACAAAGAAACAGGACACAAATGACAGAAATGGAGGAAAGCAAACTACTGGATATAGAGTTCAAAACCACACTTTTAAGGTTTTTCATGAATTTTCTAGAAACTGCCGATAAACTTAATGAGACCCTCAAGAAATCTAGTGAGACCCTCGACATTGTGATAAAGGACCAACTAGAAATTAAGCATACATTTACTGAAATAAAGAATATTATACAGACTCCCAACAGCAGACCAGAGGATCGCAAGAATCAAGTCAAAGATTTGAAATACGAAGAAGCAAAAAACACCCAACCGGAAAAGCAAAATGAAAAAAGAATACAAAAATACGAAGATAGTGTAAGGAGCCTCTGGGACAGCTTCAAGCGTACCAACATCCGAATTATGGGGGTGTCACAAGAAGAGAGAGAGCAAGATATTGAAAACCCATTTGAAGAAATAATGACAGAAAACTTCCCTTACCTGGTGAAAGAAATAGACTTACAGGTCCAGGAAGCGCAGCAAACCCCAAACAAAAAGAATCCAAAGAGGACCACACCAAGACACATCATAATTAAAATGCCAAGAGCAAAAGACAAAGAGAGAATCCTAAAAGCAGCAAGAGAAAGAAAATCAGTTACCTACAAGGGAGTACCCATGCGACTGTCAGCTGATTTCTCAACAGAAACTTTGCAGGCCAGAAGGGAGTGGCAAGAAATATTCAAAGTGATGAATAGCAAGAACCTACAACCAAGATTACTTTATCCAGCAAAGCTATCATTCAGAAGTGAAGGCCAGATAAAGAGCTTCAGAGATAAGGAAAAGCTAAAGGAGTTCATCACCACCAAACCAGTATTATATGAAATGCTGAAAGGTATCCTTTAAGAAGAGGAAGAAGAAGAAAAAGGTAAAGATACAAATTATGAACAACAAATACACATCTATCAACAAGTGAATCTAAGAATCAAGTGAATAAATAATCTGATGAACAGAATAAACTGGTGATTATTAATAGAATCAGGGGCATTGAAAGGGAGTGGACTGACTATTCTTGGGGGGGGGGGTAAGGGGTGTGGGGGATGCGGGAAGAGACTGGACAAAAATTGTGCACCTATGAATGAGGACACTGGGGTGGGGGGTGAGGGCGGAGGGTGGGAGGGGAATCAGGTGGAGGGGAGCTATGGGGGGGAAAAAAGAGGAACAACTATAATAATCTGAACAATAAAGATTTAATTTAATTAAAATAAAAAAAGAAATATCAATTTTGAGACATGGGATTTTTAAAAAAAAATATATTTTATTGATTTTTTACAGAGAGGAAGGGAGAGAGATAGAGAGTCAGAAACATCGATGAGAAACATCGATCAGCTGCCTCCTGCACATCTCCCACTGGGGATGTGCCCGCAACCCAGGTACATGCCCTTGACCGGAATCGAACCTGGGACCTTTCAGTCCGCAGGCCGACGCTCTATCCAGTGAGCCAAACCGGTTTCGGCAGAAACATGGGATGTTATACTAAACATTGAGGCCCAGGAATCCAACTGGGACCTCCTGGTTCATAGGTTGACGCTCTATCACTAAGCCACACCGTTTGGGCGATCTTTTTTTCTTATGGCTTTAAATACTAGCCATGTTGATGATGCTCTGATGTCATCTCTAGGCCAAAATTCTCCTCTGATTTCCAAATACCTATTGGATATCTGTAGTTGGATAACTGGGACCTTCTAAATCTTCAGGTTTTTTTTTCATTAAATCTTTATTGTTCAGATTACATTTGTTCCTCTTTTTTTCCCCCCCATAACTCCCCTCCTCCCAGTTCCCGCCCCAGCCTCCGCCCTCACTCCCCACCCACTGTCCTCATCCATAGGTGCACGATTTTTGTCCAGTCTCTTCCCACATCTCCCATTCCCCTTTCCCCCCCAAGAATAGTCAGTCCATTCCCTTTCTATGTCCCTGATTCATTATAATCACCAGTTCATTCTGTACATCAGATTATTTATTCACTTGATTCTTAGATTTACTTGTTGATAGATGCTTGTTTGTTGTTCACAATTTGTATCTTTACCTTTTTCTTCTTCCTCTTCTTAAAGGATACCTTTCAGCATTTCATATAATACTGGTTTAGTGGTGATGAACTCCTTTAGCTTTTCCTTGTCTGTGAAGCTCTTTATCTGACCTTCAATTTTGAATGATAGCTTTGCTGGATAAAGTAATCTTGGTTGTAGGTTCTTGGTATTCAGCACTTTGAATATTTCTTGCCATTCCCTTCTGGCCTGCAAAGTTTCTGTTGAGAAATCAGCTGACAGTCGTATGGGTATTCCCTTGTAGGTAATTGAGTCTCTTTCTCTTGCTGCTTTTAAGATTCTCTCTTTGTCTTTTGCTCTTGGCATTTTAATTATGATGTGTCTTGGTGTGGTCCTCTTTGGATTCCTTTTGTTTGGGGTTCTCTGCGCTTCCTGGACCTGTAAGTCCATTTCTTTCACCAGGTGGGGGAAGTTTTCTGCCATTATTTCTTCAAACAGGTTTTCAATATCTTGCTGTCTCTCATCTTCTGGCACCCCCATAATTTGGATGTTGGTATGCTTGAAGCTGTCCCAGAGGCTCCTTACACTATCTTCGTATTTTTGTATTCTTTTTTCATTTTGCTTTTCCGGTTGGGTGTTTTTTGCTTCTTCGCATTTCAAATCTTTGGCTTGATTCTTGCGCTCCTCTGGTCCGCTATTGGGTATAATATTCTTTATTTCAGTCAGTGTATGCTTAATTTCTAGTTGTTTCTTTATCATAGCATCAAGGGTCTCATTAGTTTTCGTGAGGCTCTCCTCAAGTTTATTGCAAGCCCTCAAAACTGCGTTTTTTTAGCTCTATATCCTCCATTTCTGTCATGTTTTTTTGTCTCCGCATTTTTTATGCTTTCTTGGTGCACCCCCTTGTGGTCTTTGTGCGCAGTCTTGTTCTAGTTAAGCCTTGATTGTTGTAGTTAATACTAGAGGGATTTGACCACCAGGCCGACTGGCTCTGAGAATCAGCTGTGGGAAAACTTCTGTCCTCTGGGGAGGTGCTAATCTAGCCTTTGCCTGAGGTGATCCAGCAAATGGCTCTGCGCAGGCTTGGGCGGGGTGGAGGGAGTAGTTATGGCTGCTCTCAGTCCCGTTCCCAGAGGCTCTGCTTCTCAGAACCCCGGCAACCGCTGCAAACCTCGGAGAGAAAGCTGCCCTCACGTTCCAACTGATGCTAGACAATCCCGCTTCTCCCGTTTGAGTCTGAGTCCCTAGAGACTCGCCCGGATCTGGAGCTCAGAGTCTGAGACTCCCTCCTGATTGAAAACGACAACCGCGCCCTCAGCCACCAGCCCCTTTGCGCGTGCACCTCCGCACCTTTAAATTTTCCACACTGCGCCTCCTCTGAGCCTCGGAATGCTGTTCTCTTTCCTTCTAGTTGAAGAGTCTCTCCTCAGCCAGCCTTCCTGTGGTTCTGGGTGATGTCCGTTCCGTCTTTTAGTTGTATTTTTGAAGTGGTTGTTTGCGGCAGCAGTCTCCGGTGTTTACCTATGCCACCATCTTGGTGGTCTAAAATCTTCAGGTTTTAGATAAAATTTTGCACCAATAAAGAGGACTTTCCTGATCACCCTGCCATAGCCACATTCTTTTCTTGCCCATTCCTCTCCATATTTCCCTGTTTATTTTCTTTGCAGCATTTATTCTGTTTAACCTTTTATCTTATTTTTTAATCTTTAAGAAGTAACCTATTTAAACATTTTTATTTATTGATTTAGAGAAAGAAGAAAGGAGAGAGAAACATCAATTTGTTGTTCCACTTATTTATGTATTCATTGGTTGATTCTTGTATCAGGGATCAAATCCTCAACCTTGGCATATGGAGACCATGCTTTAATCAACTGAGCTCTCCAGCCAGGGCCATTTAACTTTTTAATTTGCTTATTTTTAAAAAATTAACCCCACAATGCCTCACTTCTCTTTTGGTGAAATTAATAGAAGCTGGTGTTAGTAAGCTGATTTTCAATCTTACAATTCCATGAGAAATTTAAATATGGTTTGATAGCTAGTACTACTATGTTTCATATACATAACATTTACATTTGTTTTAATGCACCCTCAACACTTAGATTTCTTTTCTTTTTTTATCCTCACCCGAGGAGTGAGGATATTTATTCCATTGCTTTTTAGAGTGGAAGGTAGAGAGGAGAAGGAGAGAAACATCAATGTGAGAGAGACACATCGATTGGTTTGCCTCCCATAGGTGCACCGAGAGATCAAACCTGAAACTCAGGTATGTGCCCTTGACCAGGAATCTAATCAGAGACTCTGGTTCACAGGTTGACACTCTAACCACTGAGCCATGCCAACCAGGATTACACTTAGATTTCTTATTGAATGGATATAGCTTAGCACATTCATTTCAGAAACTGTTAAGAGACAGAGGTCAAGTTGTTGAAAAATTTCCACCAGAGTTATTACATGAAGAGGTGGCTGCTTGAAAAAACAGGTAGGCCCGGCTGGCGTGGCTCAGTGATTGAACAACGACCTATGAACCAGGAAGGTCACGGTTCAATTCCTGGTCAGGGCACATGCCTGGGGTTTCGGGCCTGATCCCAGGTGTAGGGCGTGTGGGAGTCAGCCGATCAGTGATTCTCTCTCATCATTGATGTTTCTATCTCTCTCTCCCTCTCACTTCCTCTCTGAAATTAAAAAAAAATTTTAAAAAAATATGAAAAAACAGGTAGTTTAACCTAGCTTAAATTAGCTAAACTTGACACTGGCTTTAAAAACACAGCTAGAATTATTTATATTACAACAGACACCAAGCAGAGGACCATATAATCCAGTGGTTCTCAACCTTCTGGCCCTTTAAATACAGTTCCTCATGTTGTGACCCAACCATAAAATTATTTTCGTTGCTACTTCATAACTGTAATGTGGGTACTGTTATGAATCGTAATGTAAATATCTGATATGCAGGATGGTCTTACGTGACCCCTGTGAAAGGGTCGTTTGACCGCCAAAGGGGTCGCGACCCACAGGTTGAGAACCACTGCTTTAAACAAACAAAAAAGAATCAAGACCAGTTTTGCACCTTTGTTTCTTTGGCTCCTGACTAGCCAAAGCTGACCGACTGTACGAATAACTAGTCAGATCATGTTGGCAGAACTTAGCACTGTTTCAATTAAAATCGGAGGCCAGATGCACAAATTTAGTAATTTAAGAGGGAGTAAGTTGTGTGGATAAAATGATACCTATTTTATTTTTATTTTTTTAAAAAATATATTTTATTGATTTTTTGCAGAGAGGAAGGGAGAGGGACAGAGAGTTAGAAACATCGATCAGCCGCCTCCTGCATACCCACCACTGGAGATGTGCCCAAGGTACATGCCCTTGACCGGAATCGAATCCAGGACCCTTCAGTCCGAAGGCTGACACTCTATCCACTGAGCCAAACCGCACCTATTTTAAAGAGTCGACTTGGGTTCACATTTGGAAGTAATGACAAGACTATTTAAAAACAACACACGAATGACTTAACTCAATTAACCAAGGGAAATCATTCCATTTGTAATTTTTAAAATTTGTTTGCTAAAACCTGGTACTTCCTAATGCCGGTATGAAGCCCAGCCGGTGTGGTTCACTGGTTGAGCGTCAACCTATGAACCAGAAGGTCCAGAAGGTCACGGTTCTATTCCCGGTCAGGGCACATACCAGGTTGCAGGCTCATCCCCAGTCTGGGGCTTGCAGGAGGCAGCTGATCAATGATTCTCTCTCATCATTAATGTTTCTCTCTCTCTCTTTACCGGCCTTCCTCTCTGAAATCAATAAAAGTATATTTAAAAAAAAAAAAACCTGTATGGGAAAAGCCTTGATTCTTCACGCTGAGGTGTTTCTATGTCGAACACCTACAACTACTCCTGTAAATTTCCCTACGGGACTTTCGTACTTTCTCCAGGTCACTCGTAAATCTAGACCCATTCCTAACCAACTCCTACCTTCCTCACCAGCTATATTCTTTAGCTTCTCCAGTTTCCAATTTCCTAAATCTTCACCCTCATTCCTCGAATTAGTACAACCAAACTTTCCCTTCTTAGACCTCTTCCTTGTGTTAACTCCAGGGAACTCCCACGAGAATCACGTGGCCAAACTTGTCCTTCACGGCGCTCCGTAATTCTCCTACTGTTCCACGCCCTTACTTACCTCCTGTTAGCCCCGCCCCGCCCATTCTCGCTTCCCCTCCCTCTCCCCTCTCCCATAGGCCTGCGCTTGCGCATCTCTAATACAGGCGCCTTCCCTTTCCTGGCGACCAATCCACTTCCTGCCTCCGGCCCTCGGAACACTCCTCCCCTCAGCTGGGGCCCTGGCTCGAGGTGCTGGTTGTGGCTGTCCTATTGATTGCCTGCCTAAAAAAAATTTTCTCCTCTCATCAAGTGGACTATTCGAACGAGCCACTAAGTGTGTGGCTCTTATCTGAGCCTTTGCTCGCTATATACCACCTCGTAGCTAAGCTAAGGGCGTCGGTATGCTGGCGGATGAGCGATCCGAACTGTGTTCGATCTGGCAATTTAGAGGAGAGCTTCTTCCTTTCCACCTCTCTCCGCCCCGCCCCCACTCACATCCTGTCCGCGCTGGTGAGTGGCGGGCGGGCGGGAGGGCCGGCGGGCGGAGGGAGGAGGGGGAGCTGAGGGAAGGCGGGCCCTCGGCTGCGAGATAGGTGGGGGGAAGGGAGGGGAGAGCCCGAGCTGGAGTTAGTGCTGGGAAACCCGGGGCTAATGTTGACAACAGGCTCGAGGTGAGTCCGGAGAACCCCCTTCCCCTCCGCTCCAACGACCGGGGAGAAGTGGGTCTGAGGAGCACCGGCCTGGACTCCTACTCCCTGTGGTACCCAAGAGGCGACTCCTCACCCCAGCGCTCCGGGGGCGGCAAGCAGGAGACGGACCGCGGGTCCAGCGTCGTCCTCCTCAGACCTCTTTCTCGGAGGCTCCCACCAACGCGGGAGCCCCTGGCCCGGGGCAGGCATGAGGGGCGCCTGCCCCACATGCGGGGGCTGGGCCTCGCGGCTGGAGGCGGGGAGCTTGCTGTGTCGGGGTGAAGGTGTTTGGGGGTGTGGAGTCGAGCGAGGGGAGGTTGGGGAAAGCTCTTTAGGAGCGGGAGGGAGGCGAGGGCGAGGAAGTGGGGAGGGTGCTCGTGTGGGAGGATGTGGAGTAGGGAGACCAGCCGGAGAGTTTCGGTCTTCGGGGGTGAGAGTGTGGGGCGTGCAGTTAGGGTTGGGGCTCGGATGGTAGTCGAAGGTGACCGCGGGTCCCCACAGGAAGGGAGCCAGTGGCGGGGAGCGTGGTCGGTGCAGGGACGGAGCGAGAACGGGCTTGTGGGAGATGCGTGTTCAGGGGCAGGGGGTCGGTGTGTTTGGGAATGGTGGGCATAGATGACCTGGCTTGCTGCTTTTTAGCCTGGTAAGCCGGCGAGTCTTCCCTTTGCCTTCACCCCCGGGCTCCTGGTCCTCTTGTTAGTACAGTGGAAGGAGCAGAGGATCCCAGGATATTTGGTTTCCAGCTTGGCCACGCAGAGCCAGCTGATGGGCTCGGGGGTACACGCTGGACCGCACCTTCAGCTCTTTCTGTGTTAGGACGTGTACGGAGTGATGCTTCAGACCGAAGTGGAACTCACCCTTCTCGTTTATCAGAGTCTGTAGGTGTTTATAGAAATTGTACAGCTCATCGGGAGAACCGTTTTTGAACACCGGTGACATTTCTAAAAACTTTGAGTCTTTTTTACTAAGGATGGTCTTGACATTCAAAGACGGGTAAATAAAGCCCCTTTGCTGTTCCACCCTTAGAACATTTGAATAACACAGAATTAAAAGGTAAACAGCATTCTCTTACTCTGGAGTATTTTCAGAGCAGTCTGATTGTGATTTCATACAGAGTCCATATGGTACTTTGCAAAGGAGTATTTTTAAAAGGCAAACACCCCTTCTCTGCACTCTGTCCCCCAGGACACTGCGATGGTACCTGCTTTACTAGTCAAGTAGTTTTACTTTCTTTTGGAAGTTCAGAATATATTTAGAAAACCAAATGAAACATAAAGCCCAAGGGCCAAGACACTATTTTGGGAGCTAAAAAGGTTTTAAAAGTATGGGTTCCTTTTAAGGACAGTATGAATATAATTGTATTTGGTAAAATAACTTGTAAGAGCTAATTATATTCTAATTAAAAGATTGCTAATTTTTATCTTTTATTTTGAGATAGAATTTATTTAAAGTTCTAGTTTTTACTTGAAATACTTGGCTCTTTTATTGAACATGGATTTATTAAAATAATTTAAAAGAAGTTTAGCATTTCATTAACTAATTTAATACTCAGTTTAATTTTTTTAATTGGCATAATATAAATACACACTGATCTACATTATGTCGTTTGTATATTTTTTTGGCTTTTTAAATCTTAGAGTCAGGGTATATAATGCAAAAGAGCACTGGACAGTGAGGCTTGACCCAGCCAGCAAACTAGTTGTGTAATCTTGGGCATGTCACGCTTCTGTTGCCACCTCAATGTAAAAATTGAGAACTGAAATAAATGAAAATCTAGTAGTCCTAACTCTAAAAATCTCTCATGTTATAATGAACTTTAGTGTTCTGTGTGAGAGAATATAAATATTTATTAATGCGTCCTTTATGTTAGAAGTTTAAGAGCTCTGTAAGAAAGGTAGCAATATCTCCATTTTATTGATAAATAGACTCAGAAGTTGTTGCCCAGTTTCCAGGTTGCAGAGTTGGGATGCACACTTAAAGTTTTCCTGTCTTCAAAGCCTATGTTATTTTTTTTACATGTTGCATTGCTACTTTTACATGAACCTTTAGATTTTTGTCATACTTTTTTGTTCACTGAAATTTAGTTCCAAGTATATACTTGGAGTATATGTTTGTAATAAAAGGATAAAATGATTCAAAGAAGATACCAGTACGAAGACTTAAGGGTCTTATTTAGAATCTGTTTTAGTATGCTATAGAACAGTATCTAACTTATGAGTGCTTACTACAGTTTGGTGTAGTAGGCACTTAAAATTTCATTACAAAAATGAAAACTGTAGAGAGTCACAAACATTTGGGAGTTTTGTTGAGCTAATAAATGATAATCCTTTATCCTGTATGAATTTGTCAGATTTCAAGTGAATTTTTTAATGTTTTAAGAGTATTTGGTATCTAATTTTATCTAAAAAATGAGACATAAATTGTAAATTTATTAATTTTATTCCTTGTATTGCTTAAATGTGGTTTGTTGATGCTTAATATCAAAATACAAATTCTTTGTAAGCATTTTTTACGCATATTGATGAATATCATAAATAAGATTGTATTGGTACCTTAAGAATTAACTTGTCCCCGAACTTTTAAGGTAGAATCTACCAAAAATTAAAAACATGTAAAAACAGCTTAACCATCATCAGGGACTCTTTCTATTCTGAGATACATAATTCTGTGATTTTTCTTAATATCTATCATGAAGTCTTCCAACTCATCATTTAGTACTCTTAAAGTTAATAACTTTTGTTAAGAATATGGGTTCATCAGATTCCATCTCTGTCACCAGCTATAGGGGCCTTGGTCAGGTTACTTCGTCAAGTCTCAGTTTACGCATTTATAAAATAGGGAAAATAATACCCACCTCATAAAGATTTTAGTATTAAATGAGATAAAGTGTATGTTTACTATGGACCAGTGAGTGGTAGCTATTAGTATTCTCCTTTGAAAGTTTGCTTGCTTTAGAGCATAATATTTTCACATTAAAGATGGGTATTTAATTGAAGCAGTATAAGAATTGATAACTATACTTTCCAGGTAATATAAATGTTAACACGGTCTTGCCACATGTATAAGTTATGCTCTTTCATACTGCAATGATTGCTTAAATAGGATTAACATGGAGGAAAGTAAGAGAATAAAAGCGAAAAAGGGGAAGGAAGAGGTGACAGAAAAGGTACAGAATGACATGTGCCTTCAAAAATTACTCAAGTGCTTCTGCTGGCCTAGGTTTTCTTTCTGTGATAATTTATTAGAGTGCTGAAATAAATGTTTTGTGTGTTAATAAGTAATAAAATACTTATTGCAAATGTTTTGTTTGATAATCTAGTTTTTATTGCTTTAATTTAAAACCTATATTTGAAAATATTTAAGAATACTTTGTAAGTCTAATTTTTAAATAAAGGACTAGGAAGTTAAATAGAAAATGTTTTGATTTTCTCATACAACTTTCACATGATTTAGGAGTTAAAACATGGAGCAATGTCCAAAAAAATTATATTCTAAGTAGAGATATTTAGTTTTAGAAATGAGTTTGACTATTAATGAAGAGATTAAAAGTCTAGTCTAATTTGAGATAGTTGACAGTTTTTGAATTTGAAAGTTTCATAAGGTTAGAAGAATGAGATAACATTTGTGAGTCTTCTATTTTGCCAGTTGATTTGTAGGGGGCAAGAACTCATGCTCCAATTTAAATTCTTGTATTGAATATTATGTGAAATAGTGTCATTAGCGTCTTTTAAAGGATGTGAAATGTTGGGGTTAATACTTATTCAAAATGTTGTCTGATACATTAATAAATATTAATGATTAAATGATATGTTATTTTTCAGTTGATAATGATAGAATTAGGGTGCTGAGTATATGGAAGCTCCTTATGTTCTCTACTTTTGTTTCTGTTTTGAGTTTTTTGTTAATAAAAAAGTACTTAGACATAGGCATAACTAATAATGATAGAATGTGGAAAGTGACCAATAAATTATTTTATCACACAAATAGTATTCATTTTGCATGCATTTATTTAATCTCTCACAATTGCCAAATTGCATTAATATGTTTTGCTTAAAACAATAGTGTCATATTGCTAAAAAAAAGTCACTGCATTCTTTTACTCTTACAGATTGTCCTGGGTAACATAATGCCAGCTGAGCGTAAAAAGCCGGCAAGTATGGAAGAAAAAGAATCTTTGCTAAACAACAAGGAAAAAGATTGTGGTGAAAGGCGGCCAGTGAGCAGCAGGGAGAAACCAAAAGACGAGATCAAGCTCCCTGCCAAGAAAGAGGTTATTAAGGTCCCTGAAGATAAAAAGAAGAAACTGGAAGAAGATAAAAGAAAAAAAGAAGACAAGGAACGCAAGAAAAAAGAAGAAGAAAAGGTAAAGGCAGAAGAGGAATTAAAGAAAAAAGAGGAAGAAGAAAAAAAGAAACATGAAGAGGAAGAGAGAAAGAAGCAGGAAGAGCAGGCAAAACGACAGCAAGAGGAGGAAGCTGCCCAGTTGAAGTAAGAACATTATTTTAATTATTGATGCGAGAAATAGGAAGGTGGAAATGTTTGGAAAAATAGTGATAATTTGAAATAAAACTTGGGGGTGCAGTTAAGAGTTGGGAATATCTTGTACATTCTGTTAGTTTCACTGAATAGAGGCATGCCTATGGTGCTTTAATTCTTTGAATTAAGTAGTAGTAATCTTTATATTTTTTGAGATAGAGGGTAATCTTAATTTGTTTTTTAAAAAAAGCTTAAAATTTTTTTATGGTATATTCTCTTTTTAAGTTGAAAAATCTTTAGTTCTTAATGGTTGCTATTTGTTGAGTTCTTACTATGTGCTAGGCACTAGGAAGTGTATCAGTACATATACTTAAGACAGTTTTAATGAAGTTTTCTGATCCTCATATTACAGATTAATATAAGTTAAAGAGGTTAAGTAACTTGCCAGAGGTCATAGTAAACAGTGGTGCACTGTGATTTGAACCTTTGTCCTTAAGTATAATTATATAATGCCACCCATTCTTACCTTTATCTAAATTTATTTTTAGCCTTGTAAATCTATGCAAATAATATAGTAAATAGTGAAAAACGAGGTAGTCTTCATAGGAAGGCTACTAGGATGTAGCGTAAATGACAGTTATTGAATGGCAGGAGCTCTTCTCTTTACATATATAGCTGTTTGCAAAAGAGTTGTTATGGATCTCTGGAGTAGCTCAGCCATCTACTTTCTTACAAAAGTTCTTTAGTACCGTATTTCTATTTTTTTTAAAAAGATTTTTATTGATTTTTAGAGAGAGACGAAGGGAGGGAGAGAGAGAGAGAGAGAGAGAGAGAGAGAGAGAGAGAAATATCCATGTGAGAGCATTGATTGGCTGCCTCCTGCATGCCCCCTACCTGGGATGTAGCCCACAACCTGAGCATGTGCCCCGATCAGGAATCACACCGGCAACCTTTCAGTGCATGGGACCGTGGCCAGTCAACTGAGCCACACTAGCCAGGGCAGTACGTCTATTTTTAATGAGGAATTGACCCTTAAGTCTGGAAGGCAATAGTAATGTATTCTAGGTTTGGAATATTCAGAACCATGATTCTTGAGAGTTTCTTGCCTTTTTTTTTTAAACCAATTCCTTAAAAATATATTTTTTTTATTGTTTTCAGAGAGAGGAAGCGAGAGATAGAAATCATTAATGATGAGAGAGAATCATCAATAAGCTGTCTCCTGCATGCCACCTACTGGGGATTGAGCCCACAAGTTGGGCATGTGCCCTAACCTCCTGGTTCATGGGTCCACGCTCAACCAGAGCCACACCAGTAGTGCTTCTTGCTTATTTTATATTTTCCTTTTCTTTAAAAATTTACAAAGCTATTTAGTTTCACTGTAACTTTTGCTCCCTCTCTCCCTAAATACAAAGAGCTTAAAACAACAACCAAAAACCCAACTTTGTTTTTGGAAAAATTCAACCGTATGCAAAAATAGTATGGAATAATAAACCAATACTCCCTCCCCACCACCCCAATCTGTGCAGCACCAACAATTATGTACGTTTTCCCCTCCTGGAGTATTTTTTGTTTGTTTCTTTGTTAATCCTCTCTGGAGGATATTTTTCCCATTGACTTTAGAGAGAGTGGAAGGGAGGAGAAAGGGGGAGAGAGGAGAAATGTTGATGTGAGAGAGCCACATCAATAGGTTGCTTCCCACACATGCTCCAACCAGGGTGGGGAACCTGCAACCCAGATACGTGCCCTTGACTGGCCTTGACCTGCCTTGATCAGAACTAAACTTGCGACCCTTGGATTCGAGGGCCGGTGCTCTAACCACTTAGCCCACTGGCCAGGGCTCCCCTGGAGTATTTTAAAAGATCACGTTATTTTACCTGTGCATATTTCATTATCTATCTTAAAGTATTTTTAATATTGATGAAAATTCAGTCACTTGATGCAAATATATGCTTCACTCCTGCTCAAGTTATAGTTTCTTAAAGTATACTCATTATTAATCCTGTGTTTTTGTGTGACTGGGAGACTTCCAAGAAGTGCTCACATATCCCTGTTCCCAGTGATGGATGAAACTTTTGTTAACATATTGTGGCTTGTAGTGGGAAAAAAATCAGAACTACAGGGTAGCTCAAGAATACTTATCTCAGGAAGATGAAAATCTACTTTTTAAGGAATAAGTATTTAAAAGTTATGTATTTTGGTATCTTAGAAACCTCAAAGTCAGATTATCCCCACTCTCCCACTCCTGCCCAAGCTATTTTACTATTTCTGCAATTTAAACATGTTTCATCTTTTTAGTAGAAATATAGGTAGATTTGTTTTTAACTATTCTTTTCAGGATAAACTGAGTTTGTAGGGCTTTTACCATATAGTTTTCTTCTGGTTCCTTTCCAAATTTTTAAAGTTACACTTGAATTTTAAGACCCAATGTACAAGGTACTTAATTAAAGGTTTGGTTAATGCTTAAGTATGGAAAAATGGTACTTAATGTCTCAAAACATTTTTAATGTATTTTCTGTTTTTTTGTTAATTCTCACCCAAGGATATTTTTCCCACAGATAGTGGAAGGGAGGGAGAGGGTAAAAGGGAGAATAGAGAGACAGAGAGAGGAGAGACAGACAGAGAGGCAGACATTGATGTGATGAGAGACACATCGATTGGTTGCCTCCTGCACATGCCCCAACTGGGGCTGGGGATTGAGAACCTGCAATCCAGGTATGTATCCTTGACTGGGAATTGAACCTGAGACTCTTTGGTTCACAGACCAATGCTCCAACCACTGAGAAACACTAGCCAGGGCAGTTTTAGGTTTTTTATCCTTCCCAAGCATATTATTTTATACTAGAGACCGGTGCACAAAATGCGTGCACAGGTAGGCTCCCTAGGCCTGGCCTGTGATCAGGGCTGATCGCAGCCTTCCTTACCCTGGCTGCCAGCTGCCGGCCGGGGACTGCCTTCATTCCGTGCCACCCCCTGGTGGTCAGCACACGTCATAGCGAGTGGTCGAACTCCCAAGGGGACAATTTGCATATTAGCCTTTTATTATATACTAGAGGCCCAGTGCACGAATTTCGTGCACTGGTAGGGTCCCTAGTGGCTGCCGGCCGGGGCCTCCCTCCCTTCCCCTGGCCAGCCCCACCCCCTGGTTGAACTCCTGGATGACTTCCCGGTCGAGGGGACAATTTGCATACTACGCTTTTCTTATATAAGGATTTTTCATATTAACACATTGTGTACCGCATAGAAATCTCTAAGACATACGCCAGGGACCGCACATTTTTGGGCAAACTGCACGTTATTTAAATCATCATAACTACAGATCATAATGCACTTTAGGTGTTTTTCAATAATTATAACATTTTTATTTACAAAAACAATTAAACAATTGAAGTTCCTAGTACTTTAGGGGCTACGTGTTCGGACCATAGGTTCAAGCTTACAACCACAGCCGTTGTCTATGATTGTGCTGGGAGGGCCCTGCCCTCCAGCTGGGAGTTGCACGTGGCAGTGAGAGGACCCTTTCCTTTCATTAGTCCGAGGCTTGAACCTGGCCAAAACACTGTAACCGCGCCCCACAGTGGACAAGACAGTGTGTTGACATCTAAGGTCCATAACAGATGGCGCGTGAAAAACGAGAACACTCGTGAGCGGTCCTTAACAGATGGTGTGCAAAACACGAGAAAACTCCTGAGCGGTACGCAGTGTGTTAAGCATCATGTGTTTTATCTGTTTGTTTATTTTTTTCAGCTTTATTGAGGTATAAATGCCAAATAAAAGTGCTTTATCCACTTAGCTTACCAGTTGGCAGAATGATTTTTAATTTAGTTATTTGAAACATCTCTACCATATATAGTATTATCAGTACAGAGTTCTTATTACCTTTAGTCATTAATAAAATGTCTTTAAAAGTAGTGAAAGGGCCTTTTGCATTTTTTGTTCTTATAAGATTGTGATGCTTATGTGATTACTTTTTCATTGACTTTCACCTTTATGGGTTTTGGCAGTGATGCTTTGAAGTAAACAGGGTATTTTACTTGTTTGCTTGTTTTTTATATAGAGAGAAAGAGGAATCTCTTCAGCTTCATCAGGAAGCGTGGGAACGACATCAGTTAAGAAAGGAACTTCGTAGCAAAAACCAAAATGCTCCAGACAACCGACCAGAGGAAAATTTCTTTAGCCGACTAGACTCAAGTTTGAAGAAAAATACCGCTTTTGTCAAAAAACTAAAAACTATTACGGAACAACAGAGAGACTCCTTGTCCCATGATTTTAATGGCCTAAATTTAAGCAAATACATTGCAGAAGCTGTAGCTTCTATTGTGGAAGCAAAGCTAAAAATATCTGATGTGAATTGTGCTGTGCACTTATGCTCTTTGTTTCACCAGCGTTATGTCGACTTTGCTCCATCACTTCTGCAGGTTTGGAAAAAACATTTTGAAGCAAGGAAAGAAGAGAAAACACCTAACATTACCAAATTAAGAACTGATTTACGTTTTATTGCGGAATTGACAATAGTTGGGATTTTCACTGACAAGGAAGGTCTTTCTTTAATCTATGAACAGCTTAAAAATATTATTAATGCTGATCGGGAATCACATACTCATGTTTCTGTGGTGATTAGTTTTTGTCGACATTGTGGAGATGATATTGCTGGACTTATACCAAGGAAAGTAAAGAGTGCTGCAGAGAAGTTTAATTTGACTTTTCCTCCTAGTGAGATAATTAGTCCAGAGAAACAACAACCTTTCCAGAATCTTTTAAAAGAATACTTTACATCTTTGACCAAACATCTGAAAAGGGACCACAGGGAGCTACAGAATACTGAGAGACAAAACAGGTGATTTTCAAATGTTTCTCAGAATTGAGAATTTATTTTGGAGCTCATACTTAAAAATGTTTAAAGTCTTCATGCCTCTGAAAGAACTTGTGGAAAAGGGCTCATTGCAGGTGATTTCTTAACATTCCAGGAAAATTTCAAAGTGTAACAATCTAAGTACTCATGTTAAATGTGAGTCTATTCATAGATTTTGAGTCTGATTTTAAAAGAAAGCTGGCAAGCATATGGTGATTTTTATTTTGGCTTTGTTTTCTTGTGATTTAAAAACTTAATGTTGAGGGATAAATTTTCTTTTTGTTTCTATCATTATAACTTACCTGCTATTCTTTTTCTGTGTGTTTAACTATTCCCACTCTATAACAGCTTTGCTCTCATTGTTCTGTATTTTAATTTATTGATATCATTATTGGTACTTGCTCTTTTTAAAAAAATGGGTTGTTCATTATCGGTGGTATTTTAGATCGGAAATTTCGAAAATAGTGTACCAAATTCACTATGAAAAAAAATTTAAAATATAACAATGTGAATTGCATTTATAGAAGTCTTTCTCTAAGGATATCCGTTTATAATTCTAGAGAAATGATGTATGTGCATATGGTAATTAGTGAAGACACCTGATTTAGGTGCCACCTTTGTTCTTAGAAGATATTATAGACTACTATGTAATATCTGTACCTAAGAGCCCTCAACAAACTAGAAGTTGATAGTAGTAGTTGGTGGCCATTAGGTCAGTTTCTTCAGAGGGCGGATTTGGAGGCAATAGCAATAGCGTTTGGCTGAATACTTTGCAACTGTTTAAAGTTTATGGTTGAAAGTGTGAAATTGCTATTGATCATGAAGTAATATGGGGAGTACATGTTTCTATTTCCTTAAGACTGTAGTTGGGAAGGACAGACTCGTGTAAGTAGTTACCACTAGAAAGTGAATGATGTACCCAGAAGAGAAGACTAATACTATTCATGCCAATAGTACAGTTAGGTCAGGATCAAGATAGGTGCAGAGGCTATATGGGTAAACCTTTTGGTGGTTGATGGTTACTCAGAGGTGAAAATTTAAGATGGCAGTGGTGTTCCTCAATGTTTCTTAAAATTAAAAAATCCTTGTTTTGTGGTTTGAGTAGTGAGGACTGTTTTAAACTTTGAAGGGGCAACCAGAATGTATTTACATAGTCAGTAATGAGTTAAAAAGGAAAACTGGTCCTTTATTAATAAATCTCACATATATAAGGCTTCTTAATTATGGTTTACATAGTGTGTTGTCATTTTTCCATCTTTTTCCTTTTCACATGTTTTACCTAATACATCACAACTGATTTTCTAAGTATGCTTTTATTATTTTTTATTGGCTACTTTAAGGATTTTATGTATGTGTTTGCTTTTGATTGGCCTCTCAGAAGCATAGAGGCTAGAGAGATTCTACAATGACTTAACCTAATCACCTACAGTGACTTAACCTAATCACCCTTCCAGTGTAGCAATCCATTTTACAGGTTATATGACAAATTTTTTTCTCTAAAAACCTCTCCAAAGAGATTAGTGAACTGAGCCATTCCAGTATTGGACACATGCATTCGCTAGGAATTCAAGCTGAAATTTAACTCCCCATGAAATGGTTCCCTTTAACTTACTACTTTTTTCTAGTACAGATGGAATAAAGCTACTCAAACAAGGGCCATGACCTGTTTACCTGTTCACAGTGACTTAAGTACAGAAACTGAGACCAAGCATTTAGACATTTTAATAGCAATTTTCCATTGTCTTGATATTGTTACTGTATTTTATAAGTGTCTGTAAGGACTGGAAAAAAATTATTCCTTTACCATAGATAGTTTGAGAAGCACAGGCTTCTTACTCAGATATTACTCATACTATCTCAAATACAGGATGGGGCAAAAGTAGGTATAAAGTTGTGAGTATGCGAGACAGACTTTATTCTTGTATTATCATTTATTAATTATTGTATTATTTTCCATATGAACCACCGTAAACCTACTTTTGTCCCACCTTGTTTTTGCAGACTGCTCAGATGTTTCCCTTTCATCTTCTTTAGGCTAAATACCTCTGGTTCCTTCAGTTTGCTTCATGATTTTCACATACTTCACTGTTCTTAGGACATTTCTTTTGGATGCATTGTTTTTTGCGTAGGACCTACAATTCCATTAGTTTTATAGCTGCCTTGTCATTCTTTGGACTTGTTGTTAGGCTTATATACACCTAAAGCCTACTGTCTTTTTATTTTTAAAATATATTTTTATTGATTTCAGAGAGGAAGCGGGGGGGGGGGGGGAGAGAGAGAGAGAGAGAGAGAGAGAGAGAGAAACATCAGTGGTGAGAGAGAATCATTGATCGGCTGCCTCTTGCATGCCCCCTACTGGGGATCTAGCTGGAAACCCAGGCATGTGCCCTGACTTGGAGTCTAACTGTGACCTTCAGGTTCATACAATGCTCAACCACTGGCTGGGCTAAAGCCTACTTTCTTAAATGTACTGTTGCTAAACCATTTCTTCACCTTGAGCTAGTGAAAGAATTTTTTAAAACTGATTTCAGACTTACCTCTTGTAAACTTTATTTAGATGTTTTTGGCATAGCATTTTAACCTAATGATAATTTTGAACATTGCTTCTGTGTGTATTGTTAAGTGTACTTACCTACTGGTCACTTGCAGCTTGATAAGCAGACCTGTTTTTTCATTATTCAAGTCACCATGGAAATTTTGTACAGAAGGATATAGTGTTAAAGAGCACAGTTTTGTGGCTTTTCTCCAGAAACTTTCACACATTTAAATACAGAACCATTAATCTGTTAGAGGAGGTTATTTATTTAGTGTAAATTGATCTTAGCAGTATAATAGTAATTTTGTAATGGGAGATTGTCCACTTAGATGTAATAGTTTGGGGGATATGAAAATCTTAATCACAATATGGAAAATAATTGGCATTTGGCTTAATAAATAACTCATGCTTTAGGATATCTTCACTTTGAGCAGCCTCTCGTAAAGTGATTTAAATACCTGACTGAGCAAAGACATGAAGAATGGATTAGTGCAGAGCCCCTACTTGGTCTAATGTTAGTCTCCTTACTTCTAAGAGGGCATGTTACAGTGTACTGTTAAAATGACCAGTTTCCAACATTTTCTCCCTCCTAATCATTATCTAGTAGGTGTTTTGAGGTTTTTCTACATCATGGGAATAAATTATGGGCAGTAGTTTTCCCCAGTATGGTTTCTCTTAAGCATGATAATGCTAGCAGTCTAAATGGATATTTAAGACTCATATACAATTAAATTATTTTAAGCCTTTATTCAATGTCTGATAATGATGGTTTAAAAAAATCAAATATATGGTTTTCAGTCTATAAATCCCAAGTGCGCTTCGTCATTTTAATTAGCTTGGGAAATGGCACTATTCTTATGTTGTGAAGTCTTAGTCTATACTAATTAAAGTCTATACTTAAATATTTGTTCAACCAATTAAAAAAAGAGTAAAAACACCTCTGATATTTTCTTAAAGACATTAATGAATGATTGAAAGCCATACAGTAACGAATGAGACTCACTGAGTCTTGACTGTTCTTTTCTCATGTTATCTGGTCTGATACCATAGGTATTAGATAGCTAGTTCTGTTTCTAAGCCCCTAAGGGATTTAGCAAGTGATACAGCTGACCCTAGGGTTGGGTGAATTCTATTAAATTTAAGTTTATAAGCTTTTTGTACTTAAAACTATTTTTAAAAATACATTTTGGTTAAATGATTGATCTGGAGAGTATAATATTTACACATTTAAAAACATCATCTAGTAATATTTGCCAATTTAGAGTTAGTAGCTTTACTTCTTGGTAGATTTTGCTTTATATTATATTCAATGCTCTATACTTGAGATATACTTTGTACTTTGAGATATTATTCTCATAGAAGTAGTATGACCTAGTATAACTTAATTGTGTAACAGAATTGTTTCTTGCAGTATAGTGAAATGTCAGAATTTTTGCCTGAATAATTTTGAAGCGTTTTAATCCCCCTCCCCGCCAATTGATGGGAATGGTGACAAGTTTCTCTATTCATTACTGGTGAATTACAACCTTCATAATTGCAAACAGAGTTCAGCAGCAGTAAGTGATTTGCGTTAAAGTTTTTTAAAAAAAGAAATGTAGGTAGAATGTAGGCTTTCCCTCCATTGTTAATAAATTCAGGAGGTGTTATTTTTATTTTTATTATTAATGCAAATTAAAGAGACATTACTATTGCTGAAACTTAAAAACACATTGACCTTAAATTAAATAGTGTTACCTTTTACTTTCCTCCCAAGTAAGTTGTACCTTACCTTTACGGGTAGATTGTTGGATAAGCTGTGTAATATTTAAGCACTATTAAGATGTTATGTCATTGTGCTTTATTAGACTCAGGGGCTTTAACAATTTTGTAACTGCTCTAAAATTGTTACCTCCTTGTAGATAGTCTCAGATTCTGATTCAGTGACTTTGACATAGTTGTTTAAAAATATTTGATTGTCCTGGCTGGTGTGGCTCGGTTGGAGCATTGTCCCATACACCAAAAGGTGGCTGGCTTGATTCCCAGTCAAGGTACATGCCCAGGTTGTGGGCTCCATCCCTGTTTGGGATGTGGACAAGGCAATCGAACAATCAATGTCTCTCTCTCTCTCTCTCTCTCCCCTCCATCCCCCCCATTCCTCCCTCTCAAATCAATAAAAATGTGTCCTCAGGTGAGAATTTAATCCTATATAATAAAACCCTAATATGCAAGTCGACTGAACAGCGGAACGATGGGTTGCTATGATGCGAATTGACCACCAGGCGGCAGACACTTAACGCACGAGCTGCCCCCTGGTGGTCAGTGTGCTCCCACAGGGGGAGTGCTGCTCAGCCAGAAGCCGGGCTCACAGCTGGCGAGTGCAGAGGCGATGGTGGGAGCTTCTCCCGCCTCTGTGGCAGCGCTAAGGACCCCTTGGGGGATGTTCACCTAGGGGTCCCGGACTGCGAGAGGGCATAGGCTGGGCTGAGGGACTCCCTCCCCCCCACAGTGCATGAATGTCGTGGACTGGGGCTGTAGTATATATATGCCCAGCCAGCGTGCTCAGTGGTTGAACATTGACCCATGAACCAGGAGGTCACAGTTCGACTCCAAGTCAGGGCACATGCCCGGATTGCAGACGCGATCCCCAGTGTGGGGGGTGCAGGAGGCAGCTGATCAATGATTCTCTCTCATCATTGATGTTCTATCTTTCCACCCTTCCTCTCTGAAATTACATATATATGTATATATTTGATTGAGTATATGCTTAACTATGCTCTAGTTTCTTTTCACACAAGATTATAAAAAAACCAAATTCTAAAATGAAACCAAAAGAAAATGTAAGTTAATACTCAGGAAATTTAAGTTATCTTGTGAAAATTTGACAGTGTGCTAAAGGAGATGAAAAGTAAAACCTAGTAGTTTAATTTTTTAAATATGTTTTTATTGATTTCAGAGAGAGGAAGGGAGAGAGAGAGAGAGAGAGAGAGAGAGAGAGAGAAAATTGATGAAAGAAACAATAACATCGATTGGCTGTCTCCTGCACGCCCCCCATTGGGGATTGTGCCTGCAATCTGGACATGTGCTCTGACCAGGAATTGAACTGGAGACCTCTTGGTACATGGATTGATGCTCAACCACTGGACCATACCACCCGGCCTCTAGTAGTTTTTTATGGGTCTGCTTCATGATTACTTTTTCAAGATTTTAGCCATGTCTTCTGTGTTATTTTGCATGACTCCATAGGTCAAAGCTAAAATGAATTTTCTATTTTCTTGTCAAGATTTTTTTCCTTTTTAATTTGAGTAATAGAAGATCAGAATAATATTGGCATTGAGGTTCTTGTCTTTTCAACAGTGGGCTCTGGCTCCCCCCTCCCCCCCTCAGGAAAATACTGTTTTACATTGATGTTATGATCTTAAATGATCACAGTACCCTTGAAAGAAATACCTCTATTTTGAATGTGATAAATCAGATTTAGGGATTAAAGAGCTTGCCCAGTGTAACTTAGCAAGTGACAGAATCATTTTCTTTCCTACCTCTTCATACTATATTTTTCACATCTTCCTTAGTAGTTATCTTCATCTGTGTTTAGTGCCTGTACTTGTTTTTAAAGTGTCTAGTAAATACATTAGCCACTCAGTACTTAGCAAGTGATATCCAAACAAAAGAAGGACCCAAAAAAGGATATAAAACTAGCACCGTCAGTGTATCGAAAGCTTGCCTTTGACATAGGCATTTGAGAGACATCCTAATTTCAATATTGAAGTACCAAGTGGATAATGTTAATTTGAAAGGCAGTACAGTCTGAAGCCAGACTTACTTGAGCTCAAGTCCTAGATTTGTGAAAGCACTTAATAATAGTATCTGGCTCATTGTAAGTATACAATAAATGTTAGTTCACTCTTAATATATTGCCTGCCTAATCTTTCAGAAAGTTTTTTTTAATATATACTTAAAATATGTTAAATATAAAACTTTGTTAAAGTCTTTCTTAAAATATATTTTTATTGATTTCAGAGAGGAAGGGAGAGGGAGAGAAAGATAGATACATCAACAATGAGAGAGAATCATTGATTGGCTGCCTCCTACATGCCCGCACTGGGGGCAAGCTGCAACTTGGGCATGTGCCCATGATTGGAATCAAACTGGGGCCTCTTCAGTCCGCAGGCCGATGCTCTATCCACTGAGCCAAACCAGCTAGGGCCAGTAAGATTTTTCAATGAGAATTTCTCTTTGTGCATTTTATGATTTGAAAATTTGTATGCTAACCTTATTTTAAAAATTCATTTTTAAAACTATAAAACAATAGTAAACAGTATACAAAATAAAAGAAGTAACAAGATTAAGAGTGGACTATTTGATATTTTCTGTCAGCTTTAGTAATATAAAAACAATCCAGAAATCAAGGATTGATGTACCCTAGGGGTATTTTCAGACCATGATTTCTCACATATATTGGGTTAAGGACTACTTTCTTGTATTTTTGTTATAATGAATATGACTTGGAATTAATATTGTTGCATTGCTTTTCTTATGTGATATTCATGAGAGAATGAGCTCATTTATAATACATTTAATAATGATACTAACTCAGTTAACTCCAATTATGACAGGGATTGGCAAACTTTGGCCCATAGGCCAGATTAGGTCCACCACTAGTTTTTTTTTTTCTTCTTTTTTTTACTGAGGATATGTTTCTATTGATTTTATTTAGACAGTTTTTTTGTTTGTTTGTTTGTTTTTAGAGAAACATCAATGTGAGAGAGAAATATCTACCAGTTGCCTCCCATACGCACCCCAACTAGGGACTGATCCTGCAACCTAGGTATGCAATACTCCAAGCACTTGAGCCACCTGGCCAGGGCAATTATTATCCCTTTTAACATAATTTGCTTCAGCATAAACACTTAAGTTTTTATTAATTAACATTTTTCCTAGTAATACATTACAGAACATATGAGTAGTATTTATTAAATCATTTATTTTATTTAATTTTAATGACTTTTTTAAACTTCCAAAATGACACTGTAATTGAAAGTTCTAACAAGCTCATTCAAAGTAATGTTAGTCATTTCTTTCGTAGTTTGAATATTTTTAAATGCTTTGGATTTTTGTTTTAATTTTTAAAATTTCATCATAAAACCAAAAGAAACTTTGTTTTTGCCTGTAAGATGAGTATTAAATGGAGAGAGAAACTCCTTTATGACAGTATTTTTTTGTTGTTACAGTATTCTATCTACTTAATCTTTTTTTGTTTTTGTTTTGTGTTTTTTTTTATTATTAAATCTTTATTGTTCAGATTATTACAGTTGTTCCTCTTTTTTCCCCCATAGCTCCCCTCCACCTGGCTCCCACCCCCCCTCTGCCCTTACCCCCCCCCCCCCCGTCCTCATCCATAGGTGTACGATTTTTGTCCAATCTCTTCCTGCACCCCCCATACCCCTTTCCCCCCGAGAATTATCAGTCCACCCCCTTTCTGTGCCCCTGATTCTATTATATTCACCAGTTTATTCTGTTCATCAGATTTTTTATTCACTTGATTTTTAGATTCACTTGTTGATGGATATGTATTTGTTGTTCATAATTTTTATCTTTACTTTTTTCTTCTTCTTCCTCTTCTTAAAGAATACCTTCCAGCATTTCATATAATGCTGGTTTGGTGGTGATGAACTCCTTTAGCTTTTTCTTATCTCTGAAGCTCTTTATCTGACCTTCAATTCTGAACGATAACTTTGCTGGGTAAAGTAATCTTGGTTGTAGGTTCTTGGTATTCATTACTTTGAATATTTCTTGCCACTCCCTTCTGGCCTGCATAGTTTCTGTTGAGAAATCAGCTGACAGTCGTATGGGTATTCCCTTGTAGGTAACTAACTGTTTTTCTCTTGCTGCTTTTAAGAGTCTCTCTTTGTCTTTTGCTCTTGGCATTTTAGTTATGATGTGTCTTGGTGTGGTCCTCTTTGGATTCCTCTTGTTTCGGGTTCTCTGTGCTTCCTGGACTTTTAAGTCTATTTCTTTCACCATATTTCTGTCATTATTTCTTCAAATAGGTTTTCAATATCTTGCTCTCTCTCTTCTTCTGGCACCCCCATAATTTGGATGTTGGTACGCTTGAAGTTGTCCCAGAGGCTCCTTACACTATCTTCATATTTTTGGATTCTTTTTTCTTTTTTCTTTTCCGGTTGGGTGTTTTTTGCTTCTTCGTATTTCAAATCTTTGACTTGATTCTTGGGATCCTCTCGTCTGCTGTTGGATCTCTGTATATTATTCTTTATTTCAGTGAGTGTATGCTTAATTTCTAGTTGGTCCTTTTTCATATCATCGAGGGTCTCACTAGATTTATCGAGGGTCTCACTAAATTTAGCAGTTTCTAGAAAATTCTTGAAAAACCTTAAAACCGTGGTTTTGAACTCTATATCCAGTAGTTTGCTTTCCTCCATTTCTGTCGTTTGTGACCTGTTTCTTTGTCTCTGCATTTTGGCTGCTTTCCTGTGTTTATAGAGTGGCTTTCTGTGCTAGGTGTCCTATAGGGCCCAGTGGCTCAGCCTCCCCAATTACCTGAGGTGGACACTCTTGGTGCACCCCTTTGTGGGCTGTGTGCACAGTCTTGTTGTAGTTAAGCCTTGATTGTTGTTAGTATCATTGGGAGGAATTGACCTCCAGGCCAATTGGCTGTGAGAATCAGCTGTGTCTGCAGTGGGAGAACTTCTGTGCTGGAGAAACCCTTATGGGGCAAGACTTGCTTCAGTGGGGCTTTGGTGCTCACTGAGTCTGCCCCCTGAGTGTGTCCCTTATGGATCTGAGGAGTTGTAATCTGGATGGTCCCACTCTGACCACTGGGTATACTGGCACTTGGATCTCTAAGAAGGTGCTAATTTAGCCTCTGCCTGAGGCTACCCAGCAGGAGCTACAGAGAGATCTGCAGATTCCTCCTCTTTGTTTGGGGTTTGGAGTTGCCCAGATGAGGCCCAGCTGTGAAGCAGTGCAAGCTGCTGTGGGGCCTTGGGCCTTCTTTTGGATGTTCTGGGCCTCTGAACCAGCTGCAGTTTGTTCGGTAATTGTAGATTGCAAAGGGCCAGGCCATTCATATGCAAAAGCCTCTGCGCACAGCTTGGGAGGGGTGGGGTCTCAGGGAATCAACAGGGCGGAGCAAACAGCTATGGCTGATCCTCAGCCCTGCCCTAAGAGGCCCCGGGTCTCAGTGTCCCATGGTAATCGCTGCAAGCACCTCTGAGAGAAAGCTGCCCTCAAGTTCCGCCCGATGCCAGACAGTCCAGTTTCTCCCTGTGTGAGTCTGGGTCCCCAGAGACTTGCCCGGAAATGGAGTTCAGAGCAGCTGGGAGCTTGTGTTTCCCTTCCTATTGAAAAACAACTGCATCCTCAGTAGCCAGCCCTTTCTGCTGCGCCCCTGTACTTCTGCACTTTACTTCTGCACCTCCTGTGAGTCTCAGTGTGCTTTTCTCTTTCTTCTAGTTGTAGAATTTCCACTCAGCCAGCCTTCCTGTGGTTCTGGGTGATGTCCGTTTTGTCTTTTAGTTGTAGTTTTGAAGTGGTTTTGCGAGGCAGCAATTTCAGGTGTTTACCTATGCCGCCATCTTGGTTTCTCTTCATGACAGTATTTTTAAGAGAAATGCTTTTTAGCCTGGATTATTATGGATTAACTATTATGACATTTTACTAATCTGTCCATAAGGTTTAATGTATATTTAAATCATAAGAAGATGATTGACAATTTCTCATTTTAGAACCTAATAGGCTATATTTAAAAAAAAATTGGAGTTAATGAATAGTAAGTAATATATATACATTGATCTATCTTGTGCTTGTAATAGGAACCGATATTCTTAAAATAGAATATGTTATTTGGAATGTTTCAACATTTACACAAAAGTGGGTAGAAATGCAGTAAGATGGAGAAGTCTGGAAATTGTTTCAAATAAGCAGAAGCGAATAAATGTAGGCATGGTCTTTCTACTTTATTTTTTGTAACTTTTAAGATGATAACCACAAAAAATGTTTTAAAGCATTTTCTTCCTTGTTCATAGGAAAACTCAAATGACAAGGAGCTAAAACAACTTTATAGATACTGCTTTTGAAAATCACTTTATAATTTGTAATTTACTTTGTGAAATCTGTCATATTTGCATTTAGATTTATAAACTTCAAATGTTACACTACTACATAAATATTTAATTATTTAAAAAAACTAGATCCAGTTATAGACATTTCAACCATCTATACTGATATAGTAAGATTTTTATTTCACTTTATATATTTTGAAAATTTTCAGTAGTTTTGCATTTCTAATTAAGGGTGGCTTATTAGTAAACTTTGCAGAGTGGAAGAGAAGTTGTGTCCTCTGCTCCTAGAGGTGACCTGGTCTTGGTTAAGTAGATTTTTCCATTAATATTTGTTACATGGATAAATAACCAGGAAATTAAGAATTGGCTATGTGGAAGATAAGTGCTTTTTTCAAAAGATAATGTTGATTCAAATAGTTGTGAATGTTTAAAGATACTGGTTCTTTCTATAACCTGCTTTTGAAAACAAACTCATTTAGGTTATGTCAGGAGTTGTTTTAAGTATTTTTGATTAACTGTGTTTCTGAGGGGAGTATGGTTGTAATAAGATTAAATAATTTTTATTTAGTGGCATATTGTTATATATTATGTTTGCAGGGGTAATTGTTAATCATACTCATTCTTTGAAGAGCCAGTGTTAAAATGTAATTGCTTAGTTGAATTGTATACATATTTCAGTTTTTAGATATATCTTGAAAATGTTAAGTAATAAAAATATGTTTTCAAAGAATATTGTGATAATAAACTTGTGTGATATATGGAACATTACATGATCATAGGTATTTTGATGGGATTCTCAGTTTTAATTTTTTTTAATAGGCGTATTCTACATTCTAAAGGGGAGCTAAGTGAAGATAGACATAAACAGTATGAGGAATTTGCTATGTCTTATCAGAAGCTGCTGGCAAATTCTCAATCCTTAGCAGATCTTTTGGATGAAAATATGCCAGATCTTCCTCAAGACAAACCAACACCAGAAGGTAAGATATTCTTAAAAACAAATATTATGATATTTTAGTAAGTACTACCACTAAAGTGTATTATTGCCAGATGTGTATTGAAAATTTAAGCCTTTAAATGCCTTTAAAAAATTGTAAATGTAGTAGTAATAAGACCTAATAAGAACCTTGAAAAACTATTTGAAATGCTCCGCTGAATGTAAAAGGCTTTAAACTTAGAGAATAATAATTAACTCATAATATTATGATGAGTTCCTTTGAGTTCTTTTGTAACTAATTTCCTTGGTTTATATCCAAGGGGCCTGTCGTAAACCATACTTGAATTATAGAAAGATTCACTTTATTTATCAAACTAGAGGCCTGGTGCACGAAAATTGTGCACTCAGCAGGGGTGGGGGGCGGTTGTCCCTCAGCCTGGCCTGCGCCCTCTCGCAGTCTGGGGCTCTCGAAGTCCAGGACCCCTCGCTCCTTACTGCCTGCCTGCTGGGCTCCTTATTGCTGCCTTGACCCTGGCTTCTGGCTGAGCAGTGTTCCACCTGTGGGAACACGCTGACCACCAGGGGACAGCTCCAGCTCCCTGGTGGTCAGTGTGCATCATAGCGACCAGTTGTTCCGCCATTTGGTCAATTTGCATATTAGGGTTTTATTATATAGGATTGGTGATAAAATGCATTTGACCTTTGGAATTCTAGTATATCTATATCCTTATTTTTAATGTTTGTTTTCAATGCTATATTATCTTGTTATTTAGAACTAAATCTTACCTTGCAGTTTGTGATATAAATTGTTTATTATTATGATGATGATGATATACTTATTTATTTATTTTTAATCTTCACCCAACTAGTGAGAGTATTTTTTTCATTGATTTTTAAAAAGAGTGGAAGGGCAGGGGGAGGGAAGAGAGAGAGAGGGAGAGGAAAGAGAGGGAGAAAAACATCAATGTAAGAGAGACACATGGACTGGTTGCCTCCAGCATGTGCCCCGACTGGGGGCGGGGGTTGAACCTGCAACCCCGGTACATGCCCTTGACGAAATTGAACCCGAGACCCTCTGCTATGCAGGCCAATGCTCTAACCACTGAGCATGCCTTCCAGGGCTGTTTATGATTTATGAGAGGAGTTGTTTTTCATATTATTTCAAAGGTTTGTTTTAAACTTCCTTTTTGATTATCCTTAAGTTGGTAGGTTCCTTAACATATTGCTCTAACCTGTCACACTAACTACTTGATAAAATAATTATATTTATGTTAGGTAGATAAGTATTAATAAATTAGTAATCTTTTTATTTTGTTTTTATTTTTGAAATAAGTTATTAATCTTAAAACTATCTGGCAATCCTATTTACTTAAAAATTTTAACAGGAAGTATTTGCACAGTGTGTGTATTATGTGCCGTCGAACCCGCTCCAACTCCTGGTGACTCTGAATGAGTGATGTGTAGTGTCCTGTTCTCAGCACCCTGCTCAGTTCCTATAGACTCATGCCCATAGCTTCTTTTTTTTTTAAACATATTTTTATTGATTTCAGAGAGGAAGGGAGAGGGAGAGAGATAGAAACATCAATGATGACAAGGAATCATTGATTGGCTGCTTTCTGCACACCGCCTGTTGGGGATCCAGCCCGCAACCTAGGCATGTGCTCTTGACCAGAATCGAACCTGGGACCGTTCAGTGCGCAGGTTGACGCTCTATCCACTGAGCCAAATCGGCTTGGGCAGTGGTCGGCAAACTCATTAGTCAGCAGAGCCAAAGATCAATAGTATAACGATTGAAATTTCTTTTGAGAGCCAAATTTTTTAAACTTAAACAATATAGATAGGTACATTGTTATTAACTTAATTAGGGTACTCCTAAGCTGACCTTTGCTAAAAACGTCCTCAATCTGATTGAGGTATGTTCGCTGAGGTCGACCCCTTCCAACTCTCATCCACACTCGTCTTGTATACTTGTTTCAGATAGACGAGTGTGGATGGGAGTGTTGGAAGGGGTCAACTTCAGTGAACGTACCTCAAAACAATGTACCTCCCCCGTGCAGCGTATCCTGTTGCCCGACCGACCGACACCCCCCACTTCTTCTAATGCCACTTCTTCAAAATAGACTCGCCCAGGCCGAAAACTGACTTCTGCGCATGGGCCACGAAATTTCAATTGCACTTTACGTGCGCGCCTGCATGTGGTATTTTGTGGTAGAGCCACACTCAAGGGGCCAAAAAGCCGCATGTGGCTCGCGAGCTGTGGTTTGCCGACCACTGGGCTAGGGCCATAGCTTCTTTTATGGAGTCAGTTCATCTCATATGTGGTCTTCCTCTTTTCCTGCTGCCTTCTAATTTTCCCAGCACTCTTGTGTTTTCCAAAGCACCCTGCCTTCTCATGATGCACCAAAGAGGGCAGTTTCAATTTTGTCATTTTTCTTCCAGTGATGTTTCAGGCTTAATTTGCTCTAGGACCCACTTGTTCATCTTTCTGGCAGTCCAGGTATTGGTAGAGCTCCTCTCCAACACTGTATTTCAAATGAATCAGTTTTTTCCTGTCAACTTCTTCATTGTCCAACTTTCTCATCTTTACATAGTAATTGGGAAGAGAAGGGTGTGGATGACCCTTATCCTTGGTCTCTAATGACACATCTTTGCTCTTGGGGATCTTTCCTAATTCTTCCATTGCTGCCCTTCCGAGTCTCAGCCTTCTATTGATTTCTTGGCTGCAGTCTCAGATAAGTGAACCAAGGTAAGAAAAATCTTTAATAATTTCAGTGTCTTCATTGTCTATTTTAAAGTTGTGTGTTTCTTCCGTAGTCATGATTTTTGTCTTTAATGTTCAAATGCAGTCCTGCTTTGGCACTTTGTTTCACGTCTATCAGAAGTCATTTGAAATCCTTGCTACTTTCTGCCGGTAAGATAGTATCATCTTGATATCTTAAGTTATTTTTATTTATTTTACCAATTTTCATTCCTTCTTTCTCTGAGTCTAGCTCAGTTTTTTATACGTTCTGCATACAGATTAAACAAATAGTTCAAATGCAACCTTGTCTGACACATTTGCCTCTAGGAGATTATTCTGTCTCCATATTCTGTCATGATAGTGACTTCCTGTTCAAGATAGAGCTTATTCATCAGGACAAACAAACACTGAGGCACACCCATTTCTCTCAGAGCAACCCATAGCTTTTCATGATCAGCACAATCAAAGGCTTTATTATAGTGTATAAAACACATAAACTAACCTTCTGAAATTCTTGGGAGCACTCTTTTATCCAGCAAATTCTCACAATTAGATCTCAATACCTCTTCCTTTTCTGAATCCATCTTGAACATCTGGCATTTCTTACACCATGTAAGGTAGAGGCGATTATTATTGTACTAGAGCAGTGGTTGGCAAACTGCGGCTTGGCAAACTGTGGCTTGGCAAACTGCGGCTTGCGAGTCACATGCAGCTCTTTGGCCCTTTGAGTGTGGCTCTTCCACAAAATACCAGCTCTTCCACAAAACACCGACTTCTGCGCATGGGCCACGAAGTATCAATCGTACTGTATGTGCGCGCCTGCACGTGGTATTTTGTGGAAGAGTCACACTCAAGGGGCCAAAGAGCCGCATGTGGCTCGCGAGCCGCGGTTTGCTGACCACCGTACTAGAGGCCCGATGCATGAAATTTGTGCACTTGGGGGTGGGGAAGAGTCCCTCAGCCCGGATTGTGAGGGCGCAGGCCAGGACTAAGAACCCCACCAGTGCATCATGGGGGCTGGGGAGGGACGCAGGAGGTTGGCCAGCCAGGGATGGACTGTGGGAGGGCTCCAGGGTGTGTCCGGTCCATCTTGCTCAGTTCCAATTGGCGGAACCCCAACAGCAAGCTAACCTACTGGTCAGAGCATCTGCCCCTTGAGGGTCAGTGCACGTCATAGTGAGCGGGTGAGCGGCCTTAGCATATCATTAGCATATTATGCTTTGATTGGTTGAATGGCCAACCAGATAACTGGACACTTAACATATTAGGTTTTTATTATATAGGATCACCTTACATATCACCTTACTTGTGTGGGAAATTTGAGCAATGGTGCTATTGTTACTGTATTCCTTGGTATCTCCTTTCTTGATGATTGGGCTATATATTGAATGTTTTCAATCTGTAGGCCATTTTGTTTTCCATATTGTTGCCATATCTTGTTAGGATTTTAATAGATTTGGCACTTGTGTCTTGAAATAATTCCATTGGTATTTCATCTACCCCTGGTGATGTATTTCTTCTCAGTACTTTGAGGGGAGCTTTCACTTCATTTTCTAAAATTACAGGTTCTTCCTCATAGTAATCTTCCTCAAAGGTATCTGTCATCCTTTTGTCTCTTTTGTATAGATTTTCAGTATATTATTTCCACCTTCCCTTTTTTCTCTCCTAGCCAGATAGTGTGTTTCCTTGTTGGTTTGTTCAGCATTCCTAAACTATGTTTGAATTTCCCTTTAATTTTTTAATCCTCTGATAGAGATCTCCTATTTTTCTTTTTTTATTGTTCTCTTCTATCTCTTTCTCTTTATCTTTATGTGATAATTTTTGAAAAACTGAATGCTGGATATGAACCCTGCTTTTGTCACCTTTTACTTTTGCCTTTCATCGGTCTCTAACAATTTTTAGTATTTCTTCCATTACCACCTCGATTTTTCCTCCTCCTTTTCTTCCTTCATCGTTTTAATTTTTCCCTAATAATACTTCCAGTTTTAGCCCACCGTTCTTCTGGTTTTTGGTCAGTGAAGTTTAACAGTGCCAATTTTTTTTTTAATATGGACTTTAAATCCATCAGGCATGTTATGTACATTTTATTTTTTTAGTGCTCTTCTTCACCTTTACTCTGTTTGATATTAACAGTTTGTGGTCAGTACCACAGTTTGCTCCTGGTCTTGTTTTGGCAGAAAGAAAACAGCTTCTCCTGCTTTCAGTTATGTAGTCCACTTTATTTCTTTATTAGCCATCCCATGATGTCCATTTATACAGTCATCTTTTTGGTTATTAGAAGCATGTGTTTGTGATGGACAAGTTATAGGTTTCATAGAAATCTGCATGCCGATCTACTTCGTTTCTTAACTTCTAGGCCACATTTTCTGATGACATTTGATTCTGCTTTATCTCCTGCTTTTGTGTCCAGTCATTTATAATTGTCAGCATGTCTTGTTTTGGTGTATGATTAAATTCTTCTTGGATCCTTGTGTAAAAGCTTTCAATTCCGTCCTGGCCGGTGTGCTCTGTGGTTAGAGTGTCAGCCCACACACTGAAGGGAAGGAATGAAGGGATGGATATACCTGAGTTTCAGGTTGGATCCCCAGCCCTGGTGGGGTGGATGTGGAGGCAACCAATCAATATATGTCTCTCACATCTGTTTCTTTCTCTCTCCTGTCTCTCTCTCCCTCCCTTCCACTCTCTTAAAAAAAAAAAAAAAATCAATGGAAAAAATTGGATGAGGATTAACGGAAAAAAGAAAGCTTCCCATTTCATCTTCTTCAGCCTCTGTAGTAGAAATGTAGATTTGAATGATTGTTATATTAATTAGGTTTCTTGGAATTCTGATAGATATTCTGTCAAACCTTGCATTGTAGCCCCTAACTTCATGTGCTCATCTTCCCTAAGTGTTAAAGCCACTCCTTGTCTTCTGAGTTTGTCATTTCCAAGTAGAACACTTTGTAGTTGCCCAGTTGGTAATGTTGCATTCCAGTCCCCTGCTAACTGCAGGCATTGCAGTGTTTAGACCTTCCATTCCTTGTTTTATAATTTCTAGCTTTCCTTGGTTCATGTTTCTCACATTCCTAGTTCTGATTGTATATGTTGTGCAGCATCGTACTTTCCTTTTGCCTTTGTGCACATCATCTGGTAGATGTCATTTTGGCTTTGACTTGGTTGTGTCATTAGCAATAATGCTCTTTTCTAGTAACCTGAATGGTTTCCGATTTGGGAGTCTCATCTCTCAGCACTATCTCATATTTCATTTTGGACTGTCTTATTTTAACACTTGGGTTGCGGGTGAATTTCCCGCCAAAATATAAGATGGCGCGTTAAAATGCCTATATCTTTTGAAGTATGGGTTCGATTGAAATGAAATATTTGGTAATACGCAGTTACAATCGGCCCGAGTTTACACGTTTCCCGCACTCCACCGCAAATCTATATGAACCGAGTTTAAGACGGCTCCCGCGGAGTACGCGCAATTCACGCGAGCCGACTTAACTCGTTTCCCGCAACCCAAGTGATATTATTTTCAAGGTAAAACAAAAAATTTAACAAAAAGAAAGAAGGAAATGCAGTAGTGGCTTACCACTGCCTTTGCATTGTGTGGGTCCAAACCACAGGTGCTTAAGTCCCAATCACCAAACACATATGAGATGTAAGGGCCACTGTTGGTATTTGTAAAGTATCTACACTAATAAAAGAGAAACATGCAAATTGGTGTCACTCCGCTACGCCCACCAGCCAATCAGATGAGTATGCAAATTAACCCAACAAAGATGGCGGTTAATTTGCATACACAGGTGCAGATCTAAGACTGAAAACAACGTAGAAGGAAGCCAAGTGCTGCAGAAGGGAGCGAAGCTGCGGAGAAGCAAGCGGGGTGGTGGAGGTGGGAGTGAAGCTTCGCTCCAGCCTCAGGAAGCCCTATTCTTGCAGGAATCTTCCTGCAATGGGCCTCTAGTTCTTTTATAAGAAGGTATTTTGTATTTTACATCCTCAATAAGAAATGCCTGTTGTATACTATGAATACATGTATTTTGTTACCCTATATAATAAAGAGGTAATATGCAAATGGTCATTACACTGTGACGGGTAACGACCAATCAGCAGGATGGCAGGGCAGCGAGCTACAAGTGGCATAGAGCTACAGCAGGGCGGGGCAGTGAGCTACCTGTGGCAGAGAGCTACAGGAGGGTGGGGCATTGGGTGGAGAGCTACAGGAGGGCGGGGCAGTGAGCTACGTGCAGCAGAGAGCTACAAGCAACGGTGGGTGGGGCGGCCAGCTGAGGCAAGTGGCAGCAAGCTACTTGCGCAAAAATTCGTGTGCAGGGCCACTAGTATTTATATATAATTGTACATAATTTTGACTTTTTAATCTCCTTATCATTGAGCATTGAAATTTTGAATTTTTTAAAAGGCAATTCCATCATAGGATTTGTGTTTTGGTTGAATCTGGATGGTTTCTCAGAATTTTCTCAGTAAATTTATTATATTTTAGAACGCAGATATTTTCATGGTATTTAGCATCCTTTGGTATTTACTTGGTTTATTTAAACCAAAATTTTAGATAATTTTTTAAAAAATGCTAAATGACTTTTCAAGTATTTTTAGGCATTTTCCACAGATAATAGATCTTGACAAAATTTTGTCAATGTTTTTAAAAGATACTTCCACCAGGTGTAGAATTTTAGGGTGAGGCTTCTTTTTTCTTTCAGTACTTTAAATATGTTGCTCTACTGTCTTAATTTGCATTGCTTTGAATGAGGAAGCTGCTATCATTCTTTGTTTTTTACATAATGTATTTTTTTTCTGATTGCTTTAAATTTTCTTCATTATCACTGATTTTTAAGCAACTTAATTATATGTGACTTGGTGTAGTTGTCTTTATGTTTTTTGTGCTTGGGGTTCATTGGACTTCTTCAATCTGGGTTTATAATTTTTATCAAATTTAAAAAATTTGACTCTTCAAATATTTTTTCTGTTCTTCTTTCCTCCTATTGAGATTCAGTTACAATTATGCTAGGTGGTTTGAAGTTGTCCTTTTTATTTTTAAGTATTTATTTTTGTATTGGATAGTTTCTATTGCCGTGTCTTCAAAGTCACTAATTTTTTTCTTTTATAGTGTCTAATATACTGTTAATTCAATGTAAAGATGTAGTTTTTATCTCTAGAAGCTGGTTATATTTTCCATGGTCTTGATCATGCTCAGTCTATCTTTTAGCTTGTTAAGAATATGAAGTATAGTTAGAATAACTGTTTTAATGTCTTTACTAATTTTACAATTTATACTATTTCTGCATTGCTTTTAATTATTGATTGATAGATTGATCTCCTATACATTTCTGGTAATTTTTCTACTTCTCTGCATGCCTGGTGTTTTATTGGATGCGTGCTGGATATTTTTTTATTCTCAGAAATATCATTGAGATTTGTTCTGGACCTAGTTAAGTTACTTGGAAACAATTTCATTCTTTCCAGGCTTGCTTTGTTAGATGGGATCAGAGCAGTTTTTATTCTAGGACTAATTTTCCCTATTATTAAGTAAGTATCCTTTTGTACTAATTTTCCCTATTAGTAAGTAAGTATTCTCTTATACTGATTTCCCATGAATTAGAAAATTCACGAGTTATTATTTTCCCACTTTCACCTAGATTCCTCACAAATAGAGGCTGATCAGTATTCAACTGAATATTCAAGGGACCTTCTGCAAATGTTTGTGTTCCTTTTTCTGTGGTACACTGTCTTGCAAAATTTAGCCACCTGGGCTAGAGTCTTGCCAGACTCTCAGCTCTGTCTTCCTCAACTCATGGAGACTGCTGGGATCTGCCTGGCTTCTTTCTTTCTTGGCCCTGGCCCACAGTGGTCTCCAACCTTTCGGACATCACAGACCACCAGTGGTCTGTGGACCACCGGTTGGCAACTGCTGCTCCAAAGGTTTCCTTAATATCTTACCAGGTAATAAGCTAGGGTAGTTAATTGTAGGTGTCAGTTTCTTCTCTCTCAGGAATCATTCTCCTGTGTTACCTGATGTCTTAGTGTTTTGACAACCATTGTATTTATTGTTTGCCTGGTTTTCTAGTACTTCATCTTGGCCTAAAGAGGCCTAAATTTTTCAGTAACTAGAATACCCTTTTTTACCTCACAGAAATGAGATTGTATCATATATACTATTCTGCAACTACATTTTTAAGTTAATTATATATCGTAGAGGTCTTTTTATATCAATTTATGTTGTCATATAATTGTTTTAAATTGCTGTACAGTAGCATTCTTTTGTATGATTTTGCTGTATTTACCTAGTCTTCTGTTGACATTTAAGTTATATCTATTTAAGTTTTTAACTATTTTAGTCAATGCTATAATCAAATTTCTGTACCTATGACTATTTATGTGTACTACTAGTATTCAGGGATAAATACCTAGAAGTAGAGTTCCTAAGTTAAAAGGTTATATGCATTTTTATGTTCAATATATAATGCCAAATTTTCTTCCAAAAATTTACATCCACTAAGTATATGAGAATGAATGTTTTCCTTTGCTCTCACCACTGAGCACAGTAACCAGGGCAGAAATGATTTTTTTAAAAATACACATTGCAATATCCACCCCCCCCCCCCCCCCAACACCACCACTTTTTCTGTTGCTTTTTGACTTTGTAGTATTTTTGCCTCTCAGGACTTGAATTGTTTTTACAATTTAAAATATTATGCAAATGCATTATTTTTAAAATTTGTAAAATATATGTGCATATTATAGAGTAGAAAGTGAAAGTCTCCTGTCATATCTATTCTGTTCTCCAAGATAACTATGGTTAACAGTTTGATATGAACCTGTCTAGACTTTGTTATATATAAAATGTATATACAAAATATATAATCAGCTATCCTCCTATATAATAAAAGGCTAATATGCAAATTGACCAAATGGCAGAACGACCAGTTGCTATGACGCACACTGACCACCAGGGGGCAGATGCTTAATGCAGGAGCTGCCCCCTGGTGGTCTTTGCACTCCCACATGGGGAGCGCTGCTCAGCCAGAAGCCCTGAGCTGGGCTCACGGCTGGTGAGTGCAGCAGCAGTGGCGGGAGCCTCTGCTGCCTCTGCAGTAGTGCTAAGGATGTCCAACTGACGGCTTAGGCCCATCAGTCCTAAGGGATGTCCTAAGCCGGCAGTTGGACATCCCACGAGGACTCCTGGACTGCCAGAGGGCACAGGCCAGGCTGAGGGACCCTCCTCCCCTGAGTGCACGAGTTTCATGCACCGGGCCTCTAGTTTATGTATAACTTTATTGTTAATTTATACAGGATATTATTTTGCATGATTTCCTCTTTTCTTTTAATAATGTATTTTTGAATCTTCTGAGTCAGTTCAGGTAGATATGCCTCATTTATCTTAACATTTTATTAATGTTACATTGTGTGTGTGTATATATACATCTATACATCTATACATCTATACATATATTACTTGTTAGCCTGTATCATATAGATAGACATTTAGATTCTTTCCAGTTTTGCTCTGTTACAGTGTTATAATGAACATTCTTGTAAATCTTAGGTTATATTTTCTGTTATTTCTGAGGTATGATTGCTAGATGGAATCTTGCACAATCAAACATTATGCTTATTTTAAATATTGATAAACAGTGACTAGTTATTCTCCCCTAATACTATATCAGTTTGTACTCTAGTTAAGATATGAGAGTGCTTCCTTCCCTACTGTTATATCAACATTTGTTGATACTAATCTTTTAAACATAATTTTATGGGTCAAAGTGATAAGTTTGTTTTAACATTCTGATTAATACTGAGGTTAAGGATTATACTTTCTTACTCATTTGTTTAGAACCTTTATTTTTCTATTGGGGTTTTGGTCTTATTTGTAGAATCTCTTTATATTATGGATATTAATTCCTCTGTATAAAAATTGCCAATATTGTCTTCTAGTTTGTCGTTTGCTTTTGTGTATTTTCTTCATTAAACAAATGATAGATTTATCTATCTTTTCCCTTAGAGTATATGGGTTTAATGTATTACGTTTAAACATATTTGTTCTAAGGCATATAATTAATGAGTTAGGGAGGCATTGTTTTTTTTGTTGTTTGTTTTTGCTGTTATTCTTGTTTATCCTTAATAACTTTTAATGAGTAATATAATTTTTTCTAGGGTTATTTTTAGTCTGTATGATCATTCTTTTATTTACAATTCTTATTTGGAGAGAAGCACAGCGAGAATAGATAAATTTCTGAATGGTCTCGTGATTATGAAGTAGGATGTTTAGTTACTTTTAATGCTCTGAGTTTAAGAATATATCGTTGCATATAAAGGTAGACCCGGGTGTGTGTATATGTGTGTGTGAGTGAGAATTTATATATGGTTTTCCACTCCCCTGAAATATCTATGTATGTCTTTATCTTTTCTTTCCTTTTCTAATTATTTATCAATTGATCAATTATGGCAATCTGGCCAAGGGTTATGCCAAAAGGAGGAATGCTTCTTTTTTTTTTTAATTATATATTTCAATTGCAATTTACATTCAGTATTATTTTTTTTTTTATTATTATTATTTTTTTATCTTTATTGTTCAGATTATTACATTTGTTCCTCTTTTTTCCCCCCATAACTCCCCTCCTTCCAGCTCCCACCCCACCCTCCACCCTCACTCCCCACCCGCTGAGTTCATCCATAGGTGCATGATTTTTGTCCAGTCACTTCCCGCATCTCCCACACCCCTTTTCCCCTAAGAATAGTCAGTCCATTCCCTTTCTATGTCCCTGATTCATTATAATCACCAGTTCATTCTGTACATCAGGTTATTTATTCACTTGATTCTTAGATTCATTTGTTGATAGATGCATATTTGTTGTTCCTAATTTGTATCTTTACCTTTTTCTTCTTCTTCCTCTTCTTAAAGGATACCTTTCAGCATTTCATATAATACTGGTTTGGCGGTGATGAACTCCTTTAGTTTTTCCTTATCTGTGAAGCTCTTTATCTGACCTTCAATTCTGAATGATAGCTTTGCTGGATAAAGTAATCTTGGTTGTAGGTTCTTGGTATTCAGCACTTTGAATATTTCTTGCCATTCCCTTCTGGCCTGCAAAGTTTCTGTTGAGAAATCAGCTGACAGTCGTATGGGTATTCCCTTGTAGGTAATTGAGCCTCTTTCTCTTGCTGCTTTTAAGATTTTCTCTTTGTCTTTTGCTCTTGGCATTTTAATTATGATGTGTCTTGGTGTGGTCCTCTTTGGATTCCTTTTGTTTGGGGTTCTCTGCGCTTCTTGAACCTGTAAGTCCATTTCTTTCTCCAGGTGGGGGAAGTTTTCTGCCATTATTTCTTGAAATAGGTTTTCAGTATCTTGCTGTCTCTCATCTTCTGGCACTCCGATAATTCTGATATTAGACCGCTTAAAGCTGTCCCAGAGGCTCCTTACACTATCTTCACACTTTCGGATTCTTTTTTCATTTTGCTTTTCCAATTGGGTGTTTTTTGTCGAATCTTTGTTTTGATTCTTGTGCTCCTCTGGTCTGCTATTGGGTATAATATTCTTTATTTCAGTCCGTGTATGCTTACTTTCTAATTTCTTTATCGTAGCATCGAGGGTCTCATTAGTTTTCGTGAGGCTCTGCACAAATTTATGGCAAGCCCTCAAAATTGCGATTCTTAGCTCCATATCTTCCATTTCTGTCATGTTTTTTTGTCTCCGCATCTTATATGCTTTCTTGGTGCCCCCCCTTGTGGTCTCTGTGCGCAGTCTTGTTCTAGCCAAGCCTTAATTGTTGTAGTTAACACTAGAGGGATTTGACCTCCAGGCCGACTGGCTGTAGGAATCAGCTGTGGGAAACGTCTGTCTTCTGGGGAGGCGTTATTCCAGCCTTTGCCTGAGGCGGTCGGCAAATGGTTGTGCGCAGGGCCTGGGCGGGGCGGGCTCAACAGGGCGGGGGGAGGGAGCAGCTATGGCCGCTCTCAGTCCGTCCCCAGGGGCTCTGCCTCTCGGTCCCAACAACCGCTGCAAACCTCGGAGGGGCCGTAGCCAGACAGTCCCGCTTCTCCCGTTTGAGTCTGGGTCCCTAGAGACTCGCCCGGATCTGTAGCCCAGAGTCTGAGACTCCCTCCTGATTGAAAACGACAACCGCGCCCTCAGCCGCCAGCCCGCTTTGTGCGCGCACCCTCACCACCGCACGGCCGTACCTTTAAATTTTCCACACTGCGCCTCCGCTGAGCGTCGGAATGCTGTTGTTTTTGCTTCTAGTTGAAGAGACTCTCCTCAGCCAGCCTTCCCGTGGTTCTGGTTGATGTCCGCTCCGACTTTTAGTTGTATTTTTGAAGTGGTTGTCCACGGCGGCAGTCTCCGGTGTTTACCTACGCCGCCATCTTTTGTCCATTCAGTATTATTTTATATTAGTTTCAGGTATACACAGTAGTGGTTAGACAATCATATACTGTACCCAGTGTTCCCCAGATATTTCCAGTACCCACCTGGCACCATACATAGTTATTGAAATATTTATTGACTATATTCCCTATGCTTACTTTACATCCCTGTAACTATTTTGTACTTCTATATTTTATTTTTATCTTTTAAAAAATATGTTCTTACTGATTTCAAAGAGAGGAAAGGAGAAGGAGAGAGAGAGAGAGAAACATCAATGATAAAAGAGAATTACCTTTTGCATACCTCCTGCATGTCCCCTACTGGGGGTCAAGCACACAACCCTGGCATGTGCCCTCACCGTGACCTCCTGGTTCATGGGTCAACGCTCAGTCACTGAACCACATCTACTGGGCTATTTTGTACTTCTTAATCTCTTTACCTCTTTCACTTCCTCCCCTCTTGCAACCCCCAGGCCACTTTTTGTGTCTATCAGTGTGTTTCAGTTTTGTTTATTTTCCACATGTGTGACCCCATGGTATTTGTCTTTCTCTGACTGGCTTATTTCACTTAGCATAATACTCTCTAGGTCTGTCCATGCTGTTGCAAAGGGTAAAATGTCATTCTTTTTTTATGGCCAAGTAATGTTCTTTTGTATGTACCAGTTAATATTCTGGATTTTTTTCAATAGATGGAGTTATATATGTTGATACATATGCAATTTGATATGTATGCTATTTTGTTGTATTGACAGCACGTTTCAAAACCTCATGTGTCAAATTTGCTGAAGGTGTTAACATCATAGATATTTTTATGCTTAAAAATGTCAAATTTCATGCCAAAAAAAGAGCATTTGTGGGAAGTTTTAATTCATTACTTTATTTTGAAGAAAAAGTTATTGTATACTTTGGGAAGCTTATGGTGAACATGCTGCATCTCAAGATACTTGTGAACGCTGGTTTAAACGCTTTAAAAATGATGATTTCGATGTGAAAGACAAAGAGCGTCCAGGTCAACTGCAAAAGTTTGAAGACCAACGATTTCAAGCATTATTGGATGAAGATGCGTGTCAAACTCAAAAACAACTTGCAGAAAGATTAAACATTGCTCAGCAAACAATTTCCGATCGTTTATAAGCAATGGGAAAGATTTTAAAGGAAGGAAAATGGGTGCCACATCAACTGAACAAAAGACAAATGGTAACCCAGAAAGTCATCAGTAAAATGTTGCTTCAACGGCACGAAACAAAATCTTTTTTGCATTGAATTGTGACTGGCGATGAAAAGTGGACTTATTTTGAGAATCACAAACGCACAAAATCATGGGTTGATCCAGGTCGACCAACAACATTGACTGCAAGGCCAAATCACTTCAGAAAGAAGACAATGCTCTGTGTTTGGTGGGATCTGGAAGGTGTGGTGTATTATGAGCTTCTAAAACCAGATGAAACCCTTAATACTGTTCGCTACCAACAACAAATAATCCATTTAAACCATGCTTTGATCGTGAAACAACCAGAATGTGCCAGAAGACATGGCAAAGTAATTTTGCTTCATGATGATGCACCATTATACACTTCAAAACCAGTTAAAGACATGTTAAAAGATCTTGCCTAGGAAGTATTAACCCACCCACCGTATTCCCCAGACCTTGCTCCTTCAGATGACCAGTTGTTCCAATCTGTGGCACACACACTTTCTGAGCAGCACTTCAAAACGTTTGAAGAAGTGGAAAATTGGTTCTCTGAATGGTTTGCCTCAAAACAAGAAAAGTTTTATTGGGATGGTATCCACAAATTACCTAAAGATGGGGGAAATGTGTAGTTAGCAATAGACATTACTTTGAATAAAGCACTTTTGATGTTTCTCTTGAACTTACCATGTTTTCTTTGATTACAAAATCTGCCATTATTTTTTTTTTTTTTTTTTTTTTTTTTTTTTTTTTTTTTTACTCATGTTCACCTTTTATTAACATTTTCCCCTATTTCTATTATTTCTATATGTGTATGTCTAAATGTACAAATACAAAAATATATACAGTGTTTTATGTGCACATTGTTGTTTCCAGAACCATATGAGGCGAAGTTATATCATGGTTCTTTTTTTTTTTTTTTTTTTTTTTTTTTTTTTTTTTTTTAATTAAATCTTTATTGTTCAGATTATTACATTTGTTCCTCTTTTTTCCCCCCATAACTCCCCTCCTTCCAGCTCCCACCCCACCCTCCACCCTCACTCCCCACCCACTGTGTTCATCCATAGGTGCATGATTTTTGTCCAGTCACTTCCCGCATCTCCCACACCCCTTTTTCCCCCAAGAATAGTCAGTCCATTCCCTTTCTATGTCCCTGATTCTATTATAATCACCAGTTCATTCTGTACATCAGGTTATTTATTCACTTGATTCTTAGATTCATTTGTTGATAGATGCATGTTTGTTGTTCATAATTTGTATCTTTACCTTTTTCTTCTTCTTCCTCTTCTTAAAGGATACCTTTCAGCATTTCATATAATACTGGTTTGGCGGTGATGAACTCCTTTAGCTTTTCCTTATCTGTGAAGCTCTTTATCTGACCTTCAATTCTGAATGATAGCTTTGCTGGATAAAGTAATCTTGGTTGTAGGTTCTTGGTATTCAGCACTTTGAAAATTTCTTGCCATTCCCTTCTGGCCTGCAAAGTTTCTGTTGAGAAATCAGCTGACAGTCGTATGGGTATTCCCTTGTAGGTAATTGAGCCTCTTTCTCTTGCTGCTTTTAAGATTTTCTCTTTGTCTTTTGCTCTTGGCATTTTAATGATGATGTGTCTTGGTGTGGTCCTCTTTGGATTCCTTTTGTTTGGGGTTCTCTGCGCTTCTTGGACCTGTAAGTCCATTTCTTTCACCAGGTGGGGGAAGTTTTCTGCCATTATTTCTTGAAATAGGTTTTCAATATCTTGCTGTCTCTCATCTTCTGGCACTCCAATGACTCTGATATTAGACCGCTTAAAGCTGTCCCAGAGGCTCCTTACACTATCTTCACACTTTCGGATTCTTTTTTCATTTTGCTTTTCCAATTGGGTGTTTTTTGTCGAATCTTTGGTTTGATTATTGTACTCCTCTGGTCTGCTATTGGGTATAATATTCTTTATTTCAGTCCGTGTATGCTTACTTTCTAATTTCTTTATCGTAGCATCGAGGGTCTCATTAGTTTTCGTGAGGTTCTGCACAAATTTATGGCAAGCCCTCAAAATTGCGATTCTTAGCTCCATATCCTCCATTTCTGTCATGTTTTTTTGTCTCCGCATCTTTTATGCTTTCTTGGTGCACCCCCTTGTGGTCTCTGTGCGCAGTCTTGTTCTAGCCAAGCCTTAATTGTTGTAGTTAACACTAGGGGGATTTGACCCTCAGGCCGGCTGGCTATAGTAATCAGTTGTGCGGAAAACTCTGTCTTCTGGGGAGGCGCTAATCCAGCCTTTGCCTGAGGCGATCAGCAAATGGCTGTGCGCAGGCTTTGGGCGGGGCGGGATCAACAGGGCGGGCGGAGGGAGCAGTTATGGCCACGCTCAGTCCCGTTCCCAGAGGCTCTGCTTCTCAGAACCCCGGCAGCCGCTGCAAACCTCGGAGAGAAAGCTGCCCTCAGGTTCCAACTGATGCCGGGTAATCCCGCTTCTCCCGTTTGAGTCTGGGTCCCTAGAGACTCGCCCGGATCTGGAGCCCAGAGTCTGAGACTCAGTCCCGACAGAAAACGACAACCGCGCCCTCAGCCACCAGCCCGCTTTCGCGCGCACCTCGGTACCTTTGTATTTTCCACACTGCGCCGCCTCTGAGCCTCGATTTGCTGTTCTCTTTCCTTCTAGTTGTAGAGTCTCTCTTCAGCCAGCCTTCCTGTGGTTCTGGGTGATGTCCGTTCAGTCTTTTAGTTGTATTTTTGAAATGGTTGTTTGCGGCAGCGGTCTCCGGTGTTTACCTACGCCGCCATCTTGGTCGACTCCCCTGCCATTATTAACCAGTACACCTGTCAGTTACATTAACCTAGTATGTACTACAACTTTTTTGTCCACTTGGATTGCTTCCATATATTGGCTATTGTAATTACACTGCAATGAACAAAGGGGTGCATATGGAAGATGCTTTTTAATTAAGGGTTTATGGTCTATTTGGGGAGATAATTATGATATAAGAGGATTGGGAGTCATAAAAAAGGCTTAATGAAGGAGGTGAGACTTGAAGCTGGATGTTTTAGAAATGTCCAAGGTTATATATTTTTTATCTTGGTTTTAAGTTTCATGAAGGTAGGCTTAATATATCAAGTGGCTACTTGCCCTCATATTAATTGCTTTAAATATTGAAGAGAAAATCATCTTTATCCTAAGCTGTCCTCTAGTCTGCCCTTGTTTAGAGCTTTTTCTAAAACTATTTGTGATTTGATGTTAGAGATGGTTATGTGAATAGTCCAGAGTGCTTGTTGATTGAAGAAGCTTCTGTTAGTTGAACACTCAGGCTTCATTAGTTATAAAATAGAAAATGTAAAATATCTTGTGATGTTTAGCATGCTTAACCTGAAATAGTTTTAATTCTCTGTGCTTTATTTTTTTGTAGAGCATGGGCCTGGAATTGATATATTTACACCTGGTAAACCTGGAGAATATGACTTGGAAGGTGGTATATGGGAAGATGAAGATGCTCGGAATTTTTATGAGAACCTCATTGATTTAAAAGCTTTTGTTCCAGCCATCTTGTTTAAAGATAATGAAAAAAGTTGTCAGAATAAAGAGTCCAACAAAGATGATTCTAAAGGTAAATTCTAGAGGACAAATTTTTACATTAAGTGCTATGAAAATTAGTTTCAAAATATTATTCGTAAAAAAATATTTTTTAGTTACTACTTTTAAAAAAATATATTTTTATTGATTCAGAGAGGAAGGAAGAGGGAGAGAGAGAAACATCAATGAGAGTCATTAATTGGCTGCCTGCTGGGGATCGAGCCCCCAACCTGTGCATGTGCCTTTGACCGAAATCAAACCTGGGATCCTTCAGTCTGCAGGCCAATGCTCTATCCACTGGAGCCAAACTGGCTAGGGCTAGTTACTAGTTTTATAATATGAACCTTGACTCATTAGATCAGGGGTCCTCAAACTACGGCCCGCAGGCCACATGCGGCCTGCCGAAAACATTTATCCGCCCCCCCCGGGTGTTTTTGCCACCGCTGCCTGTTGCTGAATTTGTTCATAGTTTTTTTTTAAACTATAGTCCGGCCCTCCAACTGTCTGAGGGACAGTGAACTGGCCCCCTGTTTAAAAAGTTTAAGGACCCCTGCATTAGATTAAAGGCATGACAGAATAATATGGAATGGAGTTTGATATAATTTCAACAATGTCAAAACAATTTAATGTGAAATAATTTGAATATCCTACCTAATAAAGAGGGATATGCTAATTGACCTTCATGCCATTGCAAAGATGGCGGCATCCACAGCCAATAAGGAGGGAATATGCTAATTGACTGCCATGCCCTCAAAGATGGTGGCGCCCAGTCTCCTCAGCCTCGCCACGTGCCTGTCTCTGGAGTCCCCCAGTCCCCTCAGGTCCCCAGCCGCCCAAGGCTGGCCCGAGGCGCAGGCAAGCCTCAGATGGCGGCTGCCCAGCTGCCCAGGGCCGCCTGAGGCTCAGGTAACCAGGGCCGGCCGAGGCTTGCACTGCCGGCAGTGGCAGCAGCAGAGGTGTGATGGAGACATTGCCTTCCCCTGATCGCTGGGTCGCCTCCTGCCTCTGAGGGCTCCCGGACTGTGAGAGGGGGCAGGCCAGGCTGAGGGACCCTCCCTCTAGTGCATCTATTTTCATGCACCGGGCCTCTAGTGTTTGTTTATAATAGTGAATTCATGTGAGTTCTTGATGAGATCTAAATTTCCCCCAGTTGGATGGTTAGGGACAGTGCTGGCTCTTTAGTGCTGTTTAAGTGGAATGCTCTTTCTAGGTAAGATATCCCTCTTTGTGAGGAAGAGCTACTTTAGAAAAATCACAAGTTTTGAGATCATCAGTATGGTGGAAGGTCTTGAATGCCAGAACCACCATGTTTTCTAATGGGAATTATGTGAAACCATAGAGATGAAGAAGAGATGGAAGGGTCTGGTGATGGATTTGGAGACAGAGCAGATAACTTTTTTAAAAGTAATTTTATATTCTGTTGTATTTATTAGGGAACCCATTTAAAAAATAATAGCTGATAATTTTGATGTAATAATCTCTTTGTGCCAAATACCATTTTAGCACTTTATAATATACATAAGAATTTATTTAATCCTCATAATAATCCTGAGGCAGCTATTATTGTTATCCCTATTTTTTAGGTAATGAAACTGTGGCACAAAGAGCTTACATAATTACTCAGGTTAAATAACTTAATACAGCTAGTAGATTTGAAATTTAAGCCCTGTCAGTGATTTGTGCTCTTTTTTCTTTCCTTTTTTAAAATATATTTTTATTAATTTCAGAGAAGAAGGGAGATGGAGAGAGAGATAGAAACATCAATGATGAAAGAGAGTCATTGATTGGCTGCCTCCTGCCCCCTGGATCGAGCCTGCAACCCGGGCTTGTGCCCTTGACCAGAATTGAACCTAGGACCCTTCAAGACTGCAGGCCAACGCTCTATCCATTGAGCCAAACCAGCTAGGGTGACTCGTGCTCTTTTTTAAAAAATGTATATCTTTTTATTGATTTCAGAGTGGAAGGGAGTGGGAGAGAGAGATAGAAACATCAGTGATGAGAGAGAATCATTGATCAGCTGCCTCCTGCATGCTCCCCATTGGGGATTTTACCCACAACCTGGGCATGTGCCCAGACCGGTAATCAAACCTTGACCTCCTGATTCATAGGTCGATGCTCAACCACTGAGCCACACCGGTTGGGCGACTTGTGCTCTTAATTGCTGCATTATACTGCTTTTCAAATTATCTTAAGATTAGCAGCTTTTGTGTTTTATACTAAAACTAGTAGCCTGGTGCACAAAAATTTGTGCACTAGGGGGTGAGGGTGAGCGGTGGGGCCAGACTCCTCAGCCCGACCTGCACCCTCTGTCATCTTCCGGGACCCTGGCCACTCCTGGCATAGGCACAGGCCTACAGGCTTGGGGCGGCCTGGCTCCCGAGGCCCCATTTTATCAAGAGAACAAAGGCGGGGTTAGTTACAGCCCTCACTGAACTCAGTACACTGCATCTGTGCGTACAACTGCCTCCTTCATGTGCCTGCTTCGCCCTACTGAATTACTAACATCTTGAGGACATAGCTCTGTCTTACCCTGCTTCAACTTCAGTGCCTGGCCTGGTGCCAGGGTCCTGAGAGGGTTTGCTGAGTGAGTGAATAATGAGTGAGTGAATGAGTGAATGAATGAGCGAGTAAGTGAATGAGCAAGCAGCGAGGGGGCGGGAACTTGGCAATTCGGCAGAGGTTCGGCCCCACTCCCCGGCTGCCTGAAGCCCACCCTGGGAAGTTCCCGCCCTGTTCCCAGCCACCCGGTGCTCCTCTCCTGGCTGCATAGTTCGTGCCCCACTCATGGCTGCCTGATGCAAACCCCGGGAAGTTCCCGCTCCGCTCCCAGAGGCCCCATGCCCCTCTCCCAGCTGCATAGTTCGCACAGGGCAAAGGCAGCCCGGGTTCTCTGCATTTGCCCTGCCACCTGGCTCTTGCCTGCTGCCTGGCTTTTGATCAACGTCATCGGCAGGCGGCTTCTTCCGTCCTTCCCCTTTCGCCTCCCATCATTGTGCCTACCTATGCAAATTAACCGCCATCTTTGTTGGCAGTTAATTTGCATATCGCCCTGATTAGCCAACGGGAAGCGTAGCAGAGATACGGTTAATTACCCTTTTTGTCTTTTATTAGATAGGATTAGGAAGTACTATACTTTGCTTTTTATGTATAACTATTATAATTCACTAGAGGCCTGGTGCACGAATTTGTGCATGGGTAAGGTTCGGCCGGCCCTGCCCCAATTGGGGTTGGGGGGCCAATCAGGGCTGGGGCCAGCAGAGGGGAGGGGATGGTGGGAGGTTGGCTGGCAGGCCCCGCCCCCCTGCAGTGTGTGTCATGGCGACTGGTCATTCCTGTTGTTCTAGTTGCTTAGGGTTTTATATATATAGACTAGAGGCCTGGTGCACAAAAATTTGTGCACTCGGCGGGGAGGGGAGGGTCCCTCAGCCCGGCCTGTGCCCCTCTCGCAGTCTGGGACCCCTCAGGGGATGACCACCTGCTGGCTTAGGCCCGCTCCCCGGGGGATTGGGCCTAAGATGGCAATCAGACATCCCTCTGGTAGCTTGGCAGCCCTCGGGGCATGTCCACTTGCCAGCAGGGAGCAGGCCTAAACTGCATTCGGACATCCTTAGCGCTTCTGAGGCGGCGGGAGAGGTTCCCACCACCACCGCTGTACTGGCAGCCATCAGCCTGGGTTGTGGCTGAGCAGAGCTCTCCATGTGAGAGCGTCCTGACCACCAGAGGGCAGCTCCTGCATTGAGCATCTGCCCCCTGGTGGTCAGGGTGTGTCATAGTGACCAGTCATTCCCAGTCCTTCTGCTGTTAGGGTCAGTTTGCATATTACCCTTTAACTATATAGGATAGAGGCCTGGTGCACAGGTGGGGGCCGGCTGGTTTGCCCTGAAGGGTGTCCCAGATCAGGGTGGGGGTCCCGCTTGGGTGCCTGGCCAGCCTGGATGAGGGGATGATGGCTGTTTGCAGCTGGTCACACCCCCTTCAGGTTGGGGGTCCCCACTGGGGTGCCTGGCCAGTCTGGGTGAGGGGCTGAGGACCATTTTCAGACTGGCGGGTGACTGAAGCTCCCAACCTCTCCTTTTTTTCTTTTTTTTTTTTTTATTCTGGGATTTATTTACCTTCCATGGCTGTCACTGGAACTGAGAGCCAGCTTTAGCTCTGAGGCTCGGCTCCAGCTCTGAGACCTCGGCTGCTGAAAGCAGGTATCTCGGTTTGTTTGGCTTCTATAATTGAAACACTGTTGCAGCTCCAGCTCTGAGGCCCGGCTGGCTGAAAGCAGGTTTCTGGGGTTTGTTTAGCTTCTATAATTGCAACATTGTTTCTTAGAGTGCATCTCAGAGGCCGGCAGTGGCAGGCGGGGAACCTTGGCTTTCTCCATCACTGGAGCAAGCAAGCCTCCTGTTCGCTTCAGCTGCCTGGCTGCCGGCCGCCATCTTGGTTGGCAGTTAATTTGCATATCACCCTGATTAGCCAATGGGAAGTGTGTCGGAGGTACGGTTAATTACCATGTTTCTCTATTATTAGATAGGATACATCCAAAACATTTCAACACTCCAGTACCCATTAAGCAGTTTCTTTCCATTCCTCTCTTCCTCTAACCCCTGACATCTACCAATTTGCCTTCTATGTCTATGAATTTATCTATTTTGAGTATTTTATATAATTTGGAATCACACAATGTGTGACCGCTTAGGTCTATTTTCATTTAACATCTTGTTTTGGGGGTATATCCACATTGTGCCTTTACAAGTACTCCATTTCTTTTTATGGCTGAATTATTTTCCATTGTGTGTGTATATACCACAGTTTATCCAATCTTTGTGTCATTTGATCTCTCAAGCCATTCAACAGTTTACTGCTTTCTTTTTGGACCATTTCTTTTCTATGGCTTCTGTGATACTAAATCCTCCTGATTTTTCTTTCTACTTAACTTGGGCTTCCACTTTCATGTATATATTAAATGTCAGTGTTTCTTAGGGTCCAGTGGAAGAAGAGGGAATAGTCAGTTTAATAATCAAGTCTACGAATTTAATCTCTTTTAAAAAATATATATTTTTATTGATTTCAGAGGGGAAAGGGAGAGGGGGAAAAAGAGACAGAAACATCAGTGATGAGAGAGAACCATTGATTGGCTGCCTCCTGCAAGCCCCACACTGGGAATTGAGCTCGCAATCTGGGCATGTGCCCTTGACCGGAATTGAACCTGTTACTCTTCAGCCTGCAGGCTGATGCTCTATCCTCTGAGCCAAATCGGCTAGGGCGAATTTAATCTCTTAAATGTACCTCAGATGTACTTTATTTTTACTAGTACTATTATAATCCAGGCTACGGTCATTTCTTATCCTCCTACCTGGCTGCCCTGTGTTTGCTCTTGCCCCCTCTATGCATTCTAAAACACGATTTTTACTCTTCTACCTGATATCTTTTAATGACTTCACATTTATTTGGAGTATAATGTAAACTTAACATTGTCTCGACCCTGCATAGTTTGGTTAGAGTCTTCCTCTTGCCCAGACAGTGTGGCACATTGGTTGAGCGTTGACCTGTGAACCAGGAGATTACAGTTTGATTCGGGGTCAGGGCATATCAAACTAATCCCCAGTAGAGGCTGTGCAGGAGGTAGCCAATCAGTGATTCTCTCTCACCATTGATGTTTTTATCTCTCTCTCTCCCTCTCCCTTCCTCTCTGAAATCAATAAAAACATATTTTTAAAAAGTCTTCCTCTCCAGTTGTATCTGTTAGCGCATTGCTCTTTTTTCTCCCTTTCAGTCTGTGCAATAGCCAGTCTTCTTGCCTCTTGGCCTTTATGCAATTGTTCTACTTTGTGCTTGCAATCCTCTCCTCACTATACCCCACTTGCCTCTCAAGTGCATATTGGTTTAATTTCCTCAGATAGACTGTGCATTTCTTGAGGACAAAGGTCAGATTTTAAGCTTTTTTTGAATGTTCAACAGTTTAGTATAGTTCTGAATACATAGTGGCTAATCAGTAAACGTTGGTTTTTGATAATCAGACATCAGGAAACACTAGAGAGGGAGTATATGCGCCATATGGGCAGTGGTTTTGTCTTGGTGCTAAGAACACTACTTAGTATGTAGTAGGATTTTAAAGGAAGAGTGAATGAGAATATATTAGTCTTTCTTCATTTAGAAGCAGCAAAACCAGTCTATACTAGAGTTTTGATTCTCTCATATATGGTATGGTATTAAGTATCAGTAAAACATTTCTGCTTTCAGTGCAGAAATTATGTGATTGGAAGACTGTAAGAGAAGATGAGGCTGAGAAATGTAACAGTTTCATTTATACTGTAACTTCATCACTCTTAAGCATAAATTCTTGAACTCAGCATTTTTTGTTTTTTACTTATGAAAATTTCAAACATAAAGTAAGTCTAATGTAGTAAATTGGTAATTACGTATTACCAAGCAGTAATTGTCAACATTATGCCAGTCTTGTTGATTAGGTTCAGTTCCTTTTTCTTTTTTATCCTTGCTATTCATTTAGTCTTTTAATAATTCCTGGCCACTTTTTGTTGCAATTTTTTTATTTCCCCTAACTCCTGACTTCTAAATTATAAGGATGTTTTCCTAATTGGTCTCTCTATATACTATTGTTTCCTATCTTTCAAATTTATCTCATATATTCTTGGTAAGTTAATTTTCATATTTAAATGTTATTCTCTTGACCCAGCAAAGGTTATACTGTGTAAAAGAAAAAGTCTGTACTCATCTTGGAGTTTGAGACCTTCCTTAACTTGAATCTACTTTATCTAATCAACTTTATATTCCCCTCATCTTTACCACAAATCCTCATACGTGTATGTCTCTATCCATTCATTTAGACGTTATGGTCTTGCTTCTTATTGAGCATATGTGTTTTATAAAATATGAATATATTAAATTTATACTTAAATGTTGCCAGGTATATGTGTAGATTCTAAGACAAATAATGGAAATTTTGTGAATTTTTATCTTTTTTTGAAGCAGGATTTCAATATGACTTTTAATTCAGAGACTGCGATTCTTTGTCTTTAAGCAGAGGCAAAAGAACCTAAAGATAACAAGGAGGTATCAAATCCTGATGATTTGGAACTTGAGTTGGAGAATCTAGAAATTAATGATGACACCTTGGAGTTAGAGGGTGCAGATGAAGCTGAAGATCTTACAAAGAAACTTCTTGATGAGCAAGGTAAGCACTATTTTGACAAAATTTTTAATTAGTTTTTCTATCCAAAGCTCTAGCCTAAGAATGTGGATCTTTACTCATTAATTCCTTGACTTGGGGTTGTGATTCTAGAGATACCCAAACTTTCTAGGGCCAAATCTCAAAAAATGCTTCATTTTTTTTCATTGGTAAGAAAAATGCTTTAGATTATCTATTTTCCAAATAACTAATAATTGCATGTTTTCCTTTTGTTTCCAAGCTATCATTATTTCAGAATTTGATTTAGAACAGAAACATTGTATGTCCCATATTATATGACTACAAGTTTTAATGATCATTTAAATTCTAACTATCCTAATAGAGATTTCTTATGCTTCTCTACTTCCTAGCATTATTCTGAATTTATTTTAATTCTATAATATAATTGTTACAATCTTAATATAAATTTATCTGAGAGTTATTCAAAATGGTTGAGAGATAGCCCTGGCCGGTGTGGCTCAGTTGGTTGGGTGTCATCTCGTGCACTGAAAGGTTGCTGGTTTGATTCCTAGCCAGGGCACCTAAATAATAAACAAACAAACAAATAAGTAAATAGTAAATCGTAAGTAAGTAAATAAGTGTAAGTAAATAAATGTAAGCAAATAAATAAATGAAATGGTTGAGAGATAAAAGACAACTAGTAGATCAGTTGATCTGTGATCATTTTATCTATTTACAAGTAGTTTTATAGTCAATAATAAAAAATATTGTTAGTTTTATTATTTAGGATTCTTTATTTAGAAGGATATCTTCTGTCAGTATTACTTTTCTCTCTATTGGCTCCATTGTTTCCTGCTGCAGATTTTCTTTCCTGGTGTCATGAAAAGAGGGTGGGCCTGGCTGGGGGCTGCCTCATGCTCAAATCATACCAGCTAGTGACATAAAGGGAAAGAGATTCTCTCTATTGTCTATATAAGTGTCATGGAAGGACTTAGCTGGTGACCCAGGGGAAATGGAGGTATGCTGTGATCTGGCAGCACCCTCCCCCATCAGAATCCCATGGACTTACTTCAAAAGGCAGCCATGAGAGTGCTGTTAATTGAAGACTTGCGGGAAGGGGTGCTTGTTAGATAAAAGTAACAGATTTACTATAAAACTACATGTAATTTATGATTAATATTTTGTGTCTAATGCAAAAGTATGTCACTTTATTGTTTATCTGAAAGACTGTAGTGACTTGGGGTTGTGATTCTAGAGATACCCAAACTTTCTAGGGCCAAATCTCAAAAAATGCTTCATTTTTTTTCATTGGTAAGAAAAGTGCTTTAGATGATCTATTTCCCAAATAACTAATAATTGCATGTTTTTATTCTTATATTGCTTCTGTATTTTTTAAACCTAGAACAAGAGGATGAAGAAACCAGCACTGGATCTCATCTGAAGCTGATAGTAGATGCTTTTCTCCAGCAATTGCCCAACTGTGTGAACCGAGAGCTGATAGACAAGGTTTGATTGTCTCAGTATAACTTTACTGAAGCACATACACCATGTAGAATAGCTCTAATTATTAATGTCTGCAGTTTTTTGATTATTTTAGCTGTAGAATGAACCATTTCTTCAAGTGGGATTTTATATTGGTATCCAAAATAAACACATAAATTTGGAGCCAATCTGTAGATGTTCAGTTTGGAAGTGGAACTGTCTCTAAAATCCTGTTGGCTTGACACTTCGTCACATGGGGACCCCACAGTTCGGAAAGTAGAACAGAAATTTTTAGAAGCTCTGTAGAGTACTGCTGTCTTCTTAGATACTTAATGGGGGTCTATAAGGTCAAAACTTTTCATACTAATATTAAGGTATTTTTTTTTCTTTTTCACTGTTTTTGATATTTACAAGAATGATTATGGATTAAGCCATTGACATTTTTACAAATCAAAATGAAGTGGTAGTAAGCTGTACTCGTAGCCCTTGTCTTTGCTGCCATGCATTTGAAATTTTAAAAAAATGCCACTTTCACTTAAGAGTCTCCTTGATGAATCCATACAAATTAGTGCTTTCATTTCATTTCAACTTTTGAGTACCTGCCCTTTTAATCTGACAAAATGGGACTTCTGCTTTCTTAAGAGTTGTCTGGGAAAAATGACTTGTGTTTGAGTTGCAAGCTGAACTAATTGTTTTTTCATAGAATACCATTTTTACTTGAAAAAACTAATGGCAAAACTGATTATTTTTTCCATCTTGGGTGTTTAGCCATTTTTCTTTTATTTTCTTGTTTTGTTTTTTTAAAGATTATCATGATAGGATTCTGTTTGTAATCACTATAACCATTAAAATTACCTTGTATTCCACTCCAAAAATTTCTGAAAGGATTGGAATAGATGTCAAAGTCACTCGTTGCCTGTAGTTAATGATATTTAGAATTAGATATGTTATTTGAAACAGACTAAAACAGAATGTGCTGAATTAGACAGGAGAAGGGATATGGATAGATCAGTAAAATTTTATTGATCCCAAGAAAATAATATAACTAAGTTATCTAATGATAGGTATGTAATGTAATCATCTAATTAAAAGTAGATTGCAGTTCATCAATTTATAAGCTTTTCTTAGTTTAATTTCCCAATCTATTTTGTTAAAATACTCAGAATGGCCCTAGTGGATAGATCCAGTTTGGCTCAGTAGATAGAGCAGGGGTCCTCAAACTATGGCCCGCGGGCCACATGCAAATACAAATATTGTATTTGTTCCCGTTTTGTTTTTTTACTTCAAAATAAGATACGTGCAGTGTGCATAGGAATTTGTTCATAGTTTTTTTTTTAAACTATAGTCCGGCCCTCCAACGGTCTGAGGGACAGTGAACTGGCCCCTGTTTAAAAAGTTTGAGGACCCCTGGGATAGAGCGTCAGCCTGAGGACTGAAGGGTACAAGTTCGATTCCAGTCAGGGGCACGTACCTGGGTTGTAGGTCCTTCTCGGCCGGTGCCCTGGTTGGGGTGCATGCAGGAGGCAACCAGTCAATGTGTTTCTATCACATTGATATTTCTCTCTGTCTTTCTCTCTCCCACTCTCTCTAAAAATCAATGGGAAAATATCCTTGGGTGAGGATAAAAAAAAAAACACAACAACTCAGAATAGCCGACAATTTTCTAACATGAACAAGATGAACCTTACACTTCAAGGAAAACAACTAAAAGTATTTATTGCCAACGAACACATTTGAGTTGTCAACAAAAATTAGAATTTTGGAAAACTTATGTCTACTACCATAAACTTGACAGCTTCCCAGTTTTTTTTGGAGGAGACTTTATCCATGAGATTTTTCTGATGGGAATGGTGGTGATATTAAATAATATAATTTAAAAATAATATGTATGCGTTTGGAAGATCAGCATAACTCAGTGAACCATTCTTCTGAGTGATCAGTGCACAATGCTAACAAAGTTTTGCTTGGTTGTTAAAGATCCACTCAAAGTGCAAAGTAGATTTTAATCCTACAGCATGGAAATTTGATAAGATTTCAGATTCCACATTTCTCCTAACCCTTAAGAAACTACCACTTATCAAAGAATATTTAGAAATCCTGAAAAGGATATTAAAATTCACCTCTTTTCCCAGCTATATATGTAAAGTTGAATTTTCTTAATATAGTTCAGCTAGCCCTAACCGGTTTGGCTCAGTGGATAGAGCGTCGGCCTGCGGATTGAAGGGTCCCAGGTTTGATTCCGGTCAAGGGCATGTACCTTGGTTGCGGGCACATCCCCAGTGGGAGGTGTGTAGGAGGCAGTTGATCGATGTTTCTCTCTCTTCGATGTTTCTAACTCTCTATTCCTCTCCCTTCCTCTCTGTAAAAAAATCAGTAAAATATATTTTTAAAAAAATATAGTTCAGCTAAACACATCACAACAGATTTGCATGCATAATACCTTCTAAAAGAGTGCCACTCGTCTGTCCCTAAATTTTTATTTTATTTTAATTGTTTTTAAATATGTCTTTTATTGACTTGAGAGACAGAGGAAGGGAGAGGGAGAGAGAAAAACATTGATGTGGGAGAGAAACATTGATCTGGTGCCTCCCTAACAAACCCTGACCAGGAATCGAGCCCACCATCTGGGCATGTGCTTTGATAGGGAATTGAACTGAAGACCTTTTGGTACACAGGATGGTGCCCAACCAACAACTGAGCCACACTGGGCAGGGCAACATTTTTTTTTTTAAATATAGTTATTTCAAAAACTGTTAACAACTAATAGGTTTATTAGTATTTTTAAATGAATTGGTAAGTTTAAAGTTTCTCAGTTTTAATTTGTAACAGTAAATGCCAATAAATATAAGCCACATAAATGAAGTGCTTTCAGGTCTTGAATAATTTTTTGTTGCTGTTGTTAATCCTTACCCGAGGATATTTTTTCCATTGATTTTTAGAGGGAGTAGGGTTGGGGGTGTGGGGGAGAGAGAGAGAGAAGCATAGATTTTAGACACATTGATTAGTTGTCTCCCACACACACCCCTACTAGGGCCGGGGATTGAACCTGCAACCCATGTATGTACCCTTGACCAGGAGGAATTGAACTCGTGACCCTTTGGTGCGAGGGCTGACATTCTAACCACTTAGAAACACTGGCCAGCGTGGGCTTTTAATAAATTTTAACATAAAAGGCCCTTGAGACCTAGAGCTTGAAAATTGTTGCTTTAGGCCATGTTTTTGTCAAAGTGTAATGTAATCTTTTACGACCCCCCCCCCCCCCCCCCCCCCCCACACACACACACATAGTGCTTTGAAGGTCCCCTGTAGAGAACTACAGAAGTTAGGTTATTTTTTTACTTTTGGTTTCTGTACCTCTTCTTCATATAATTTAGATGTGTTTCAATAACTATTGATATAATTAAACAGGCTTTAAACTCTAAATTGCCTTACTTTTTGCAATGATTAGATCAGTGTTTTCAAAACTTAGTAATTACAGATATATTTCAGTTTTAGGTAGTCTAGCCCAGCTGGATGGCTCAGATGATTTATACCACTAAGGTTGCGGGTTTAATCCCTAGTCAGGGTGCATATGGGAGGCAACCAATCAGTGTTTCTCTTGTATATCGATATTTCTCTTTCACCCTATATCTGTCTCTAAACAATCAATAAAAATATCCTCAGGTGAGGATTAAAAAGAAAGAAGCCTTTTTTCTTTTCTTTTATAGAGTATATCAGAAACCACCTCTTAAATAATTGCTTATTTTTCTAAGTTTGTAATATGACTAAATCTTTCCCATGCTAAATTTTAATTTATTTATTGCATATAAACAGAGGATGAAAGAGAAATACCTTGACACTCCTGCTCCACCTCCCAAACTCTATTTTGAGTACTATAATGAAAGCTGAAGGTGGGAAAGATCTCATCAGTTTTCTGTGTTAGCAATATTGTTATGAATCTTCATTGGAAAGTATCCTTTAGTGCCCAGCTCAATATTAAGTGCTGTGGCCAATAATAGCCATATATTAAATTCTAAGTTAGCTTTCTGACTGTCAGATGAAAAACGGGGCCACTCTTCGCTGTTGGATTGGACCCTGGTGGATTCTACTGACAGTTAGCTTTCTCATGACAGGAATTTCTTCCACATATTGGTGTCAAAGGTCCAAATGGCTTAAGAGGGAAAAGTATTTGGGAAATAGGTAGAAAAATCTAAGAATTTTTTGAACTCAATAATTAAGGTAAACTATATAACCTAAAATGAAGATTTCTTTTAGGTCATTTGGTAATGCTTATTTCTGCATGCATTTGATGATCAGAAGAATTGATTTTTACTTCATAAAATAAAAAAAAATGGTGTTGAACTTTCATTTACCTAAAACATTTTTTTCTTCTTTTTTTAAATTTTTTTAAATTAAATCTTTATTGTTCAGATTATTACAGTTGTTCCTCTTTTTTTCCTCCATAGCTCCCCTCCACCCGGTTCCCATCCCACCCTCTGCCCTTACCTCCCTCCCCCACTGTCCTCATCCATAGGTGTACGATTTTGGTTCAGTCTCTTCCTCCACCCCCCCACACCCCTTCCCCCCCCACCCCCAGAGTAGTCAGTCCACTCCCTTTCTATGCCCCTGATTCTATTATATTTACCAGTTTATTCTGTTCATTAGATTATTTATTCAATTGATTTTTAGATTCATTTGTTGATAGATGTAACTTTGTTGTTCATAATTTGTATCTTTACCTTTTTCTTTCTTTTTTTTTTTTAAATATATTTTATTGATTTTTTGCAGAGAGGAAGGGAGAGGGATAGTTAGAAACATCGATGAGAGAGAAACACCGATCAGTTGCCTCCTGCACACTCCCTACTGGGTATGTGCCGCAACCAAGGTATATGCCCTTGACCAGAATTGAACCTGGGACCCTTGAGTCTGCAGGCCGACGCCCTATCCACTGAGCCAAACCAGTTAGGGCTATCTTTATCTTTTTCTTCTTCTTCCTCTTCTTAAAGGATACCTTTCAGCATTTCATATAATACTGGTTTGGTGGTGATGAACTCCTTTAGCTTTTTCTTATCTCTGAAGCTCTTTATCTGACCTTCAATTCTGAATGATAGCTTAGCTGGGTAGAGTAATCTTGGTTGTAGGTTCTTGCTATTCATCACTTTGAATATTTCTTGCCACTCCCTTCTGGCCTGCATAGTTTCTGTTGAGAAATCAGCTGACAGTCGTATGGGTACTCCCTTGTAGGTAACTGAGTTTTTTTCTCTTGCTGCTTTTAAGATTTTCTCTTTGTCTTTTGCTCTTGGCATTTTAATTATGATGTGTCTTGGTGTGGTCCTCTTTGGATTCCTTTTGTTTGGGGTTCTCTGCGCTTCCTGGACTTGTAAGTCTATTTCTTTCACCAGGTAAGGGAAGTTTTCTGTCATTATTTCTTCAAAAAGGTTTTCAATATCTTGCTCTTTCTCTTCTTCCGGCACCCCCATAATTCAGATGTTGGTACGCTTGAAGTTGTCCCAGAGGCTCCTTACACTATCTTCGTATTTTTGTTTTTTTTGTTTTTTGTTTTTTTTAAATATATTTTATTGATTTTTTTTTTACAGAGAGGAAGGGAGAGAGATAGAGAGTTAGAAACATCGATGAGAGAGAAACATCGATCAGCTGCCTCCTGCACATCTCCTACTGGGGATGTGCCCGCAACCCAGGTACATGCCCTTGACCGGAATCGAACCTGGGACCTTTCAGTCCGCAGACCGACGCTCTATCCACTGAGCCAAACCGGTTTCGGCTATCTTCGTATTTTTGGATTCTTTTTTCATTTTGCTTTTCCGGTTGGGTGTTTTTTGCTTCTTCATATTTCAAATCTTTGACTTGAGTCTTGCGATCCTCTAGTCTGCTGTTGGAACTTTGTATAATATTCTTTATTTCAGTCGGTGTATGCTTAATTTCTAGTTGGTCCTTTTTCATAACCTTGAGGGTCTCACTTGATTTCTTGAGGGTCTCACTAAATTTATTGGCAGTTTCACTAGACTTATGGAGGGTCTTACTAAATTTATCGGCGGTTTCTAGAAAATTCTTGAAAAACCTTATAAATGTGGTTTTGAACTCTATATCCAGTAGTTTGCTTTCCTCCATTTCTGTCATTTGTGACCTGTTTCTTTGTCTCCGCATTTTAGCTGCTTCCCTGTGTCGATAGAGTGGCTTTGTGTGCTAGGTGTCCTATAGGGCCCAGTAGCTCAGCCTCTCCAATTACCTGAGGGTGGACACTCTTGGTGCACCCCTTTGTGGGCTGTGTGCACGGTGTTGTAGTTAAGCCTTGATTGTAGTTGGTATCACTGGGAGGAATTCACCTCCAGGCCAATTGGCTGTGAGAATCAGCTGTGTCTGCAGTGGGAGAACTTCTGTGCTGGAGAAACCCTTATGGGGCAAGACTTGCTTCAGTGGGGCTTTGGTGCTCACTGAGTCTGCCCCCTAAGTGTGTCCTTTTTGGATCTGAGGAGTTGTAATCTGGATGGTCCCACTCTGACCACTGGGTATACTGGCACTTGGATCTCTAAGAAGGTGCTAATTTAGCCTCTGCGTGAGGCTACCCAGCAGGAGCTATGGAGAGATCTGCAGATTCCTCTTCTTTGTTTGGGATTTGGAGGTGCCCAGATGAGGCCCAGCTGTGAAGCAATGCAAGCTGCTGTAGGGCCTTGGGCCTTCTCTTGGAAGTTCTGGGTCTGTCTGGCCCAGCTGCAGTTTGTTAGGTAATTTTCAGATTGCAAAGGGCCAGGGCATTCATATGCAAAAGCCTCTGTGCACAGCTTGGGTGGGGTGGGGTCTCAGGGAATCAACAGGGCGGAGCAAACAGCTATGGCTGATCCTCAGCCCTGCCCTAAGAGGCTCCGGGTCTCAGTGTCCCGTGGTAATCACTGCAAGCACGTCTGAGAGAAAGCTGCCCTCGAGTTCCGCCCATGCCAGACAGTCCAGTTTCTCCCCGTGTGAGTCTGGGTCCCCAGAGACTAGCCTGGAACTGGAGTTCAGAGCGGAAGCATTTGTCTCCCTCAAGACAACCACGTCCTCAGTTGCCAGCCCTTTCCACGCTAGCCTCCGTACCTCTGCACTTTACTTCCTCACCTCCTGTGAGTCTCAGTGTGCTTTTCTCTTTCCTTCTAGTTGTAGAATTTCCACTTGCCAGCCTTCCTGTGGTTCCGGATGATGTCCGTTTTATCTTTCAGTTGTATTTTTGAAGTGGTTGTGTGAGACAGCAATTTCCGGTGTTTACCTATGCCGCCATCTTGGTTTCTCTCTACCTAAAACATTTTGAAACAAGTTTTTGAAAAACTTTTTACTGCGTTGTCAAGCAGCAGTTGTAACCAAGGCAGATAGATAGCACCAGTATAGGCATCTCTTGCTTTCATTTCTCCCAATAGGGCAGAACCAGTTAAATCTAAGATTTAATATACATGTGAAGCTTTTTTTTTTTCTTTTTAAATTTCTTCAGATTTATTCTGGCAGTTTTCTCCTGTAGCCTTTTACCCAACACATTTATTTATTTATTTATTTATTTATTTATTTATTTATTTATTTATTTTATTTTGTTTTAACGCTTAAAGTATTACAAAGAGTATTACATATCCCAACACATTTATTGAACACCTGTTGTATGTACCAGGCATTGATACGCTTTACGAATTTTTAATCTATGGAAAGTTTTGAACATTATAGTGGTTTTCTGTTTTTCGTTTGTTTGTTTTTCATCTAACTGGCCTTTGATTATTATGGCAGGAAAAGTGTTTATTGACTTCTATTTTTATAAAATTTACTTATATTATGCAGAGTATATATATATTTAACAGATAATATCTAAAATAGTTATTGAAGTACTTTTTTATTTTTTGTGTTTCCTAATTATGTTGAAACCTAGGCCATTATTAGACATTATCATTTTTTTTAAAATATACTTTTTAAAGATGTTGATATGCAAGTTGTTTTTATTTTTTCTTCTGGTGTGTGTGTGTGTGTGTGTGTGTGTGAAGTTTTTCCAGTTTTCTTATCTGAGTACATGATCTTTGGGATTTTTATTAGTAGATCCAGAATTTTTAATTTGAGTGAATTGCTTGAATTTTCAGTTTTTCTTTGTTATTCTCATTAGCTATAATCTTTAATGTTATAAAATGTAAATTTCAATGACATTTATTACATTTCCTTTACAAGCAGAAGAAAAAATTAAATAGATTTTGCTCTCGACTAATATTGATCTAAAGTTTTAGTCTTGGTGGATATTTTCAATGTGAGCTGATTTCCTAAGTTAAACCTTATCAACCTCAGTTGTGCTATTTATTTCATCAGAAGTTTTAACCAAATGGGAGGTGTTTTATTATATTATCATCTACAGTAAAGGGTAGAAAGCCAATTCAGGAAAATCTGAGAATCTTTTATTTGTATCTGATCTTCAAATCTACCTAAAGATTGGTATGGATAATAAAATAATCATGTGAGCCTATGGAAGGAAAATATTTGAGAAACCCAAAAGAATATTTGATCATAGTATATTCCTTTTTAAAGTATAACAAATTTGTTATTTTCTTAAACCAACTATACTGAATATTTTTTAAAAAATTAAAAAATATACATGCCTACATTTAAAAAATACCAGTTACTTCATGTTGTTGTTTTCCAGTGATTTCCCAGAACATATACCTCTCTTAGACTTTCTTTATTTTTAATATTAAATTTATCTTTATTTTTGGAAGTATTACAGATAATCCCTTTTCTCCCCCATTGACCTTTTCTAGCCCATCCCCTCCCCCTGCCCCAGGCCTTCACCACACTATTGTCTGTGTCCATGGGTTATGCATATATGTGTATACGTTTTTGATTGATCTCTCCTTTCCGTCCGCCCCATCCTCCCTCCCCCTCCGCCTTCCCCCAGATTCTTCAGTCTGTTCCATGCTTCTGTCTCTGGATTTATTTTGTTCTTTTACAGAAATATTAGATGTTAGACATGTTGATGAAATATTGAACATATTTTTGTTATTAAAATATAGAACAGTGGAGTACTATACTAAATAACAGTTGTGTGTACTTATTACAGTCCTATGATATGGTTTGTTTAATTAAGTTACTAAATCTGATTGCTGACCCTGAACCTTTCAGTCATTGTTGAGGCACTTACTCTTACATGTTCCTTGGAATAATCTATGCCTAGCTCTCTTACCTACTTTATCTTTATTCCTTTTTGATTATCTGGTTTAGTATTAGTAATTTATTTGGCTCCTGGTAACTGTCCTTGCAGAAAACTTTTCTGATATCAACATTGATTTATTTAACTTTAATGAGGTTAAAGCATTGATTGTGCATTTAATGTAATTATTTGCCAAACATTGCATGATCATCAATCTACCCACTCGAAGTTCTTTTTCTAACACTAGGTTGCAATTTAAAAGTTTATGAAACATATATTTTGAGATACATAAGGACAGAGGAGTTTAAGCTCAGTGATCTTTTAGTTTGGGATATGCTTACAATACTAGTCTTTTAAAATCATTTGAAACGTTTAGGAACAAGTGGAAATCCATTGTAGCACCAGGATTTCTGTTTTTAGTAGCTAAATAAAGATTTTTTTTTTTTTTTTTTAAGAAAAAGTTTGCTTTTTCTCCTATAGGCAGCAATGGATTTTTGCATGAACATGAACACGAAAGCAAATAGGAAGAAGTTGGTACGGGCACTCTTTATAGTTCCCAGACAAAGGTAGGTATTTTTTTAAAATAAAGAGTAATTTTTTAGTGTTTTTACTTGCAGTGATGATTGTAAGATCAAAGTTTTTATTTAGTTACTTATTTAAAAATATTCCTTGTCAACAGACACTATTAGCGTATTTTCTATAACTTGTTTCTCATTGATTTTTGTTTTTTGTCATTAGCTCTAAGTGGAAGTATTTCTTCTGATGCTTTCCTGTTATTTTAAGAGAAAATATAACCTATTTTAAGAGAAATGATCATCTTTGCTAGAAGCAGTTGGTTTACATTTTTGCTTCTGAGGAGAAAAAAATAATAAATGGTATATAAGTTTATTGGAGAGTTTTATTTTGTGTAAAGATCACACTATTGAATGTGTTCAGTTCTTGCTGTTGTATTTAAATGAAAATTTTCAAGTTATTTTGTAATTATGATATTGGAAGTCACATTAGCATGTGTTGCTGAGAATTCAAGTAGTATGTTCAGTTGTGTGCATTATGTGTTTCGAGAATTCTAATGCTCTAAATTACACTAAATTAAATGCCTTACTTCATCTGCAAATTTCAGGACCACTTATAGATTTTTCACCGTAGGAACCTGGAGAAGATTTATTTCTGTTTGTTCAACAATAAGTAATTAAAGAATTTTGTTAACTATTATGATTACTATATGTAACATAGCCAACATAGATTCAAAAGATAAGAATTCTAAGGGATTTTACTAAAGGTTTTTTAAGCAAGATTTTAATTTGGTTCATTCATTAATAGGGGCCCATTATCTTTTAATGGTAAGATTTCTCAGTGAAACCAAATCACTGCTTTTCTTTTTTCTTTTGTATTGGTTTTTATCTCTTCTCAGCATCATTAATATAAGCATTAGGTTTTTTATTTTAGTGGGGAAAGGGAAATGGAATGTGCTAATATGAGTAGATAACAGTTATCTAGTTGAGAAAGTAAAAAAGATGAATGTTTTTATTACATAAAATTATATATTATATTTCATCAAATGCAAGATGCTATTAGTTATGTAGTGTACCATTATTTTATGTGCAACCAAGAGAGAAAAATATTGCCATTTTGAAGGCTTTGATTAAGAAGCATATTTCACTTTCTTACACATAAAAGTAGGTTTATAGTTATGAGTACACGAAACACCTAGTTTATTCTTGTGTTATTATTTATTATTATATTATTTTCCATATGAACAACTGTAAACCTTTTGCCCCACCCTGTATTTGTAAATGGGAAAAAGTGCACTTTGAATTGAGGAAATATTTTTTTCCTCATTATCTTGGACCAAATTTTTTCAAATAATGCTTTTTTTTTATCTTCATATTTTTCTGTTCAACTGTTTTTTTAAAAATATATATTTTATTGATTTTTTACAGAGAGGAAGGGAGAGGGATAGAGAGTTGGAAACATCCATGAGAGAGAAACATCGATCAGCTGCCTCCTGCACACCCCCTACTGGGGATGTGCCCACAACCAAGGTACATGCCCTTGACCGGAACCGAACCTGGGACTCTTCAGTCCACAGGCTGACGCTCTAGCCACTGAGCCAAACTAGTCAGGGCTCAACTGTTTTATGTGAATGCAGAAACATGTATAACAATCGCCTGGAATTATTTAACAGAATAAACCAAAGTTAGCAAAAATAAAAGGCTTTGTTAACAAAAGAAATCATGCAATAATATAAGTAGTTAACTTACAAAAGAGCATCTTGCTTCTTTGTATCCCCATTTCATTCTTCTCCACCATTGCCTGCTTCCGTCTCCAAAAGAAAAAGTTCTCAAAAACTATGTACTACTGTTTGGTTCTTATGCCAGTTATTTCTTTATAGCTGAATTTATCTGCTTTTGGCTTAGCAGATTTCTGCAAATTAGAAGTAATTGGAATCTGCTAGAAAACAGAGACTTGAAAGTAGTAGGAAGTGACAATTTATAGTTTGAGAGGAAAAAAAAATAAAGATACAAGTACTTAAAATGGATGTATAACATTCTGGAGCCATGAGTAAGAAACCACATAGTCTTACATATCTGCAATGTATACATATAATAATTTAGATTTTTGGTGTGTTGTTTTAAATCAGGGGTCCTCAAACTTTTTAAACAGGGGGCCAGTTCACTGTCCCTCAGATCATTGGAGGGCCGGACTATAGTTTTAAAAAAAACTATGAACAAATTCCTATGCACACTGCACATATCTTATTTTGAAGTAAAAAAACAAAACAGGAACAAATACAATATTTGTATTTGCATGTGGCCTGCGGGCCGTAGTTTGAGGACCCCTGTTTTAAATCCTCACCCGAGAACTTTTTATTTATTGATTGATTTTAGAGAGAGAGGAAGGAGAGAGAAAAACATCAATCATTGATCAGTTGCCTCCCGTATGTGCCCCAACCAGGAATCGAACCCATAACCTTTTTGGTGTACTGGACGATGCTCCAACAGAGCAACCCAGCCAGGGCTAATTTAGGTTTCTTATAAATCAGCCTAAGTGATCAGGAAAGATTAAGTTGTGTTCTAAAATTTTTTAAAAATATTTTTAAAATTGGTTTTTAGAGAGGAAGGGAGAAGGGTAGAGAAGTAGAAACATCGATGAGACAGGAATATCATCTATCGATCTGCTGCCTCCTGCATGTCCCACTCTGAGGTTCGAGCCTGCAATCCTTGGCATGAGCCCTAACCTGGACTCAAACCTGTGACCTCTTGGTTCCTGGGTTGACACTCAGCTGCTGAGCCACACCAGCAGGGTTGTGTTCTAAAATTTTTTCACTCATTGACTAATTCAATAAGACAGTGATTTTCAACTTGTGTGTTGCAAGAATTATTACAACAAAACATGCAATACTTGACTAGTCAGGGACACTGACCTCTTTTCCCTTAGATTGTCAAATGACAACAGCCAACACAACAATAGCTGTCTGGTGAGAATGAATCAAAATTTTACCTTTTTTTTTTTTTTTTTTTTTACCAGATTGGCAAAAAAAATATGTTTTGGTGTGCCGCAAAATTTTAGTAATTAGTTTATGTGCACCATGAGATGAAAAAGGTTGAAAAATCGCTGCATTAAGGGTTTGCTGTATACTGTGATTAGTGCTTTAGATATAGTGGTGAACAAGAGAGGTTTGACTCTTGTATTCATGCAGACTATAGTTTGGATAGAAAGATAAAGAAGCCCAAGTGTAATTACCAAGAAAAATCACAGTGTGCTTTCAAGTATATAGCAAGTGGAACTGATTGATTTATTCCTGGGTGAGAGAAAGCTGCCTGGAACAAGGGCATTTATTTTTTTAATATTTTTAGAATGTATTTTTACTGATTTCAGAGAGGAAGGAAGAGAGGGAGAGAGAGACATAGAAACATCAGTGATGAGAGAGAATCATTGATAGGCTGCCTCCTGCATGCCCTGCCTTGGGGATTGAGCCCACAACTTGGGCATGTGCCCTGACCGGAATCAAATTGTGACCTCCTGGTTCACAGGTTGATGCTCAACCACTGAGCCACGCCTGCTGGGCCTTAACAAGGGCATTTAATCTGAGTTCTGAGAAAGGAATTATCTAGACTAGGGGCAGGTGAAGAAAGGGAATGTTGAAAGAGAATTTCTGATAGAGGCAACAGTATGTGCAAGTGCCAGAGACTTGGTATCAAACTACTGCAAAACTTCTTTCTTGGTTTCTCTGGACATTGACATCTAGAATAAGCTGCAGGAAATAGGCCCTGTTTATTTATTTTATTTTATTTTTTGCCCTGTTTACTTCTTTATCTCCAGCGTTTAGCACATTGCCTGACAGCTAGATGATGATATTTAATGCCCCATTTCAGCTTCTTCAGTCTTAATTCTAGCCACTCTTGCTCTTGCAAAATCCTGATCTGTAATGATTTCTTGACTACCCTTTGCTCTCTCTACTTCCACGAATCTGTTTTCTATTCTGTTTGTGGGATATCCTTTTTTATTATTCTGAAAATCTCTGGCTCAGCCTTTAAGTCTTATTTAGCATCAGAGCTAAATATAGGCAGTCCTTGGGTTACATCGACATACATCGTTTCGTGGTTACGTTGCCACCACCCATTTACAGTATTGATAAAAAAAAGTTCTGTCATTTTGATGTATGTACATATGTGCTTTATGTTTTTATTATTTATTTACCACAAATAAAGGTCAGGAATTGTTATCTTTCTTTTAATTTTTTTTTACTGTTTCACTTCATTACTGCTGTGTATGTGCTCCCTGTGAGTGACGTAGGTGCTTATGTAGGTGGGTTCCGACTTACAGCAAAAATCGCCTTACGTAGTAGGAATGGATCTCCGACGCAACCCGAGGACCTACTGTAATACTCATCTTTGCTGAATAATTGTCTTTATATCTTTTATGTAGATATAGGTGCTCTTTTATAGCACTTTCAACCTGTCTTCATATGAAGAAATACCACAATGTTGGTTTGCGCCTATCTCCCTACCAAACTGTAAAAACTATAAGCTCTTTAAAAGAGAAAACCAGACCTTTTCATTTTGTACATCCCCAACACCAAGTGTAGTGTTTGGTACCAAGTTAAGTGTTTGAAAATATTTGATGAGTTTATGTTAGTCATATGCAAATTAAAAAATTAATTTGGAAAAATAAGTAATACACCCACAGGGCTCAAAACCTAGAAGTATAAAATATTACATGCTGAAAAGTGTTCTTTCTGTCCTTGTCTCCCCATCTACCCAATTTCTACTCCTCCCAATAGGAAACCACTGTCTTGATTCTTTTGTATCCTTCCAAAGTTTCTTTTGTGTCTAGGACAAGAAAATGCAATTATAGATTTTTATATTTCCTGATTTTTACACAGGGGCAACTTATTGTACCTATTAGTCTGAACTTTATTGTTTCCACTTAACAATATAGCTTGGAAATCTTTTCAGATCAATACATAATTTCCCTTGTTCTTTTAAAGATACATTGTTTCTTTTTATGTATGTGCTATATTTAACTATTTTGGACATTCCAATCTTTACCATTACAATGTTGTCTTTGTACTTACCCTTTTTTTTTCTCTTCTTGATTTTATGTTAGTTAGTAGCTTATTCATTTTAGATTTTTGTTAACCAAAAGAAAGAAAGAAAAACAGTTTCTGGACGGCCCCGGTGTGGTAGGGACAACCCCGGTGAGGTTGAAACGGCCCCCGTGAGGTAGGGACGACCCCGGTGAGGTTGAAATGGCCCCCGTGAGGTAGGGACGGCCCCGGTGAGTTTGAAACGGCCCTGGTGAGGCTCAGACGGCCCTGGTGAGGTTGAGATTACTCCAGTGAGGTTGGGACAAATAAAGGGGACCAGTATGGACTGATGAACAGGGGTAGATACAGAAGCAGAGCAACATTGAACAGAATGTTAAACTACAGTGGGAAGCCTGGGGAGGGTTGGGGGGGGGGATTAAGAGTCCAACTGAAGGACTTATATGCATGCATATAAGATTAACCAATGGACACAAGACACGGGGCGGGGGGTGGGGCGGGGGGTAGGGGCCGGGGGAATGTCAAGGGAGGGAAAAAAGGAGTCATATGTAATACTTTAAGAAATAAAAATTATTAAAATATTAAAAAAAAAACAACAAAAAAAACAGTTTCTGGGTTTATTGTTTATGTATTTACTATTTTACTGTTTTCTTACTTATTATTTTTGGCTTTGTCTTGGTTAATTTCTTCTTTTTTTAGCTTCTTTCATTTATTTTATTCCTTTTTTGATATTCAATATATTGTCCTCTGAGCATGGTTTTAGCTGTATCTCTTAGTTTTGACATGGGGTGATTTCTGTGTTTATGTTTTCTAGAAATTCTCCAATTTTAGTTTCTTTATTTTAAAATTATTATTTACCTATTTATTTTGGTTACCTAATGAGATGTTGGAGAGAGAATTGAAATTTCCAGATAGTGGGACTTTTTGTTTTGTTTTCTGACTTGGTTAATAGTTTACATACTTTTTGCACTTCAATTAGAGAATACTAATACTCTAATTAGTACTATTCCTTAATTATTTTTTTTAAATTAAATCTTTATTGTTCAGATTATTACAGTTGTTCCTATTTTTTCCCCTCATACTTCCCCTACACCCGGTTCCCAACCAACCCTCCGCCCTCACCCCCCCTCCCACTGTCCTCATCCATAGGTGCACGATTATTGTCCAGTCTCCTCCTGCATCCCCTACACCCCTTTCCCACCCAAGAATAGTCAGTCCACTCCCTTTCTATGCCCCTGATTCTATTATAATCACCAGTTTATTCTGTTCATCAGATGATTTATTCACTTGATTTTTAGATTCACTTGTTGATAGATGTGTATTTGTTGTTCATAATTTGTATCTTTACCTTTTTATTCTTCTTCCTCCTCTTATAGGATACCTTTCAGCATTTCATATAATACTGGTTTGGTGGTGATGAACTCCTTTAGCTTTTTCTTATCTCTGAAGCTCTTTATCTGACCTTCAATTCTGAATGATAGCTTTGCTGGATAAAGTAATCTTGGTTGTAGGTTCTTGCTATTCATCACTTTGAATATTTCTTGCCACTCCCTTCTGGCCTGCAAAGTTTCTGTTGAGAATTCAGCTGACAGTCGTATGGGTACTCCCTTGTAGGTAACTGAGTTTTTTTCTCTTGCTGCTTTTAAGATTCTCTCTTTGTCTTTTGCTCTTGGCATTTTAATGATGATGTGTCTTGGTGTGGTCCTCTTTGGATTCCTTTTGTTTGGGGTTCTCTGCGCTTCCTGGACTTGTAAGTCTATTTCTTTCACCAGGTGGGGGATGTTTTCTGTCATTATTTCTTCAAATAGGTTTTCATTATCTTGCTCTCTCTCTTCTTCTGGCACCCCTATAATTCGGATGTTGGTGTGCTTGAAGCTGTCCCAGAGGCTCCTTACACTATCTTCGTATTTTTGGATTCTTTTTTCATTTTGCTTTTCCAGTTGGGTGTTTTTTGCTTCTTCGTATTTCAAATCTTTGACTTGAGTCTTGCGATCCTCTAGTCTGCTATTGGAACTCTGCATAATATCCTTTATTTCAGTCAGTGTATTCTTAATTTCCAGTTGGTCCTTTTTCATAACCTTGAGGGTCTCACTAAATTTCTTGAGGGTCTCACTACATTTATCGGCGGTTTCTAGAAAGTTCTTGAAAAACCTTAAAAGTGTGGTTTTGAACTCTATATCCAGTAGTTTGCTTTCCTCCATTTCTGTCATTTGTGTCCTGTTTCTTTGTCTCCGCATTTTTTATGCTTCCCTGTGTTGGTAGAGTGGCTTTGTGTGCTAGGTGTCCTATAGGGCCCAGTGGCTCAGCCTCCCCAATTACCTGAGGTGGACACTCTTGGTGCACCCCTTTGTGAGCTTTGTGCACAGTCTTGTTATAGTTAAGTCTTGATTGTTGTAGGTATCACTGAGAGGAATTGACCTCCAGGCCTATTGGCTGTGAGAATCAGCTGTGTCTACAGTGGGAGAACTTCTGTGCTGAAGACACCCTTATGGGGCAAGACTTGCTTCAGTGGGGCTTTGATGCTCACTGAGTCTGCCCCCTGAGTGTGACCCTTATGGATCTGAGGGGTTGTAATCTGGATGGTCCCACTCTGACCACTGGGTACACTGGCACTTGGATCTCTAAGAAGGTGCTAATTTAGCCTCTGCCTGAGGCTACCCAGCAGGAGCTACGAAGAGATCTGCAGATTCCCCTTCCTTGTTTGGGGTTTGGAGGTGCCCAAATGAGGCCCAGCTGTGAAGCAATGCAAGCTGCTGTAGGGCCTTGGGCCTTCTCTTGGAAGTTCTGGGTCTGTCTGGCCCAGCTGCAGTTTGTTAGGTAATTTTCAGATTGCAAAGGGCCAGGGCATTCATATGCAAAAGCCTCTGCTGCAGCTTGGGTGGGGCGGGGTCTCAGGGGAACAACAGGGCGGAACAAGCAGGTAAGGCTGATCCTCAGCCCTGCCCTAAGGGGCCCCGGTCTCAGTGTCCTGGTAATTGCTGCAAGCCCCTTTGAGAGAAAGCTGCCCTCTAGTTCCGAGTTCTGCCCGCTGCCAGACAGTCCAGTTTCTCCCCGTATGAGTCTAGGTCCCCAGAGACTCACCCTGAACTGGAGTTCAGAGCAGTCGGGAGCTTGTGTCTCCCTCCCGATTGAAAAAGACAGCCGCGTCCTCAGTCGCCAGCCCTTGCCGAGTGTGCTCGAGCCTCCGTACCTCTGCCCTCCACCTCCGCAGCTCCTCTGAGTTTTAGTTGTATTTTTGAATTTGTTGTGGGTGGCAGCAATTTCCGGTGTTTACCTATGCCACCATCTTGGTTTCTCTTCTTTAATAATTTTTACTTTTTTTTGAAATTTTTTGAAATTTCTTTGTGGCCTATTAAAGTGTCAATTGTTATCAATACTCTTTGAGCACATTTTTAAAAGGTTACATTCTTTGTTTCATGTTGTAGAGTTAGATGGATTGATCAGGCAGGCTTACATTATTAAATAACTTTTATTAAAGTCTTGTGTTTTCTTGCCTTTTTTTTTTTTTTTGTCCATTTGCTGGGGTTATGGGCTGAGAGAGATGAATAGAAGACGAATACAATTGATATGTGTTTTTTTTCAGTCTTTTAGAATCACTTTATTTTAGTTGAGTCTCTTGTATATTATTGAATGGAGTTTTACTTTGAGATCCATTCTGAAAATGTTTCTTATAAGTTAGACTATTTATTACATTGTTTTACTAAGACAGATAAGAATTGAGTTCTGTTATATTATTTGTCTTTTCAACTTAATTTTTTTAAGTCTGTGATCTGTTTGTATTGTCTTACTTATTATCTTACATGTAGGTTTATATGTTTTCTGATTTTAGGATGGTTTTTGTGTATTTGTTTGAGTAGTTACTTTCATGATTATATGTTTGTTTAGTAAAGGTTTATACAGTCTTACTGTTTGCCACCATGAGTATGATGATAAAGTAGCCTATGTTCCCTCCCCTTTTTTCTCTCTTCTCACCCATCTGATTTTAATTAATAATGTTATCTTCCTTAATATATTTTTTACTCTTTTTTTTTGTTTGTTTTTTGTTAATCCTTACCTGAGGATACGTTTTTCATTGATTTTTAGAGAGAGTGGAAAGGAGGGACAGAGACAGAGAGAGATAGAGAAACATCAATGTGAGAAAGACACATCGGTTGGTTGCCTCCTGCAGGTGCCCTGACCTGGGCTGGAGATCAAGCCTGCAACCAAGGTACATGCCCTTGACTGGAATAGCCTGAGGCCCTTCAGTCCACCGGCCAATGCTCTAACCACTGGGCAAACAGCTAGGGCTATTTTTTTACTCTTAAATGTCCTTATACTTGTATTATTTGTTAGCTTTGAATGATACTGAACTTTACAGCATTACAAGTAGGCACGGCAGACTTACTAACTTCCCATCTCTTTCATTTTCCTTCTCTATGTTTTATTTCTATGTTGATTACATATCCTGATAGGAACATAGCATTTACATTCTAATTTGTAACTCTCCCTCATTTGTTTTTATCTCAGTTTTAAGGTTTAAAACATTTTAGCTCTCTGCCAGTCCTCTTTCTCTGGTTTCTCCAGTTATCTGTTGTGCTGAAGTTCATCTTCTAATAATTTTCTCAAGAAGAAATATCCCTTGAGTTTTTGTATGTTCAGAATTATATATCTGTGGACTTTTTGCTTGGTCACAAAAGTCTTTAATTTTGAAGATCATCTTTTGTCCTTGATCCTCAGGTGTCTTTCTACCTTGCCTATAATCCTTGGCTTGAACCTGAGGATTATAACTTGCTCCCTTAGGGAGAATGGAGTGGTAAGATAGTAAACTGCTACTACCAGTAGTATGTTTTCAAGATTCATTCATGTTGTATCCTTGATTAGAATTTCCTTCCTATTTAAGGCTGAATAATATTTCATTGTATAGTCATGCTATATTTTGTTTACCCATTCATTTATTAGTTATTGGACATTTGGGTTGTATCTATTTAGCTATTGTGAATAATGCTGCAGTGACTATTTGTCTACAAGTTTTTGTGTACATTTTATGTTTTCAATTCTCCTGGGTACATATACCTAGGGGTGGATTTCTGTGTCTTAGCAACTCAGTGTTTAATGTTTTTGTAACTTCCAAACTTTTCACAGTGGCTGCACCATTTTACATTACCAAAAGCTATGATTGAGGATTCCAATTTTTCACCACTGCTTGTTGTCTCTTTTAGCTTATAGCAATCCTAGTATGTGTGAAGTGGCATCTCATTATGGTTTTGATTTGCATTTCACTAATGACTAATGATTTTGAGCATCTTTTCATGTGCTTAATGGTCATCTTAATTGGAGAAATGTCTTTAAATCCTTTGTTCCCCTTTTTAGTTATGTTGTCTTTTTTAGTTATGAGTTTGTTATATTTTGTACATGTCCCTTATCAGACATAATTTGCAAATATTTTCTCCCATTTTATGAGTTATCTGTTACTTTCTTGGTATCAATTACAAGTTTTAAAATTTGATTTAATCCATCTTTACAATTTTTAAAGGTTTTAAATTTCAATTGTGTTCTTCCTTCATTAAAGAAATAGTGGTTAGCCGTGGCTGGTGTGGTTCAGTTGGTTGGAGTGTCATTCTGTGCAGTGATGGGCTGTGAGTTCAATTTCTGGTCAGGCCACATACCTAGATTTCAGGTTTGATTCCCACTTGGGGCATGTACGTGAGGCAATAGATCAATGTTTCTTTCTCACATCAGTGTCTGTCTGTCTGTCTCTTTCTCTCTTTCCCTCCCTCTTTCCTCAATCCCTCCCTCCTGTCCCTCTCCCCCTTCCTCCCTCCCTAGAATTAAAAAAAAAATAGTGGTTAAAATAATCTCAAAAGGCTGGCATTTTATTTCTTAGCCTATTAATTTGAAGGACTCCACAGAAGTGAAATCTAGAATTTCCCTTAATTGGATATTATTTTATAGTTAATTTATACACACACACAATTGAAATTTCACAGAAGTGTTTATATCATAAATGTGTAAAGATTAGAACCACTCCTAGAACCTCAGAACGCTCCCTCACCTAAATGAACTTCTGAGTATAAAGTCAATCAGAATCAGAGAAAGTACCTAAGAATCTCTTAGTTCCTTGTTTTAAATATAGGTGAACCTGGTTATTGGTTTAGTTACTTTGAAGCCATATAGATTTAACCAGATTTTAGCAGATGGATGTTCAGACTTTCTTTAGATTAATATAAACAGAATACTCTTCAGAGGTGGAATGCTTCCCTTGATTCTTAAACAACTTTTCCTGATCCAGCTTTTTTAAGGAGAGTTTGCTGGAGTTTTTTGTTTGTTTGTTTGTTTGTTTTAAAAATAAAACACAAATCAAATTTATTAGAATTGTCCACAGTCAGCAATGGTGATCTTCTTGCTGGTCTTGCCATTCCTGGACCCAAGTGCTCCATGGCTGTCACAATATCCATGCCTTCTTTCACCTGGCCGAAGACCACATGCTTGCCATCCAACCACTCAGTCTTGGCAGTGCAGATGAAAAACTGGGAGCCGTTTGTGTTAGGTCCAGCATTTGCCATGGACAAGATGCCAGGACCTGTATGTTTCAGGATGAAGTTCTCATCCTCAAATTTCTCCCCATAGAATTCAGCGGTTCTCAACCTGTGGGTCGCCAACCTGTGGGTCGTGACCCCTTTGGGGGTCGAACGACCCTTTCACAGGGGTCGCCTAAGACCATCGGAAAACAAATATATAATTACATATTGTTTTTGTGATTAATCACCATGCTTTAATTATGTTCAATTTGTAACAATGAAAATACATCCTGCATATCAGATATTTACATTACGATTTATAACAGCAGCAAAATTACAGTTATGAAGTAGCAACGAAAATAATTTTATGGTTGGGGGTCACCACAACATGAGGAACTGTATTAAAGGGTTGCAGCATTAGGAAGGTTGAGAACCGCTGCCATATATGGACTTGCCGCCTGTGCCATTATGGCATGTGAAGTCACCACCCTGGCACATAAATCCCAGGATAATTCTGTGAAAGCAGGAACCTTTATAACCAAATCCTTTCTCCCCAGTGCTCAGAGCAGGAAAGTTTTCTGCTGTCTTTGGAACTTTGCAAACAGCTGGAAGGAGACTCGGCCCAAGGGCTCACCGTTGCTGCGAGGTCGAAGAACACGGTGGGGTTCATGATAGTTGGTCATGGGCGGCTCCAGGGCGGCAGCGTCTGCAAAGCCATTTTGCTGGAGTTTTTATGAGAGACATTCTAATTGAACTTCCTCCCCTTCCTCTTGCTCAGTTCGGAAATATGAAAAAACTGAGTTTGTGGGAAATCTATTAGTATGTTATGTCACTTGATGGCGCTGTTGCTCTGGGAACATCAACATTCTGGAAAAAGTCTCAGAATTTAGATGTTGATTTCAGAGTAAATGACCGCAGTCTTTTGTATGTTATATTTTATGTTTTTTGAATCATCAATTGTTTTAGTGTTTTCTAATTGACTGGTAACAGTGTTGTCTCTTATTTTTTTCCAGACATTTTGGACACATAAAATTCATAATTTTCAACAGTTAAATTCTTTAGATTGTGTTGATTTGATTTCTCTCTCTTTTTTTTCTCTTTTTTCTTTTCTTTTTTTTTTTTTTAGAGAGAGAGAAAAAGGGAGAGAGAGGGAGAGAGAAATATCGATGTGAAATTAAGACTGGATAAGCTGCTTCCTGCATGCCCCCTATTGAAGATAGAGCTTGAAAGCCAGGCATATGCCCTGACTGGAAATCAAACCGGCAAACTTTTATTGCACACACAGTGCTCAACCTACTGAGCAACACCCAGCCAGGGAAATTCTTTAGATTTTTAAAAAGAAAAAAAGAGGGAAATTTCTTTTATGAAACTGTTTATGAGATAAAAACCTTTAAGAATGCCTTTTCCCCTCTCAGTAACGTGTGTGTTTGCTTCTACATTCTTGTTATTACTTGTACTATTACTTGACTGGATGTTTACTAACTTGATGATCATTAACTGCTAGGAGGATAGTTAAATGTATGATTCAGGAGACCTTGAAAGTATAAGTAAGGTTTTATTATTATATAAGGAAAAATATTCTTTTAAAAGATTCACTCATTAACTCTTGTTAAAAATAATTATCAGTCTCTTAGAAGATTATAAAATTCAATTTTCAAAGAAAGGATGTAAGGTTACTTTCTAATTGACTTTCAGAAAAGTCAAATAATATATCTAGCTCAAATTTTAACAGAAATTTGCTCTTTAAGTTGATTAAAATGTTCTATTTATGTTTAAATAACTTTAATGTGCTCGATATAGAATTTGGCACTCCATTTTCTTTCAGGCTCATTTGTAGAAAAGACAGAAAAGCACACTTGTGCAGGACTAACATTAACAAAATATTTATGGTATTAGGGATTTTATTTTTTGAAGTAATGAATGAAGAATCATAAAAGTTGAAGATTTAAATAGGGCAGGATGACATTTAGTTTCAACTATTTATTATAACTATCTTTTACAAAGTGTAATAGAAAAAGAGGGATATTAGGAACTTGTTAGTTTGAGAACTTGTTGAGTTTAATAGGGGGAAGAGGATTCTCAGAGAATGGAACTTCCATGTAGCCAATTCCAATAGAAATAAAACCCAGGATTACTAACTAGCTGGAAAGGCTTAAAAGAATTCAGATCTTCTAGGGAATCTTTAAAGTATGTTTTAAACCCCTTCTGAAGCTGAAACCACTTACCTGTGTTGTTAGGGAGCCTGAAGGGATAGCACAGACTGCTTTACTTTAAAATAAATAGCTATACCTACCTTTCTTTGGGGGCTGGGAAAAAACTTTGAAGTTGATTCAGCTAATTGGAAAAAGAAAAAAATGAAGCAAAGCGCAAGTGTCTTGTCCAGGAAGAGAAGAAAAAGGAAATGACCTACGTAAAAAAAATTTTGATGCTAAGTTATAATCTGAAATTTTATTGAAAAATACATTGAAAAGACTACCACAATTAAAATTAATTTTAAAATTTAAAAACTTGAGCTAGTTCTTCAAAAAATCTAAATAGAGAAGCATTTAGAAAGCATAAAAGAAAAGAACATTAAAAAGTTTATGAAATGAGCTAGATGATATGCTGGAGATATTTAAAAACTACCTGAAAATCTTAGTGAAACATAATTGTTTGGAATAAATACACATTTTTAGAATAATCCAAGACAAAATAGACGAGTCATCATGGGGAAAAATGTACAAAATTATCTGTTAATTTTGTCTTGAATAGATTAAGACTAGATAGCTTTATTGATTTGTTTTTTAGCCTTTATGAACAAGTAATTTTTCTGCTATATTGTTCATTCCAGAGCATGAAAAAGAAAACATGTCATATTATAATAGGAAGAAACAGGCAAAATTTATAACAAAAAAAGAGCCAGGAAGTTAAAAGTATTGACCAACCTCAGTTTTGAATTTTGTTATAAAAATCCTAAGTAAACCACTAGCATCATATTTAATAGTATATTAAAAATAAAAATCTAGCCCTGACCCCGTGGCTCAGTTGGTGGGATCATCATCTGTACACAACAGGTTGCAGTTTCAATTCCAGGTCAGGGCACATGCTCGCTTGTGGGTTTGATCCTAGATCAAGTACGTACGGGAGGCAGTCAATGTTTCTCTCACATCAATTTTTTCTCCTTTCTCTCTAAAACCAATGAAAACATATCCTCACGTGAGGATTAAAGTAAGTATATATATAAATCAAGAATGATCAAAGAGGATTGACCTTAGGAATGAAAAGATATTTAAATAGGAAACCTATTAATATATATAATATCGGTAGTGAGAACTGTATGACTTTTATTAAAAAAATTTTTTTGTATTGATTTTGAGAGAGAGAAACATCAGTTTGTTGTTGCACTTATTTATTGATTTATTGTTTCATTCTTGTATGTGCTCTGACCAGGGATTGAACTTGCAACTTTGGCATATCAGGATGACACACACTCTAACCAACTGAGCTACTTGGTCAGGGCCTATGATTATTTCATTAATTGCATAAAAGGTATTTGATAAATGAGCTTCTATTTGATAATATATGAAACTTGATCAAGTTTAATATTCTTATAAAAATAGGATGATGTTTTACAATATAGTGAAGAATAGACTAAAGTTAACAATATACTTAATTGTGAGATACCAGAGACATTCATTTATCTAACAAGTGTCTATTAAGCACCTACTATGATCTAGGCCAGTGTTGGCGAACCTATGACATGCATGTCAGAGGTGACACTCGAACTCATTTTTTTGGTTGATTTTTCTTTGTTAAATGGCATTTAAATATATAAAATAAATATCAAAAATATAAGTCTTTGTTTTACTATGGTTGCAAATATCAAAAAATTTCTATATGTGACACAGCAGCAGAGTTAAGTTAGGGGTTTTCAAAATGCTGACACGCCGAGCTCAAAAGGTTCGCCATCACTGATCTAGGCACTGTTTTGAGAGCTGATAAACTGTCCCCCATGGAGCTTACATTCTAATGGGGAAGGGTGACAAACAAGATAACTAAACATAACAAGTAAGTAAATTATATAATACTACAGGCCCTGTGTGCCAGTGGGGTCCCTTGACCTGGCCTGTGCCCTCTCGCAATCTGGGACCCCTCAGGGGATGTTGGAGGCCCAGTGTATGGGTTCGGCCGGATCCCCGCAGGCCAGGCTGAGGGACCCCACCGGTATATGAATCCGTGTCCTGGGCCTCTAGTATGTATATAAGATCTTTGGTTAATCTCTTCCCGTCCCCTCTCCCCCACTTTCCCTCTGAGATTCATCAGTCTGTTCCATGTTTCCATGCCTGTGTGTTGAACGTCTGTCCCGAGTGGTCAGTGCGTGTCAGAGGTACTGTTCGAACGGTCGCTTAGGCTTTTATATATAGATGTTAGAAGGTGATAAATTTTATTTTTAAAAAACAGTACAAAAAAAAATAAAAATAGTGCAGGGTACGGGGATTGGGTTGGGTGGATTTGCAGTTTCAAGGGAGCATTCAATGAGGAGGTGTTATTAGGGCTGACTTGCTTCCTAGGGGAGTAAGCAGCACGAACATATATTTGGGGAATTACAGCTGTACTGCAGCTAACTGAGAACAGTCAGTGTGAAGGCTCTGAGGTAAGGGCTTGCCTGCTGTGTTGAGAATTAGTGAGGGGCTGGTGAGAGCAGTGAGCAGGAGACAATAGTAGATGAAGTCAGATCAGTTTATGAGATCACAGAAGTACTATTTGAGAGATTTAGAATCTAAGTCTCCTAACTCCTGGTGCATTGCTCTTTGTTATCCCATGACTTTAAGTCATTTTAATTTTTCTTACTTGTAGTTGTGGCAGTTGGAAGCAATGAACCTAAGCATACATTCAAAGTCCTATATTTGTATTTGGCAATTGATTATGTGAAAAAGAAAAAAAGTAAAACCTAATATTCTAACAGATAGAATATGTTAAAATATGGTATTCTCACTAAAGTTTGAAAATTTAGAAAGTAAATTTGGTATTAGTATGATTCTCTTTATTCAAGAAAAGTAAATTTTTGCCTCAGGCTTTCTTTTTTTTGCAGCAGTAGACATTCAGAAAATGATTACATATTTATGAGAGTATCTTATAGTAATATCTCATTCTGTAATATCAAGGAGTAATGTGACCCACATGTGTGCATTTTGTGTGACAAGAGCAATGTGCTAGGAGTTAGGAGACTTGGGTTATAAATCTCTCAAATAGTACTTATGTGACCTCATAAATTGATAAAACTTTTAAAATAATTTTTAGAAAACATTTTAAATCGAATTCACCATTAAATGTTTTGATTCAGCCCTAACTGGTTTGGCTCACTGGATAGAGAGCATCAGCCTGCGGACTGAAGGATCCCAGGTTCAATTCTGGTCAAGGGCATGTACCTTGGTTGTGGGCACATCTCCAGTAGGGAGTGTGCAGGAGGCAGCTGATAGATGTTTCTCTGTCATCGATGTTTCTGACTCTCTATCCCTCTCCCTTCCTCTCTGTAAAAAATGAATAAAATATATTTTAAAAATGTTTTGATTCAGATTTTTACATAATGGATTGTATTTTTCATTGTTTCTTATGATGTATTTAAAAAGCTTATTGAGTTACTTACTACAAAGTCACCATGTTGTTTACTTCTTTCAACACCTGTTCCCTTCTGAAATAGTAATTAATAATGTCCACCTCATAGAATGAACAAGTTAAATAATGTGTGTTAGATGCCTAAGACAGGACCTGGCAGATTAGTAAGAATTAAATAAATGTTAATTTTTAAAATAAATTATAATGGTAAAAGAAATATAAAGTTTTTGAGGCTTTTAGGCATTAATTTGAGCACTTTCCTTTTCTTGACCCCATCTCCCCCCCAAAATTTTTTTTAACTGTTCCTCCCCACAGAAATCTTTAGTAAAAGGCAAAAGAGCTTTGTGATATGAAGAGAAACCAGAGTATTCACCTTTCACATTTTATCTGCAGTCTTTCTTCCTTCACTATGTCCCTTCTTCCAGCTAAGGCTTCATCTGTCCATGCTGGGAGTTTTCGAGATCTAATTCTGAGCCTTTCATGTTATTCAGACTTTTCTCTGATGATCAAACCATTTTCATGTAGTATTCTATAGTGATAGATTCCAGGATAATTACAACATAGGATTATTTGTTTGTGGTCTAAGTGGCTTTAGGCTGTTGTCGTTTTGGGGCTCTTTCGTTGAATTTTTATAGTTTTTAGCTTCCTTCACTGTCAGCTCCCATTACTTGCTGCTGTCAGTGCAGCTGTTTGTTTATCTAATTATTTATTTATTTACTAGAGGCCCAGTACATGAATTCATGCACCAGTGGGGTCCCTTGGCCTGGCCTGCAGAATTGGGCTGAAACCGGCTCTCTGACATACCCCAAGGAGTCCCGGATTGTTAGAGGGCACAGGCCAGGCTGAAGGACTCCACCGGTGCATGATTAGAGCTGGGGAGAGACGTGGGAGGTTGGCCAGCCAGGGAGGGGCCATGGGAGGAGGGCTCCAGGGTGTGTCCAGCTTGTTTTGCTCAGTCCCAATCGGCCAGACCCCAGCAGCAAGCTAACCTACTGGTCAGTGCCTCTACCCCCTGGTGGTCAATGCATGTCATAGCGAGCAGTTGAGCAGCCTTAGCATATCATTAGCATATTACACTTTGATTGGTTGAATGGCCGAACGGACACTTAGCATATTAGGCCTTTATTATACAGGATTAGTTTCTCGCTGCTTCTCATTTTCAGTGTCTAATTTGGTGAATGTTGATTCATTGGAAAATCAAGTTTTATAAAATAATGTCTATGGCAGGAATGAAAAGTAAATTTTAGCTCATGTGTTGATTTTGATTGGTAGTAGTTGCCTGGAATGTTGTGTTAAGCAGGATTCTGGAGCTGCATCCAAGTTTGATGAGAAAGTGCTCTGATAATAAAATGGGGTGGCAGCATTGGTAATCACATATTTGCCATTTATTGTCTAAAGTAAGAGTAAATAGGCACTGCATGAGAATCTGAGAGGGTTCTATAGTGATTAAAATACGGAAGTTAGTATGTGGGTTGTGATATGATTTTGACCCTTAGATGCCTTTTGGATTATTGGTTACCCTTTTACTTTAGACATTGAGGTTTCCAAATTACTTATCAATGGATAAGTAAAGAAAATGGTTTAAAAGGATTCTGCTTTGCACTATTTAAGTTAACTTTGTTTACTTAGTAATTATGTGATTAAAAATTTAGCCTAAGTATTTTCTTCACTTGATATTTTATCAAAATTGCATACTAAGTAAAATTGCAAATATGTGATTAAAGCACTGGGTGGAAAATACCATATTGTTAATAAGCTTTCACAAAGCAAATTGAATTTCTGTGTACTTCATTATGATGGCAATAAAAAAGAATGTCTGTATGATTATTAGTTTTTTAACCATTAATTTGTGAATATATCTGAGGAAGTTTAAATTTTTTAATGAATTATTTCTTCTGTCTTTCTTTTTACACATATCACATATAACTTTTGCAGGTTGGATTTGCTACCATTTTATGCAAGATTGGTTGCTACATTGCATCCCTGCATGTCTGATGTAGCAGAGGATCTTTGTTCCATGCTGAGGGGGGATTTCAGATTTCATGTATGTATTTAAGCATTTATTTTATAATTTACATAGATACATATACTTAAAAGTTGAGTGAGGATTCTTTAGTTTAAGAATATGATTTATTATTGGTAAGCATATTTTTGAAATCTGATAGTGGCCTAACAATTCAGAATCTAAGTCTAAATTTTTTAAATATAAACTTACTCAACAAAGCCTGAAATGATTAAGTGATATTACAATATGGGGTTTAGCTGCTGCTGCTCTCTTATTTCTCCATTGTAGGTACTGCCCTTTTTGATTTTGTAAAGTAAAGAGAGAGCCAGCAGGCCTCATTGGTGTTCCCAGAAGAAACATTGGATTGGCCATTACCAGTCAGGGCACAGTGCCTATACGATGCCTGTTTAGGTATTGGGGGTTCAAATATTTGGGGCATATGAGGTTCCACAGAGGATATGATTTCAGTGAATGCTGTTGTAGCCCATGTTTTTATTGATTCTTGCCTTAAGAATCTTTACCTTGGTGAATTCTTTAAAAAGTACCCTGGTAAAGTACTAGGGACCTGTTAGCAGACACCTTCCTTCCCTTTTTGGTCCCAGGAATCTTAATAGACTGCCAGTTAGTGGTTCTTCAAAACCCATATTACCTAGTCATTTTGTGGAGGTGATAAAGTTACAAATATAGTCCTGAAAAGAGTAAAATGATATGTTAGGGGTGACTGAAAGTGAGCATTGGTAGGCTTTAAAAAGACGTGAAATTCAAGTGTTTATGTTGTTAGCGAATGGAAAAATTGTGTTTACAAAATTTAGCTTTATAGTGAGTTACTTGGAATGTAAATAAATGTTTGCTATGCGCAGTATGCACTTTTTATTGCACTTGCTTTACACAATTCACTATTGCTGAGCACTTAGAGAACAATTCCCGAGGTCAGGAATCTCACCTGTAGTTGGGGAGATTAAGCAGATAGTAAGATTAAGCACTCACAGAATTAAGAGAGAAATAAAAATGTAAACCCTAAATATATTCGATATTATAAGGAATTGCATGTTTAATTGCCAAATGACTTGAGAGTCATTGCCTTGAGTTCAGAGGAAGGAGTAAGTGTCAGTGATGGGCTTCTTGTTCTAAGTGTTAATCTGTTAATATGATATTTGTAGTTAAGATTTTTCTGGGCCGCTTCTGGTAAAGTATATTTGAGATTTTCATAGTATTAAGTAATGGCACGTTTCTATGTTTAAAGAAGTTTGGAAGCACTGAGATCAAGAAAGTAAAATGATTTTATTTTTGTTTTATTATAAGAAGTCTGAAAGCTTTGATAGGGTAATGTGCATTGTGACCCTTCTGGAGGGGGTTAAATAGGTAGTCACTCAGAGAACACACTTTGATAAATGCTGCTAGTTCAGGGACAGATGCATCAGAATTCATGATATTCTTGTTGACATATTTAATCTCATCATACAAATATGAAACTTTTATTAGCAGATAGTAAGATTGTATTTTATTGAGTTATATGCATACACCCTTAACCAAATTCAAAATTAAAATGCAAGTTGCTACACCAAGCATAATTAGTGCTTTTGGTGAGAAACTTAAAATTAAGAAAATTTTATTCATGTATGCTTTCCCTCTCACCTTTAAAAATTGGGAAGAGAGTTTAAGGAACTGGCATTTTTTTGTTACTAGAAGAATATCAGTGTTAGGAATATACTTTGGTAACCACTGCTCTTGGGGGTGAAGGGAGGAGAGAAGAAACACCTACTTTTTCCAAGATGTGTTTGTTCCCTATCCCCAAATCTGCACACTTTGCCAGTGACTTTTTATTAGGCTATAAATATGCTTAACACTAATATCCTTAAATGAAAATAAAATAATAGCAACAAGTAAACTTATCTCAAACAATCCCCTCTCCCCATTCTCTTTCATTTCCTTCTTGTTCAAGTTTTTTAAAGTATACTTGTCTCTTCTACTGACATTTATCCTTTGTTCTATCATAGCACCCTGGCAGAGACCACCAGTGTCTTCCTAATTGCCTTATGTTAGTCAGTATCTCTGCAAATTCTAAACTGCTGGACTCTTCGCTTTTTAGGAAACTGTCATTCTGGCTCTACCACATGCTAGTGTTGTAACTTTGGCCAAGTTACTTAAGTGTTTGAAACCTCAGTTTCCTTGCCTATTAAATGGGGATAATAGTTGTATCTTTTAAAACAATTGTTTTTTATGGATTAAATGAGATAATGCATATAAAGTTGATCCCACAGTGCCGGGGCGTAGATATCATTATAATAATAATTCTTCTCTGCCACCCCTTTCTCCTAGTTCTTACTTATGACTACCATTCTCAATGTCCTTTGCTCTTTTTTCCAGCTGAGTTTATGTGTTGGTGTTCCCCAGACTTTCTTCCTTCACCCTCCTTTTTGACGGAACACATTTTACCTGGGGTTCAGTTAACATCTATTTCCCAGCAACCTCCAATACATATCTCTTGCCAGAACCTCTCTCCTGGTGCTTAGTAAGTTCTCATGTACGTCTAGCTAAATATGTTCATAAACTCATTAATTTCTTCTCAAAAATGTCTTTATCCTTCTCTTCCTTATATCAACTTCTATATTCTCCCTGTAAATTTGTGATATATTTTATCTGATCACTAAGAGAAATACCTCTATTTTTGCCCCTCTAACATTTAGGAGCCAGTGGTCACCAAATTCTGTTGATACTATTTTCTAAAACACCCCCTCAAATTTATGGTCTTCTTTTCATACCCACTGCCACTGCTTTTCATTTTCCAGAGCTTGAAATATGAGAATAGCTTTTAAACCAGGTGTCCCCATCTCTGCCTTCTACCTAGCTCCATCATATTATCACATCTGATTTTATTTGACCTAGCTTAAGAATCTCACCTGAGAAATAAAGCTGGTTAGCAAAACTGTATGAAATACATATAGTAGTCAAAGAAATTCTAGTATTCTAGTTAAAACAACAGATTTGCTAATTTGACTAGTAGAGTAGTAAAGCTAATAGAAATGAAACCATTCACATACACTATGATCAAATTTGGAGAATGAATTTGGCAATATGTTTCAAAATCCTGAAAGGCATTCATATATTGGACAACTCTGGGAATCTGTCCTAAAAATTCTATATACCCCCAACGCTGTATTCACACTATGAATTGTAATAGGAAAAAGAAAACAGAAAATAACATAAAAGCCAAACAATGGGTTAAGAAAATGATATAGAGCCATTGAAAGTGGTATTTACCAAAAAGTTTTCATCTCATAGAGAAAGCACTTTTAGTGGGGAAAAGCAAGCTATAAAATCTTACACATAATAAACTTACAGTTACGTTAAAATGTATTATCAGTATGTTAGCAGTGACTGTCTTTGAATAGTGAGAAATGTTTTTTCTTTTCTAATTCTCTAAATTTTTAGCAGAGTCTACTTTGATAACGAGGGGACAACTTTTACATAAATATAAACATATCAACCTCACTGATTGACATTTTTTAAAAATTTAAATTTTTTCCCATCACCATTAATCTCCCCTATACTCTATTCCACCTCCACTCCTGCAATCACCACACTGTTGTTTGTAACTGATTGACATTTTTAAAATTAGTGTTCTCTTAGCTTTTTAAGTAAGCCTCTCGGTAAAATAAGTTAACCACATATTCCACTATAGGCATATTTATTTATAAATTAGTATGCCTTTACAATTGTACCACATATTTTATGTACTTTCTAAATCATATAAAAGTACACTGAAAATTATTATATAAAAACAAAAACATAAATAGAAGTTCTAATACCTCATATCCTAGTAGATCAAGAGTCTTGCCTATCCTACTTTGTAGATTAGTGGTCCACAGAATAAATGTTTTTTTAAAAGGAAAATGTACTTATAGACTTAGTGCCTACTTAGTGTTTAGCCTATAGTAGATTTTCCAAAAAAATACTTGAGTGATTACAAAAATAAAGTTTATATAAAACAAAATGAGCAAGTTATGGTGAATAGAAAGTAGAATGTCTACTTAAGATGACGTTTAGGGGTGCGAGTATTCTTTCTATAGGGGAATAATGAATGATAGGCCTTGGCAATTCTTTTTATATGTTGACATATCTGAAGAGTTTTTATTAATATTGCATATGAATTTAGTTACTCAATCTCAGTTTTAGCTGTCAATAAGCTGTAAGCACCATTTTTGCTAAAGATGATTAATTATATAAGTAAAATTTTATACGACATTGAACTAAAGTATATATAAAAATTAAACGTTAATTCATCTGTACTTACTTTTGCAGAAGTGTTTTGACATACCTTTTGATCTAAAGGAGTCAACAAATGAGACTGGAAAATACTGAATGAGGATTCAGAATGAGTTAGTCTTTTTTTATAAGTGACAGTCTTTTGAAAAGCCTTTTTTTTCTTCTGAAAATGAGGGAATGAGATCATTGATTTCTAATACTTCATTTAAAAATTCTCTAATTTTGTTATGTTAGTGAGATTGTATCTCCTTAACCTCAATAATGTTTAAGAGTAATTGTGGAAAATACACTGTTACATGTTTTGAAAGCTGTAATGCTCAGTAATACTTAAAATTGTATGATACTCCACTGCAGTTGTTAAGAGCTTGTGCATCCAGAATCGCCCAAGGAGATTTTTAAAAACATATGTATTTCCCAGCCCTACTCCCCATAAATATCAGTGTATCACTTTTGAAATGCTTTTTTACACTTCTTTTATTTCTATATTGTTCTAACTCTAAAATAAACACATGCTCAGTGTTCATGATTAGAAAATATAAACATATAAAGTAGAAAGAAGGCAGAAAAACCACATAATTTCATCACTTAAAAGTGAATCCCAGTAATATTTTAGTATATTTTCTTTACCTTTATCTCTCCGTAGTTTTTCATGGATGAATTTATATTGTATGTACGTTTTTCCATTCTTTATTTCTCACGCAGAAACATTTTACAGTGTCATTTAAATCACCTCTTATACATCAATTTAAAGGTTGTATAATCTTTTGTCCTGTATATTACTTGCTTATTATCAAGTGAAGTGTAGTTATCATTACCACCACCATCATCGTCATCATCCTTATTTTTATCCTTATTTTACCAAGTAAACCAACAGGTTCAGAGGGTTTATGTGAATTGTCTAAGATCATATACCCTCAAAAAATGGCATAGAGTGACCATAAAGGCTGAGATGTTCTGACCATAGATATTTTGTTCTTTCATTTCTGCAATATATGCATAAACATTAAGCATTTTTATTTATTTGTTTACTTAGTAAACATTTAATGTCCATGTATTAGTGATAAAAATATATAAATATAGATAAAATTAATAGTAGCTAATAGTTATTGGACTCTTCTTGGTCTTTGTAAGTACTTTTGCATGTGCTGTACATGTACCAATTCACTTAAGACTCACAACACCCCTACTAGGCATGTTATTTTTATTATTTCCATTACACAAATGAGGAAATTGAGGCATAGAATTTAAATAACAGCTAGTAAATTATGGAACTTGGATTTAAACCCAGCAAATCTTGCTCAGGATCCACATTTGTAATCTATCCTAGGAGTTCACAAAGTAAGAAAAATTAATAATTTGATCCGATGTATTTGTGAAAGGGTCTTTATGAAGGCTGTACTCTTTTCTAAATTGCAAGGCTAAAACATTCAATTTTATTCAATATAATTTTGTTTAATATTAGAAACTAGAAACCAAATTAGGTTTGGTTTTCTGATGAAAATGTAATTCTGAGGTTAAATCCAATTACATTTATCTTGAGGTCTGTTCACACTGTATTGCTGTAATAGGATTTTGTCATATTCAGTATTTCTTCAAATGTGTGCCTAAGTAGGAGGTTATATTTGCAAAGGACTTGAACTTTAATATATGGCTGTGACTGCTGATAAAAGAGAATAGTTATTATATTGAAAATGTCATTATAATGAATTTATAATAAAAAATGCAGTATATAGTTTGTCACTATAATATAGTAACTGAGCCTTAATAATATTTTTGATTAAATGAGCTTTTGGTGTTCATTATTTATAAAGCAGCATCTCCTAAAGTGTGTTCCTTATGATATTAATATAATGGAATCTTAACTAGTCATTGTTAACATTTCAAAAGGGGGATTTATGTTGCCAAATAAATTTGAGAAACATTTAATTAAGTTAAACAGATTTCTTATTTTGTGATCCTTTTAGCCTTATAAAATGCATTATTTGACTATGGAACTGTTTTTGCAAAGCACATCCTGGCATTGGTGTTATACAGAGCTTATTTTGCCTTAATGTAAAACAATTTGAATATAGCAGGAAATTATACCAAATTTATTTAAAATATCTAGAGTGAGTTCAGTCTCATTAAAATAACAGTTCTTACCAGATATTTCAAAGTGTTAATTATCTAAGCAGTATTTCTTTTAATTTGTAGGTACGAAAAAAGGACCAGATCAATATTGAAACAAAGAACAAAACTGTTCGTTTTATCGGAGAACTAACTAAATTTAAGATGTTTACAAAAAATGATACACTGCATTGTTTAAAGGTTAGTGCTGAATTATTTTTAATAGACAAATTTAAAGTTTTTTTTAAAAAATATATTTTATTGATTTTTTACAGAGAGGAAGGGAGAGAGAGAGTTAGAAACATCGATGAGAGAGAAACATCGATCAGCTGCCTCCTGCACATCTCCTACTGGGGATGTGCCCGCAACCAAGGTACATGCCCTTGACTGGAATCGAACCTGGGACCTTTCAGTCCACAGGCCGACGGTCTCTCCACTGAGCCAAACCGGTTTCGGCCAAATTTAAAGTTTTTGTTACAGATGCTAGAAAAAGTAAAATAATTAAGAAATATTTGATTTATACAAAGGAAGGCAAGAAGGGGGTAAAAAGGAACATTAAACAGGTGAGCAAAATAGAAAACAAATAATAGCCCAGTCGGTTTGGCTCAGTGGTTGACCTATGAACCAGGAGGTCACTGTTCGACTCCTGGTCAAGGCACATGTCCTGGTTGCGGGCTCGATTCCCAGTGTGGGGCATTCAGGTGGCAGCTGATCAGTGATTCTCTCGCATCACTGATGCTTCTATCTCTCCCTCTCTCTTCCTGTCTGAAATCAATAAAAAAAATATATATTTAAAAAGGCATTTGCTTAAAAAAAACAACACACCACCACCACTATATGCTACCTACAAGAAACATACTCTTAAATACAAGGTTGGGCAAAAGGAGGTTTACAGTTAGAATATGAGAAAGAGCGTTTTTCTTGTATTATTTATTTATTAATTATTGTATTATTCATTTGTATAACTATAAAACTATTTTGCCCACCCCTTTATAAAAATCATAAAGACTAAAGTAGAAAGATGGGGGAAATATACCATGGAAGCACTTTTTAAAAAGACACCTGGTTTCATTATTATCAGACAAAGTAGACTTTAAGGGATGAAGCTGTATTAGAAATAAAGAAGGTTAGTTGGCCCTGGCCTGTGTGGCTCAGTTAGCTGAGTGTTGTCCCATGTACCAAAAGGTCACTAGTTTGATTTCCCATCATCACATGCTCAGTTGTGGGCTCGATCCCCAGTAGGGGCGAGCAGGAGGCAGTCAATTACATCAGTGTTTCTCTCTTACCCCCCCCTTTCCTTCTGCTCTAAAATCAATAAAAACATATTTTTAAAAAAACTAATAAAGAAGGTTAGTTGATAGTGATGAAGAGGTCATTTTAACATGAAATTGTTACTTCCTGAATCAGTATACATCTAATAATGTAGCTTCAAAGCATATAAAGAAACAATTGACAAAAGAAATCTAATCTAATAAAAGACAAACATGCAAATTGACCGTACCTTCGCCATGCCTTAAGCCACGCCCACCAGCCAATCAGAGCAACTATATGCAAATTAACCCAACCAAGATGGCGGCCGGCAGCCAAGGAGCTGGAGTGAGCAGGAGGCTTGGTTGCTCCAGTGATGGAGGAAGCCAAGCTTCCCTCGGCCGGCTCTGAGCTCCACTGAAGGCAACAAAGTTTCAATTATAGAAGATAAATAAACCCCAGATACCTGCTTTCAGCCGGCTGTGGCCATGGAGCTGGAGCGAACAGGAGGCTTGGTGGAGGGCTCTGAGCTCCACTGAAGGCAACAAAGATTCAATTATAGAAGGTAAATAAATCCCAGAATAAAGAAAAACAGGAGAGGCTGGGAGCTTCCATCACCAGAGGGCTTGGTCAGCCTGAAAACAGACCTCAGCCCCTCACCCAGGCTGGCCAGGCAACCCAGTGGGGACTCTCCACCCTAAAGGAGGTGTGGCCATCCTGAAAACACCCATCAGCCCCTCACCCAGGCTGGCCAAACCTCCATGGGATGAAGGTCCCCCCTCGGGGGTCTTGACCAGCCTGCAAACAGCCATCAGCCCCTCACCCAGGCTGGCCAGGCACCCCAGCGGGGACCCCCAACCTGAAGGGGGTGTGACCAGCCTGCAAACACCCATCAGCCCCTCACCCAGGCTGGCCAGGCACTCCAGCAGGACCCCCACCCTGATCCCGGACACCCTTCAGGGCAAACCAGCCAGCCCCCACCCATGCACCAGGCCTCTATCCTATATAATAAAAGGGTAATATGCAGACTGACCCTAACAGCAGAACAACTGGGAATGACTGGTCATTATGACATACACTGACCACCAGGGAGCAGATGCTCAATGCAGGAGATGCCCCCTGGTGGTCAGTGTGCTCCCACAGGGGGAGCTCTGCTCAGCCACAAGCCAGGCTGCCGGCTGCCAGTACAGCGGCGGTGGTGGGAACCTCTCCCACTTCCTCAGCAGCACTAAGGATGTCAGACTTCAGCTTAGGCCTGCTCCCCGCTGGCAAGTGGATATCCCCCGAGGGTTCCCGGGCTGCCAGAGGGATGTCTGATTGCCATCTTAGGCCCAATCCCTCGGGGAGTGAGCCTAAGCCATCAGGTGGTCATCCCCTGAGGGGTCCCAGACTGTGAGAGGGCACAGGACGGGCTGAAGGACCCCCCCCCCCCCCCCGCCAGTGCACAAATTTTTGTGCACTGGGCCTCTAGTCTATAATAAAAGCAAAATATGCTAATTAGACCAGATATCCTTCTCCCGGGTGCCTGCTGCCAGAGGGAAGCTGATGCCTGCAGCCAGGGGAAGGAAGGCCTGTCTTGCACGAATTTCGTGCATCTGGCCTTTAGTAAAGAAATAAGAGAGAAATAAAAAAATCCACAATCATAGTGAGAGACTTGAAAACACTTTAATAGCTGAAAGAGGCAGACACAATCTGTAAGTACTATATATACAGAATTGAACAGCACAATTAACAGTTTTGATGTATTCGGCACTATGCCCAAAAGAATCAGAATTTACATGGAAAAATATTCATGTTTGTCAAAACAACCAAGATACCAAATGATGTGATATGTCTGAATCTATTTTGGTTTAGAAAATATGCATAGAAAAGATTGGGAGAATAAGTACTACCAAAATGTTGTGGTAATGTGTTGTGTTTATAAATTTTATACAATAAGTCTTTTGTAGTCAGAATTTTAAAAATAAATGTTATTTAAACCAAAACAAAATAATTTAGAAAATGTAAGCTATATATGTGATGTGTTTAAATATGTGACATTTAATAATACATTTAGAAAGGGCTTTGATATTAATTTCCATATATCTATCTAAAATGAAAAACATTAAATACATTGAAGCTTTTAGAAAAGATTTTTATGGCAAAACACAAAAGATGTCTATCGATGAGGACTGTTAAACTAAAAGACTAGCTTTTGTTTTTTATACTGACATTTTTAAAATTGTTACACACATTAGAAATATAATGTTTTTTCTCTCTAATAGGCTTGAAGTATTGTCTTTGTGGTTTTTCATCATTATTATTATTACAGATGCTTCTATCAGACTTTTCCCATCACCATATTGAAATGGCATGTACTCTATTGGAAACATGTGGAAGATTTCTTTTCAGATCTCCAGAATCTCACTTGAGGACCAGTGTACTTTTGGTAAGGGTTTCAGAATCCTAGCAAGAGCTTGAGGTTGTTGATTTACTTCAGGGGTTAAAAATATTGACCAGTGCCTGCTTGCTCTGTCATAAAAACATACACTTTTCTACCTTAACTAGAACATCCTATACATATAAGCTGCTATTCCTGGATAGCCGTTGGTATTTTTCTCACTTGGCTCTTAGTGAGTTAACAATATTGTGAATGGGGATTAAGTTTAACCAAAGATAACTTTAAAAAAAATCTTTAATGTTGAAATTATTACAGATAGAGATATCCCCCCCCCCCCCATTAACCCCTTCTTGCCCGCACCCGCCCCAGGCCTTTACCATACTATTTTCTGTGTTCATGGGTTATGCACATATGCATACAAGTTCTAACCAAAAATAACTTTGACAAATGATACAAATGAGCAGGTATTCTTAATACTATTATGTTAGGTTGGCGTGCCATAAGCACATAAATTATAAACAACATATATAATTAAATTTTAAAATTAAAATATATAAAATATAAGTCTAAAAAATTACCTTGTGAGAGAAGTTACTTCGTAAGTTAATTAGAATGGCTAAATGACCATCAAGTTTATTAATCAATTAAGTTATTATGCTTATTGGTAATATTCATGCACTTTGCTGATAGCCTTTTGCAGGATTGGTATTAGTGTTCAAGAGAGCTCTGGTTTATTAATCCCTGGGCATACACTGTCATTACATCACTGTTGCTGTTACAAAAGACTTGATTGTGTCATTTTCTCTAGGTATCTTATTTTTTTAGAATCCAGTTGTAAGCCTGAGTTCTCTGCCAATAATATTTAAAAATGAAGAAACATGAGCATTTATTTCTCCTAAACAAAAATATTAATGTGAAGGCCATCAAATAGAATTGATTTCCAAATTCTCTTTAAGTTTATATCATATTAATCATATAATAGTTATTCCAAGTTCAAATTTTATTGTAACAAGGAGAAAATTCTTCCTCCTCTTTGGCTCCTACTGATAAGGTTAAATGAGACACTGCATATAAAAATGTATTAATTGAAACATGTTCTTACTAACCAATGTTACCCAATATATTTAATTAAATAGAAATGTAATAGAGATGCTAGGAAAGCTTATTTTTTATTATCTACTTTTTACTTATAACATTGAATCCTTAATATTTACTTTTTGCTGGGGAAAATATTTACTAATTGTGGTAGTATGGATGAACGTCACATTGCTGAAAACCAGAGTCCTTCCTATCTGACTGGTTTTCTCGGTTCAGTGGATCTTTTCCCCTCTTACAGCAAAAGAAGCTAGCCTTTATTAGTGATTCTCTTGCTTTCTGGGTAGAAACCTTATTTATCATTTAACATTTTTGTGAGGCCTATGTATCAGGCATGTTTAGGAGAAGTGGTACAAAGTATACAATTGCCAAAGTGGTCCATATCTAGTGCTAATTCGAATACAATGTTGTAAGTGCACTAATAGAGCTATGCAGAGAACATTATGGGCTCATGAGGGGGGAGGGGGTACTTAAGCTAGACTGATGAACCAAGAAATATCTTCCCTAACAGCTTCATAGTATTCACTGAATACAAACTCTTATGTCAGACCCATGGGGTATAAAGATGAAAAGATAGTCCATGCTCTCCTGGAGTCTTAAGTCAGACAGAGGAATAAATAGGCAATTGGAATACATGTGTAAAAGCAATATAGGGCGTAGATAGAAGAGACATTTAATCTAGTCTTGGTATGTCAGGATAAGTTTCCTGGAAAAGTGGTGTTTATTTTAGAGACTAATCTGGGTCTTCAAGGCAGAGAAGAAAGACGCATCTAGTCAAGCAGCTGCAGATAAAACTGGAGAGGCAAGCAACAAAGTAGATTTATAAAGAGCCCTGAGTCCTTTACCAGCAGTTTCCCTCTACATACTTAAAACCCAGAGTTCTTACCATGTCAGCAGAGTCTGTTATTACTTGGCCCTCTCTACCTCTCACATCTCATTTCATGCAATTTCTTGTGGGCCACCTCAGTGGCCTTCTTTTAGTTCCAGTAACATATAACTCTCTCGCCTCAGAGCCTCTGATCTTGCTATTGCTTCTGCTGTGAATGCTCTCTCCATGGCTCTTCTCAACCTTTTGTCATCTTTCAGGTCATAACTTAGATCTCACTTTCTTAGAGAGGCTGTCCCTAACCCCCTCTACCTAAAGTATAAAGTAGGCTTCTCATAACTCTCCATCTTAGTGCCTTATTATTTTTCTTCATACCGCTGATTACAATTATTATTTAAAATATTGTAAGTTTTTTTGTTGAATTGTTTATTCTGTCTTCTTACGCCACACTGTTAGGCTTCACGAAGGTAGGAATCATGTCTGTCTTATTCACTGGTAAGTTCCAGCACCTGGAGTAGTGCCTAGCACAGCCATGGGCAGACTACAGCCTACGGGCTGGATCCAGCCCGTTTGAAATGAATAAAACTAAAAAAAAAAAAGACCGTACCCTTTTATGTAATGATGTTTACTTTGAATTTATATTAGTTCACACAAACACTCCATCCATGCTTTTGTTCCGGCCCTCCGGTCCAGTTTAAGAACCCATTGTGGCCCTCGAGTCAAAAAGATTGCCCACCCCTGGCCTAGCACATAGTAAGTGCTAAGTAAAATGTTCATTAAATGACTGAACAAATTCAGTAATCTTAGTGTTTAGTACAGTGGTTCTCAATCTTGTGGCCCTTTAAATACAGTTCCTCATGTTGTGACCCAAGCATAAAATTATTTTCGTTGCTACTTCATAACTGTAATGTTGCTACTGTTATAAATCATAATGTAAATATCTGATATGCAGGATGGTCTTAGGCGACCCCTGTGAAAGGGTCGTTTGACTGCCAAAGGGGTCGCGACCCACAGGTTGAGAACCTCTGGTTTAGTGTGATGCTATTTTAAGAATTAGGAGTGCTGTTTTAAGATCTTCAGCTAGTCAGTGGTTCTCAATAGGCATCTAGTGGGTAGAGGTCAAGGTTGCACAAAACATCCTACAATGCACAGGACAACAAAGAATTATCCAGTCCAAAATGTCAAATTGAGAAAGCCTAAAGTATATGATGATTGACTAGATCTGTGTTTTTAATCACCTTATCTGAGTTGATGCTCTGGACAAGATATAAGACGTTGGGGGCTTTTAGTTTTCTTATCTATAGAGACATGTCAGATTTATCTGGTACAGTATTGAATGGCACAAGCTCTGAGAATAATTTTTTTTTCCTCAGTTGTATGTGGGACAGCCAGCACCCCTTTATTCATATTTTTGGTTCTTAATTTCAATCACTCATATATATGAAACTTGTCATACTCAGAGTTCATGTAGTTTGGCAGAGTTATAAATTACATTTGTAGTAAAAGTTCTCTGAATAAAGGCCTAAGACCAAGCAGTTATTAGCTAATTTGTTATAAACAAATGATCAGTGGCATAATAATTAGTCTGCTTGCACAGTCTTAGAAATATAGAAATACCGACTGGGTTGTTTTTTTCTTTTTCTAGACCTTTATCCTAAAATCTTATCACTGAGAATAGGAGTTTTGTAGGAATAAAGAAATCTTAGAATGAAAGTATTTTGACTAGTGTAGACTTTTTATTTTAGGAACAAATGATGAGAAAGAAACAAGCAATGCATCTTGATGCAAGATATGTCACAATGGTAGAGAATGCATATTACTACTGCAACCCACCTCCAGCCGAAAAAACAGTGAAAAAGAAACGTCCTCCTCTCCAGGAATATATCCGGAAACTTTTGTACAAGGATCTTTCCAAGGTCACCACTGAGAAGGTAAATCTTAATGGAATCATGGAATAATGGTCAACGTGAGATTTGTGGTAGTTATATAATATTCAACTAAATTTTTTTTCATCCTAATGATAATAGTATTAAAAGCAGTGTACTTTCCTTCTAGCCTGTGCATGAAATTTTAGGTCAGGGACATATATTTCAGTTTTCCTAGATCAGTTTATTTATAAATTGCTTCAGTGTCCCATAAATTATAGATAAGAAATGCAGGTACTTTGCATTGTTCACATTTTGTAAATGGAGAAATTAAAGCAGAGCTTTTCCAGTCGCAAGAGTGAAGTTTAGGAGAGTTGGGATTAGATCCCAAATTCCATTATGATTGACTGTATACAAATCACGCTAAGAAATAATTCATATGATGATACATAATATATGGGACAATATTTTGTTTTCCTGTTATGATAATAACTTCTTAATTAAAAGGGCCATTCTTCTAAATTAAATTTTTTTTTGAAACTCTGACTATGTCAGAATATGAGACATAGTCAGAGTTGAATATGAGACATAGAGTTTCAAAAATATATATATATATGTATGTATATAACATCAAAATTTAAATTTACCTTTACATGTTTTTCTTTTTTTTTTTTTTTTTTATTGCTTAAAGCATTACAAAGGGTATTATTACATATGTGTCCTTTTTTTCCCCCGGCCTTGACAATACCCCGGCTTCCCCTACCCCCCAGTGTCTTATGTCCATTGGTTATGCTCATATGCATGCATACAAGTCCTTCGGTTGATCTCTTACCCCCCTCCCTCCTGCCCCCCAACCCTCCCCGGCCTTCCCGCTGCAGTTTGACAATCTGTGTGAGGCAGCTCTGCCTCTGTATCTATTATTGTTCAAAAGTTTATAATGGTCTCTATTATCCATGAGTGAGTGAGATCATGTGGTATTTTTCCTACATTGACTGGCTTATTTCACTTAGCATAATGCTCTCCAGCTCCATCCATGCCGTTGCAAATTGTAAGGGTTCCTTCTTTTTTACAGCAGCATAGTATTCCATCGTGTAGATGTACCACAGTTTTCTAATCCATTCATCTACTGATGGGCACTTAGGCTGTTTCCAGATCTTAGCTATGGCGAATTGTGCTGCTATGAACAGATAGGTGCATATATCCTTTCTGATTGGTGTTTCTGGTTTCTTGGGATATATTCCTAGAAGTGGGATCACAGGGTCAAATGGGAGTTCCATTTCCAGTTTTTTGAGGAAACTCCATACTCTCTTCCATAGTGGCTGCACCAGTCTGCATTCCCACCAGCAGTGCACAAGTGTTCCTTTTTCTCCACATCCTCTCCAGCACTTGTCGTTTGTTGATTTGTTGATGATAGTCAGTCTGACAGGTGTGAGATGGTACCTCATTGTTGTTTTGATTTGCATCTCTTGGATGACTAGTGACTTTGAGCATGTTTTCATATGTCTCTTGGCTTTCTGAATGTCCTCTTTTGAAAGGTGTCTATTTAGATCCTTTGCCCATTTTTTGATTGGATTGTTTATCTTCTTTTTGTTAAGTTGTATGAGTTCCCTATAAATTTTGGAGATAAGGCCCTTACCAGATATGACGTTGGCAAATATGTTTTCCCACGCAGTGGGTTTTCTTGTTGTTTTGTTGATGGTTTCTTTTGCTGTGCAGAAGCTTTTTATTTTGATGTAGTCCCATTTGTTCATTTTCTCTTTAGTTTCAACTGCCCTAGGAGCTGTATCAGTGAAGAAATTGTTTTGGCATATGTCTGAGATTTTGTTGCCTTTGGATTCTTCTAGAATTTTTATGGTTTCCTGTCGTACATTTAAGTCCTTTATCCATTTTGAGTTTATTTTTGTGTATGGTGTAAGTTGGTGGTCTAGTTTCATTTTCTTGCATGTATCTGTCCAATTTTCCCAACACCATTTATTGAAGAGACTATCTTGGCTCCATTGTATGTTCTTGCCTCCTTTGTCAAATATTAATTGAGCATATTGGTTCGGGCCGTACATGTTTTTCTTGAGAGTAGGGGATCTTAACCTTGAATGTGTGTTAGGAAGGCCATGGCCCTCTGAAATTACATAGTTTTGAATTCTGGGGCTGACTGTATTTTTCTGGAGATAAGGTCTGTGGCTTTCTTTGGATTCTCAACAGGAGTCACTTTCTAGAAAAGTTTAAGAACCACTGATCTGTTAACTGAATTATTGTAGTTACCTTGCTAGAAACCTCACTTTTAAGTAAGATATGTTGAGCAAAACATTTCTTGGTTTATTCTACAAGTTGAAACAATACAATGTAGAACTTCTTTCTTTTTAGAAGATAAAGTAATGGAAATTAACTTCTGGACAGAAAATACATCTGGGGAGGATAAAAGGATGAAATAATACATGGGTGGGAGAAAAGGTAATAGGAATGATAGTGCAGCTTTGAAAATTGAAACCAACTTTCAGAGAGTCGGAAAAATAGTTGTTTGAAACAATAAGGATTTTGATAGCTGTTTAGAATTGACTAGAATTGTAATCATTTGGTAAAACTTCCTGTAAGCAGATCCCTTTTTTTGTAGACTTATTGTTAATTTGTGGACTATAGAGAAAATAAGTTATATGGGCTGATAAGGGAGAATTGCAATTTAATGGTTTGATAGACTATCAAATATAGAAAAATATAGAATACTTATGAAGTTGAGATGACATTAATATTGCCAGTGAAGCTGATATGAGAAAATATTTAGTGCTTAAAAGATGGATTGTGGATATAGAAATGAAAGGACTACTCTGCAATCTGCCAATAATATCTATATTCTTTCAGAATCAAAATGGATAGAACTTAATGATAGGTAGAGCTCTGCTAATTATCTCATTGACAGTATGGTCTTTGAAATTGTAATACCTAACTTTTATGGGGTATTTATAATGTGGCAGACACTTTCCTACATACTTCACATGTTTTAACTTGTCTAATCCTCACAACAAACTAGTAAGTGCTTTTATTATCCCCCCTTTTACATATGAGGAAACAGGACACTGTAATGTCAGTCTTGATGTTATGTCTCCATTTTAAGTGATCTTTTAACCAATTAACCTTGGGTTTATTTATTTATTAATGGAAATTTTTGATTTATAAAAGAAGTGTCTAAGATTATTTGGATTAAATGAAGCACAAAAGAAATCTTATTTTTGGTGAACCTTGGGAATTTCTTTCAGTGACTTCAGTGTATGAGTGTATACTGTTAGCTTGATTGAAGACTTAGAAACTCTAGGAAATATGGGGACATTATAGAAAGATGGAGGAAAAATGAATACCATTTGTCAATAATTAGAAAAATCTCATGTTTAATCTCTAATGTGAAAAATCTGATAGAGGATCTCTGAAGTGTTTCCCATTTCAAAAGTTCTTTATCTGCATTATCATAATAACATATCTATATTATTGGGTATATTGGATTATATACTTATCTAGTAATTTAAACAAAATTCTCTTTGTTTAGGTTTTGAGACAGATGCGAAAGTTGCCCTGGCAGGACCAAGAAGTGAAAGATTATGTTATTTGTTGTATGATAAACATCTGGAATGTGAAATATAATAGTATTCATTGTGTGGCAAACCTCTTAGCAGGACTAGTGCTCTACCAAGAGGATGTTGGAATCCATGTTGTGGATGGAGTTTTAGAAGATATTCGATTAGGAATGGAGGTAAAACTTTCTTTAAAGTTGTCAAATTGGAGTTTTAGAAGAATTTAAATAACTTTTAAATCCTATTATTGAAAAATAATAATTTGAAGACCTTCTTTTATCTATATGGTGTCTTTTACTATTACCTCTTCAGAATTAGTGGTTTCTTAATAAACCCTGCTGTTCTAGATTTACTGTGCTTCATTCTCTCAGGCTAATCCTGGGGTTTATTTTGCCTCTTTTTCTCAAGTCCAGTGAAGCTTATTTTGGAAGAATATAGTACATTTTTATTATTTCTGGGTTACTATTGGGAAAATAAATTTATTAATTAGAAGAATTGTAATCATTTGGTAAAACTTCCTATAAGCAGATCCCTTTTTTTTGTAGGCTTATTGTTAATTTGTGGACTATAGAGAAAATAAGTTATATGGGGCTGATAAGGGAGAATTACAATTTAATGGTTTGATAGACTATCAAATCAATTCACTTAATGATAGCTAAATATTAAATTTAATATTTAACATATTTTTTATTAAACTTTTTAAAAAAATTGATTTAAATAACATCGATTGGCTGCCTTCCACATGTGTCCCAACCAGGAATCAAACCTGCCACCCTTTCATGCATGGGATCAACAGAACTACACAAGCCAGGGAAACTTTTTTTTTTTTTTTTACATTTTGTAGATACCCATTTCCTAAAGAGAGAAAAAGGATACTCACAAGTGACCACCTTATTAGAAAAGAAGCAAAGAACCCATTAATTTTTCTCTGTTCAGTGTTTCTTCAGTAATTGATACTGTCAAGTGACAGAGGGGAATTTCGCCTCTTTTTACCACATTACTGTTCTTTAATGCAAATCTTGTGTTTTTTTTTCTTTTAGGTTAATCAACCTAAATTTAATCAGAGACGTATCAGCAGTGCCAAGTTTTTAGGGGAACTTTATAATTACCGCATGGTGGAATCAGCTGTTATTTTTAGAACTCTTTATTCTTTTACTTCATTTGGTGTTAACCCTGATGGCTCTCCAAGTTCACTGGACCCTCCTGAGCACCTTTTCAGAATTAGACTAGTGTGCACTATTTTGGATACTTGTGGCCAGTACTTTGACAGAGGTTCCAGTAAACGAAAACTTGATTGCTTCCTTGTATATTTTCAGGTATATAAGCTGAAATATGCAGTTTGGCACCATTTAATACATTGGTTGTGTTACAAAAATATTCGAGCAGAAACATTATAGCATTCACATATCACATATGAGATATGTTCATAATTAGACTAAATTTGATTTATTCTTCCTGCAAAGATGCTTTAGAGATTTAAAAAATTTGATGAATTTTATAATATAAACATTCTAATTCCATTGTAACTTTTATGATTGATTGTTAATTTTGAAAGTTATTTTGGTATACTTTATAAATTTGGAATGGTAATTTATGAATTATATTTGGTACAGTAACTTATGAATTAAAAAACTTGTGATTTTCATATGTACATTTTTATCACTCATCTGTATTCTGGTTTTACATATAAAATTATTTTTAAATGATATAACTTTTTTTTTTTAAAGAAAAAACTCACTCTGAGGAAAACGTTTTTAACACGAAAGAAACTCTTGAGTTGTGCTTTTCATATCTTAATTTTAGTTAATTATGTAAGCTTATGATTTAGAGCAAGTGTAGTATAAATTGAATTCAGGTACAAAAACAGATGTTTCTACAATTCCTTTAAAGTAGGTGTTCCAAAAGTTAACTTTGTAGGTAGGTTGTTTGGAACCCAGTCACTATTTCCCATAAAATACTGAGCAGGGTGAACAGTTCACTGTTGAATTGTCTAGATGTTGTTGAAAGAAGGTATCAATAGTACCATTAAAGTCTATATGATCACTACTTCTAGTATTGTTTTCACTCATCCATTGATGAAGAAAATACATTTAAAACTAAAACTGGAGGTATAAAAATACATCCACATAATGGCTGGTGTTAAGTGGGGGTAAATGTTCTTGGGGAAGAGCAGTTTATTAACTTTATCCTACCATGAGGAAGGGGATTGTACATTTGAGAATCAGATTCCCTTTATCTCTAAGGACTGTCTTAGGTTGGAGACTGCCTGTATTGAAAACCAATTTTGCTGCAAAGTGTTAGCTGTAATTGTCAGCATCCAAAGTAGAATCTCCTTCAGAAGAGAATCCTTATTTGCATTTAATCTGACATCCCAAGTGGAGAGAAAAGAGCTATCCCAAAATATCCAAGAGACAAAGAGACAGAGGCATTTTCCACATTGATTAACAGGCAGAAATATGCAGCAGGCTTAAACCTAAGGGGATGAAGTAAGAAGTGAGGCCTGGGGATGAGGTCAGTGTGTTCTGCCTAGAATATAGAGTGAACAGTTATGTCTTGGAAGGCCAGGTAGAAAGGATCACCCATAGTAGTGCTTCTAAACTTTAATGTGCATACACTTTACCTGGGAATAGTATTATAATGCAGATTATTATTAAATTGGTCTGGGGTGGGGACTTAAGATTATGCATTTCTAACAAGCTCCAGCTGAGGTCTGCAATTTTGAGTAGCAAGGACCTAGCAAGGAACAAACTGGGGAAAGAAGAGTGAAGCACCCAGAGGATTACCTGTTCATACACAAATAAATTCCTGGGTTATGCTCTTCAATTAATGTTAACTTACAAAGTATAAAACAGAATGAGGGACCCAGGTATGAGAAGAGAGGGAAAATATCTAAACATGCCATATACACAGTAGGTGTTCAATAAATTATTGTTGATTAATGATTTTTAGATTTAAAACCCTATTAGATACTTTAATTGACCTTTTTAAAAATCAAAGCAGGTATTATAGGGAAAATGATGAACATTTATCAAAACTATGTTTGGGAGTGGGGTTTCTGACTTGTTTCATTATCTGAAAATTTACTTGGTATTTTATTCACAATTTTTCCTTGTCTTTAAAAAGATTATGACAATTATAATAAAACAATATTTAGATTCAAGTCACCAAATGGCTTAGAAATTGTGTAGCTGGAGGGAAATAATTGGAATTAGGATCATTGCTGTCGACCATTAAAGAAAATGGTAGGTGTCTTGTACAATTTTTTAGCTTAGTTGTTATAGTTAGGTGACGTCACATTACAGATTATTATTTAAAATATTTTGTTATTAATATTTTATAGCTAAATTTATTTTTTATTTGTCATCAGCGTTATGTTTGGTGGAAGAAAAGTTTGGAGGTTTGGACAAAAGATCATCCATTTCCTATTGACATAGATTACATGATCAGTGATACACTAGAACTGCTGAGACCAAAGATCAAGCTTTGTAATTCTCTGGAAGAATCCATCAGGCAGGTACAAGACTTGGAACGAGAATTCTTAATAAAACTAGGTAAGCAATTAATTACAGAGAGACAATGAAAGTGATATTTGGCAGATTGTTTTTAGAATTTGCTTTATAATGTTATCAGACTTTACCTTTGTATACTTTCCATTTTTATATTGAGTGTTACATAATATTAGGTAAGACATATGGGTGACATATTTTTTGATTTCATAAAGTAATCCCAAATTGGAGGTAAATACTTATGTAAGAATTGAAGCCAATGATAGCGATGAATAAATACAATCCTGTTGGCCTCTCTTAATTTTAGAATTTTTGGTTGCTAATGTAAAATCTACTTTTAATTAGAGTACCTCTTACAATACAGTATGTAATTGCAACAAGCGTTATTTCTTAAGACATTGTAGGCTAGAAACTATAGAAGGGGATACCTGTTAGAAGTTTGGAACTACCCTACAGAATTTCAGACCTTATTCACTGGGAGAGTTGTCACTATTTCTAAGGACTAGAGAAAATGTGAGAAATATGCTACAGGAGAATTGGTCTATTTACTTTCTCTGTGTCCTTTTGAGATTGTTGTGGAAGAAGAGGTAGCTCTTTAAAAAAAATATGCTTATTGCTTTAAAGAGAGAGGATGGGAGAGGGATAGAAATATCGATGAGTAACTCAGTCGGCTGCCTCCTGCACGCCCCCTACTGGGGATCAAGTCCACAACCAGGCATGTGCTCTGACCAAGAATAGAACTGAGGACCTGTGGGTTCATGGGTTGATGCTCTACCACTGACCCACACCGGCTGAGTAGGAGTTAGCTCTTGAATAACTCTCACGAGGGACTGTAGGAGCTAACTAACTTTGTCAGTGGAAATAACTGGAACATGTAACCTTACTACTCTGATTTACTTACAGATACTTGTTAGCAGGTTTCATTTTAGTCATTTTAAAATGACATGTTTTCAGGCTATTAAGCTAGTATTTTACTTCCTGCTAGCACTTGGGACCCATAAGGCTGTCATTAGGAGATTCTTACCATCACCAATTATATTAATTGTATAAATTTGCTACGTTGCATATCTGAAGAACTACTTTTCATGGTGAAAGCATTTGGTACTTTTTCCCCTCTAAAACTATTTTTTCATATTACATCCAGCATATTAGTAGGGTTTCTTTCTCCATAGGTAAATTCTCTTTTGGAGAATATGATTGCTGTTATCTATTTGAGCATTAATTTTAAAGGTGCTTCTGATTATGCAACTAGAAACTACTCAAACCATAAAGACATATGTGCTGCTTTTTGTACTTTGGTCCAAATCATCTACTTTCTTTTCCTTTTTAGACTTCTAGTTGTATAAAATTATCATTTTAAGCAAAGTGCTTATTTATTTATTTATTTCATTAACTTTTTATGCTTTGAAATAGTTGAGTCTTAGCCTTGTTTCTCAAAGATCTTTATGAATGATGTTCTGTATAGTGGGCATGAGGGAATACTAGTTTGACACCCAGTTTGGTAGCAGTAAAGAGAGCAATGTGCTTTATCCTTTATTGACTGAAGGTTAAATTAAAGGACTTCAGACTCTCTTGAGGAGTCTGTTTAGAATATGGAAAAGGAAAAATAGGTCAGCGTTTGCAAGTGAAACTCTATAAAGATGCTTGCAACTGGAAATTATGCTATGAAGTTGTCCCAATTTAATTCTCTTTTAAGCAGTCTAAGTATCAGGAAGAAGAGCTACATGAATAAACCTATATTAAATCTGTTTCCTGTTGATTAAATCCAGAAGATAATACAGAATCAAGAGCCTTTACTAGTTTTTCTGATTCAAGCACTTAACAAATTCATTATCTCAGTTTTATAGCAACATAATTCTAGCATAATAGTTAATGGATAAACACTAAAAATTTCTCATAATTATGCTTAACAATAGTTTTAAATAATTTTTTTTTAATTAAATTTTTATTGTTCAGATTACATTTGTTCCTCTTCCCCCCTCCCCATAACTCCCCTCCTTCCAGTTCCCGCCCCACCCTCCGCCCTCACTCCCCACCCACTGTCCTCATCCATAGGTGCACGATTTTTGTCCAGTCTCTTCCCAAATCTCCCATTCCCCTTACCCCCCCAAGAATAGTCAGTCCATTCCCTTTCTATGTCCCTGATTCATTATAATCACCAGTTCATTCTGTACATCAGATTATTTATTCACTTGATTCTTAGATTCACTTGTTGATAGATGCATGTTTGTTGTTCACAGTTTGTATCTTTACCTTTTTCTTCTTCCTCTTCTTAAAGGATACCTTTCAGTATTTCGTATAATACTGGTTTAGTGGTGATGAACTCCTTTAGCTTTTCCTTGTCTGTGAAGCTCTTTATCTGACCTTCAGTTCTGAATGATAGCTTTGCTGGATAAAGTAATCTTGGTTGTAGGTTCTTGGTATTCAGCACTTTGAATATTTCTTGCCATTCCCTTCTGGCCTGCAAAGTTTCTGTTGAGAAATCAGCTGACAGTCGTATGGGTATTCCCTTGTAGGTAATTGAGTCTCTTTCTCTTGCTGCTTTTAAGATTCTCTGTCTTTTGCTCTTGGCATTTTAATTATGATGTGTCTTGGTGTGGTCCTCTTTGGATTCCTTTTGTTTGGGGTTCTCTGCGCTTCTTGGACCTGTAAGTCCATTTCTTTCACCAGGTGGGGGAAGTTTTCTGCCATTATTTCTTGAAATAGGTTTTCAATATCTTGCTGTCTTTCATCTTCTGGCACCCCTATTATTCTGATGTTGGTACGCTTGAAACTGTCCCAGAGGCTCCTTACACTATCTTCACACTTTCGGATTCTTTTTTCATTTTGCTTTTCCAGTTAGGTGTTTTTTGTCAAATCTTTGGTTTGATTCTTGTGCTCCTCTGGTCTGCTATTGGGTATAATATTCTTTATTTCAGTCCGTGTATGCTTACTTTCTAATTTCTTTATCGTAGCATCGAGGGTCTCATTAGTTTTCGTGAGGCTCTGCACAAGTTTATAGCAAGCCCTCAAAATTGCGATTCTTAGCTCCATATCCTCCATTTCTGTCATGTTTTTTTTGTCTCCGCATCTTTTATGCTTTCTTGGTGCACCCCCTTGTGGTCTTTGTGCGCAGTCTTGTTCTAGCCAAGCCTTAATTGTTGTAGTTAACACTAGAGGGATTTGACCACCAGGCCGACTGGCTGTTGGAATCAGCTGCGTGGAAAACTTCAGTCCTCTGGGGAGGCGCTAGTCCAGCCTTTGCCTGAGGCCATCCGGCAAATGGCTCTGCGCAGGGCCTGGGCAGGGCGGGCTCAACAGGGTGGGGGGAGGGAGCAGCTATGGCTGCTCTCAGTCCGTCTCCAGGGGCTCTGCCTCTCTGTCCCCACAACCGCTGCAAACCTCGGAGGGACCGTAGCCAGACAGTCCCGCTTCTCCCGTTTGAGTCAGGGTCCCTAGAGACTCGCCCGGATCTGTAGCCCAGAGTCTGAGACTCACTCCTAATTGAAAACGACAACCGCGCCCTCAGCCACCAGCCCGCTTTGCGCGCGCACCGCCGCACCACTGTACCTTTAAATTTTCCACACTGCGCCTCCTCTGGGCCTCGTAATGCTGTTGTTTTTCCTTCTAGTTGAAGAGTCTCTCCTCAGCCAGCCTTCCTGTGGTTCTGGGTGATGTCCATTCAGTCTTTTAGTTGTATTTTTAAAGTGGTTGTTCAAGGCAGCAAACTCCGGTGTTTACCTATGCCGCCATCTTGGTTCCTCTCAAATAATTTTTAATATTATTAAAAGTAATATATGTTCATGGCAGAAATTTTGAAAAATAACAAGACAAAAATCACTGATACTCTATACTTAAGGATAATTATGTATTAACATTTTGATATATTTTCTTTTATTCTTTAAATTTTTTTCTCATGTTTATACAGTTTTATAAGTGGATTTCCCCTACATAATACATTATGAAATTTCCTTTATTATATTTTTAAAAAACTGGCTATATTCCTTCGTATAAATGTACCATAATTTATGTAATTCCTGTTGTTTGACACAGATTATTTCAAATTTTGCACCACTATAAATAACACACTTGAGTTATTTACTTGTGCACCTTGACTTCTTAGTATAGACAGAATTATTGGCAAGGACATTCTCTTTAAATTTAATAACAAAATTAAGATGGTAATAAGCAATATTGTTTAATTCTGGTTTGGAAGTTCTAACTAGTCCTAAATAATAATGGCTAATATGCAAATTGACTAAATGGCGGAATGACCAATCGCTATGACACTCACTGACCACCAGGGGGCAGAACACAATGCAGGAGCTTCCCCCTGGTGGTCAGTGTGCTCCCACAGGGGGAGCGCCACTCAGCCAAAAGCCGGGCTCACGGCAGGCGAGCACAGCGGTATTGACGGGAGCCTCTCCTGCCTCCACGGCAGCGCTGAGGATGTCCGACTGAAGGCCTAAGCCATCAGTCGGAAATTTCCGAGGGCTCCCGGACTGCGAGAGGGCACAGGCTGGGCTGAGGGACCCCTCTCAACCCCGCTGAGTGAACGAATTTCATGCACTAGGCCTCTAGTATTATAATAAAAGGAACAAAAATGAGGGAAATAAAAGTAAAAAAAGGAAAGAAGCCATAAGAATAAATTATATTATAAATTTAAAGAGTATATTTCATAAATTAGAAATAAAATCAGTAGGATAGATAAAAGGCCCAGAAGTTGTCCAGTTAAATACAGAACAATCATTTATGGTGAGCCAGGAATGTTAAAGATAGGATAAGGGCAGCAGGTGAGCATTTGGGAGGAGAATTTGATAGAGAGCATCATCTTATATTGCCAAACTCTAGGTGGATTAAAGAGTTAAATATTTGCCCTAACCAGTTTGCCTCAGTGGATAGAGCGTCAGCCTGTGGACTCAAGGGTCCCAGATTTGATTCCGGTCAAGGGCATGTACCTTGGTTGTGGGCAAATACCAGTAGGGAGTATGCAGGAGGCAGCTGATCGGTGTTTCTCTCTCATCGATGTTTCTAACTCTCTATCCCTCTCCCTTCTTCTCTGTAAAAAATCAATAAAATATATTTTTTTAAAAAGTTAAATATTTACTTTTTCAAAGTTAAAAATAGATCTGATTATCAAATATTTTCAGAGGTTAATTTTCTCAAATTTAAAATGATAGAAGAAAGTATACATATAGATTTAGGTTTTTAAAATGTACAATAAAAATTAATATGAAATTAGTTTTCTTGCTAAGTTGTTAACACTTACATAAAGAACACAGGTAAATTGGTAATAAAATAGAATACCCCAATAGAAAAATGAACAGGACATAATCAAATAAGGGAGAGCAGGGAAGAGTTGGTGTTTTTATTGAGTACTGCCTGATTGCCAGAATGATAGAGGAAGGTAATGTTACTGATTTTTGACAGATGAGTTTAAGTAAAGCCAAATGAAAATACTAGGTTAAGCAATCAAGTCAACTCTGTTCTTTCTGACATGTTAAGTATATGGGGGAAATGCTCAGCATGTCTAGTAAACAGAGAAATGTAAATTAAAACACAATCTGAAAGGAAGTACTATAGTTTATTACCATCTCTGTTATGAGCATGAAAATGGAGGCACCAAGCTGCTCAAATTTAAGAGGACAGTATTTGATTTCTATCTCCAAGTACACTTAATTCTGACACACACATTTAAATATTTTACTGTGTTTGCATTTTGTCATCTCTGTTTTTTATATATACATTTTAATTTGCATTGTTTACTTTAGATTTCAGTGCCTTATGGTTCAGCAACTAGATCGTTATATAGTTTAGCAAATGCAGAATATAATATTTATAAATAGTTTTTGAAACTAACTTGCAATGAAAATGAAAACGTTATAAATAGTATGTATTTTCCTTACAAATTAGAGGTGTGGTTATCAAAACAAAGACTTATACAATACAGGTGTGGTTATCAAAACAAAGACTTATACAATATTAGAGGCCCAGGGCACGAAATTTGTGCACGGGGGGGACCCCTCAGCCCAGCCTGCACCTTTTCCAATCCAGGACCCCTTGGGGGATGTCCGACTGCCGGCAGTTGGACATTCCTCTCACAATCCTGGACCACTGGCTTCTAATCACTCACCTGCTTGGTCGCCCCTAACTGCCCCCCCCCTTGCCTGCCTGATTGTCCCTCACTACCTGTGCATGCCAACCTGATCGCCCTTAACTGCCTCCTCCTGCCGGCCAGGTTGCTCCCAACTGCCCCCTCCCTTCCAGCCTGGTCACTCCTAACTGCCCCCTCCGCCAGCCTGGTCACCCCTATTGCCCCCCCTGCCGGCCTGGTCACCCCCTACTGCCCCCTCCCTAGCCGGCCTAGTTGCCTCTCACTGCCCCCCTGCCAGCCTAATTGCCCCCAATTGCCACCCCCCCCCCCCCCCCGCCAGCCTGGTTGCCCCCAAACTGCACCCCCCTGCCAGCCTGGTCGCCCATAACTGCCCCCTCCTTGCCAGTCTGGTCAATCCATGCAGCCTGCTTGTTCAGTCATTTGGTTGTCCCTCACTAACTCCCCTGCCGGCCTGGTTGAAGAGAGCCATCTTGCGAGGGCTTGAGGGTTAATTTGCATATTACCTCTTTATTATATAGGATACTTCTTCCCATGGCACATTTTAAATGGATATAACAAGCATGTGATGGTATGTGAGTTTATCACCACTGTGATATTTTATTGAGAATACTTAGATTCATACAGTCCTAATAACTTTTGCCCCTGATAACTTTTCTGATATTTTGCTTCTTCATGTCCCTATAAATAAATAAAATCCTATCTAATAAAAGACAAAAAGGGTAATTAACCATACCTTCGCTATGCTTCCCATTGGCTAATCAGGGCGATATGCAAATTAACTGCCAACAAAGATGGCGGCCGGCAGCCACGCAGCTGAAGCGAACAGGAGGCTTGCTTGCTCCAGTGATGGAGGAAGCCAAGGTTCCCGGCCTGCCGTGGCCCGGCTCTGAGCCTGAAAGCAACAATGTTTCAATTATAGAAGCTAAACAAACCCCAGATACTTGCTTTCAGCCAGCCGGCCACTGCCTCAGAGCTGGGAGGGCCAGTGACGGCAACAATGTTTCAATTATAGACGGTAAATAAATCTCAGAATAAAAAAAAAAAGAAAAAAAGGAGACGCTGGGAGCTTCAGTCGCAGGCCAGCCTGAAAACGGCCCTCAGCCCCTCACCCAGGATGGCCAGGCACCCCAGTGGGGACCTCCACCCTAAACGGGTTGTGGCCAGCCTGAAAACAGCCATCAGCCTCTCATCCAGGCTGGCCAGGCACCCCAGTGGGGACCCCCACCCTGAAGGGAGTGTGTCCAGCTGCAAACAGCCATTAGCCCCTCACCCAGGCTGGCCAGGCACCCCAGCAGTACCCCCACCCTGATCCAGGACACCCTTCAGGGCAAACCAGCCAGCCCCCACCCATGCACCAGGCCTCTATCCTATATAGTAAAAGGGTAATATGCAAACTGACCCTAACGGCAGAAATACTGGGAATGACTGGTCACTATGACACACACTGACCACCAGGGGGCAGACGCTCAATGCAGGAGCTGCCCTCTGGTGGTCAGTGCACTCCCATATGGGGGAGCTCTGCTCAGCCACAAGCCAGGCTGATGACTGCCAGTATAGCGGTGGTGGTGGGAGCCTCTCCTGCCTCCTCCGCAGCGCTGAGGATGTCCGACTGCAGCTTAGGTCTGCTCCCCGCTGGCAAGTGGACATCCCCTGAGGGCTGCTGGGCTGCCAGAGGGATGTGATTGCCATCTTAGGCCCAGTCCCCCGGGGAGCAGGCCTAAGCCAGCAGGTGGTCATCCCCCGAGGGGTCCCAGATTGCGAGAGGGCACAGGCCGGGCTGAGGGACCCCCCCACCCCTGAGTGCACAAATTTTTGTGCACCGGGCCTCTAGTTAACATATAAAGTCTATTTCTTTCTATGAAAATTAATAAGTAGTAGGTAGAAAATATTTAAGTTAAGTGGAATTTAAATCTGAGACACCAACTTTCTTCCTCAGTATTATTTTCCTTGTAAAATAGATCGCACTGAGCTTCATCCATCTTCTCAATTTTTTTTAAATTTCCAAACTTGAATGTATCTACTTTAATCACTCTATACTTCTGTATTTTCTGTTTTTTAAAAAAATGTATTTTTTAAATTCAGAGAAAAAGGGAGAGGGAGCGAGAGATAGAAACATCAATGATGAGAACCATCAGTTAGCTGCCTCCTGCACAGCCCCTACTGGGGATCGAGCCAGCAATCGCAATCAGGCATGTGCCCTGACTGGGAATTGAACCGTGACCTCCTGGTTCATAGGAGTAATTTTTTTACTTTTATTGGTTGGGTTATTAAAACTCTCTGGGCTTCAGTAGTCCTCATAAAATGGAAGGGTTAAATCACATCATTAGTAAAATTTCTTTCTGCGCTAATTGACCAAGATTCTGTGAGTAAATAACTATTTACTAAACACCTACTGTGTATTTATCAGTATATGGCCTCTGATAAGTTTTGAATATGCATATAAAAGAAGTTCTTTGTTTTTAAGGGTCTTCTAATCTAATGTAACACTTCTGAAATAATTTAAAAAATATTACATGGTATATATATTCTTAAATGTAAAGTGCTCTTATAAACTCTCCAAGTGCTTTAGAAGCAAGTAGGGGGGAAAGTAATGGAATTTATATTGAGAAGAATATTGATGAGCAAGATTGCAAGGTAGTGTGCTTTTTAATAACAAGAATCTGACCTCACTATAGCAGAAGGCGTGGGAGAAAACATGGGAAAGGGATCCGATGAAGCCATATTATGTGCCTCTTGAAAGTAGAGAAGTAGTTTGGCATTCAGATGATAAGAGGAATTAAGTAGATAGTGAAATGTGGATGAACATGGGGAGATGGAAGCAAATTCAAGCCAGGGAGTTCCCTCAGGAGGAGAATGCTGTTACTGAAGGAAAAAACTAAGTTCTGTGGTGGCACAGCTGCTAGGTGTGTCAACATATTGCTTTGCCTTTCCTTAGTCCTGATTTGCAGACATTCAAATAGATAGTCAAATGTGATTTCTCCATTAAAGTGACAATTTTATATCTTTGAGTTTTTAGAGATTCTTGAAATATTTGATTAAAAAGTGGAACTGAAAAAAAAAGTGGAACTGAGGTACATTTTATATGGCTGAGGTAGCATCTTATGTGCTGCTACTTTTTGCCTTTGTTTTTTGAGACTGAGATAAACAGTTTGAAGCTCTAGAAAAGGGGAAAATGTGTTTTTTTCTTTTTTGTGACTAAGAAATAAATCAGCTGAAATGAAGTTCTGTTTAATTTTTTAAATGTTTATCAAAATAGTTTAAAATTCTGTTCCTATTTTACTGTTGTTTTGAAAAAAGTGGCTATTGAATTTTCTTAATACATACTTTTAAATGAAGTGGTATTGAAAACTTGCCTTTATCTTTTTAAAATGTATTTTTCTACTTTCCTCTTACTTCAAGGCCTAGTAAATGACAAAGATTCAAAAGATTCTATAACAGAAGGAGAAAATCTTGAAGAGGATGAAGAAGAAGAAGAAGGAGGAGCTGAAACAGAAGAACAATCTGGAAATGAAAGTGAAGTAAATGAACCAGAAGAAGAGGTGATGACTTTTATTTATAGCAAATAGGTACATTTGTACTAGAGTATTTTGACTATATGAGCAAAAATTTTCTTTATAAAATAAAATCTACCCCTCAGTTGTATTATAGTAAATGTAACTAATAGTATCTCTGATATAAAATCTCTGGATTAATTAAGCGTTTTTAAAAAGTTAATACTGATCATAGGATTGTTTTTATTATTATTATTTAATCAGAGAGGAAGGGCGAGGTATGTAGTAATTGTTGCCCGCTGACTTTGCTCTACATTTGGGAATAATAAACAGTTATACAGATGTTTCAAAATCGTTTTAAGGCATGTAAAATGTAATAACCCTTTTCAAAATGTTTTAATCATCTGATGTTAAATAATTTCAGGAGGGTTCTGATAATGATGAGGAGGAAGGAGAGGAAGAAGAGGAAGAGAATACAGATTATCTTACAGATTCAAATAAGGAGAATGAAACTGATGAAGAAAATACCGTATGTATGGCTGAAAATTTACTTCTTGAAATTGTGCAACATTTTCATAGTATTTCAGTTTTAGCCACCAAAGTTTCATTTCTTATAATTATTGAAAACTATTTCTTTAGGTATTTATTTTCAATTTGTTTTCCTAAATACTTTTCTTTAACAAGTTATTTTAATATTTAATAATGTTATATATTTTACTCATTCCTTAAGTATGTTAAACAAGTTAAGTTATCAATACAAAAGGCTCTGTTGTACAAAACATTAATGTTACAATTTCTGGTCTTATTTCTTGGTTTTGTTTTATTTTAATAAGGAGGTGATGATCAAAGGAGGTGGACTTAAGCATGTACCTTGTGTAGAAGATGAGGACTTCATTCAAGCTCTGGATAAAATGATGTTAGAAAATCTTCAGGTATGAAATGTTGCTCTAGTCCAAAATATCTTCTCAGTACAAAACATTGCAGCACATTCAGTTCTGGTTAATAGGAGGGTCTCTACTATCTAAACATTTGCCTCTGCAGCATTTTCCTTATTTGTACAGTTTGCAGCTGCCAGTACTTGCATTTCATGTCCTGATTTGTAACTTCCTTTAAGATAGTGTGGGGATAAATGTAGTAAATATAAGACCTGGAATAGAGTAATTTTATTGTACCAACTTTCACCTTTTCTTCCTGAATCATCTCTAAGACCCTTTACTTGCGGTTTGTTTAGGAGTCATACTTTGCAGAAGATAAGTATTTAGGGAAATTTAATTTTGTAAATTCCTAAGTTTGATATATAATTTGAATAACAGAAATATTTAAAGGAATATTAGTTATTTGATGTTTAAAGAAGTGTTAATTGTTTAATGTATTCATGACATTAATAGACTGGATTTTAGAAAAAGCTCCATCATCCCAGTAATTTAGAGTAATGATGTCTTCCTATAGAGTTGAAATCTCATAGACTGTTTACGTTAGCCCTATACATTGTAGCTGTTGTTAAACACTTTGGTGACTTGACAAGAGTGCCTTTGTTGGAATGGTGGGGTGAAAGCTGCTTGGGGTGGGCTTAGTGGAAAATGAGAAGGGAGGAGGTGAAAATGATGGATAACAGATGTAGCTAACTCTGAAGGAGTTTTACTAGAAAGGGAACAGAGTTAAAAGAGGAGGATTGTTATTGAGATTAAAGATATTAGAGTCTGTTTATTGGTGGGGAATAATCC